>NC_079335.1:1462456-1805789 GCF_029582105.1 Oenanthe melanoleuca | reverse complement strand
GGGAAGCCAGAGGAATATTCTGGACTCCCACAGGTTGGGATCAGCCTGGATGGATTCCTGTTTCCAGCCCAGCCAGCTCATCCCTCACTTTTTTTTTTTCTGCCCTGGAAATCCTCCAGGATCAGCAGCTCTCCCTGGGCTGGTGGGACAGAGGCAGCAGCTCCCTCTCGTGGGTTTGTCTGGCTCTTCTAGCCAGAATCTCCTAAAATTGTTTTTTTTTTTATCATTATGTCTCCCCCTCCTGCAATTCAGAATATTCATTAGTGCCCCAGACGTGGAAATTTCATGGAAAAGTGCCAACTTTCATCAAATTCCACCCCGTAGGCGGGTGGGCTTTTTATAGTTTTGCCACTTTTATTTTTTTTTTTTTTTTTTAATTGGTTTTATTTTCCTCACTCAGCATGGGATTCAAAACTACTCATTTAGGTATGAAAAGGGTTGATCCTTTGAATTCACTTGCCCAGGGTCTCTGGAAAGATTTGGGAGTTTCCATGGAGCCATTCAGGGGGGAGTCATCCCAAAATCTGCAGTTTGTGAGGCAGACACAGACTGAGGCATCCAGCACTTAGATAAGGCTGGGACATGAATCCCCAAAAGTTATTTCAGTTTGGAATGCTGGAAATCCAATGTGTTTCATGATGCCAGAAGTTTAAAAAAAAAAAAAAAAAAGGAGAACCAAAATAGAATTAAAATTTTTAAAAACTTTTTTTTTGTTTTGTTTTGTTCGGGGCTTTTTTATTTGGGTTTTTTGTTTGTTTTTGGATTTTTGTTGTTGTTGTTTTGGGGGGCTTGGGGGGGTTTTTTAGGGGGGTTTTTTTGGGTTTTTTTTTTTTTGTTTGTTTGTTTGTTTGTTTGTTTTGTTTTGTTTTTTTGTGTTTTGGGTTTTTTTGGGGCTTTTTTTTGGTTTTTGGTGTTTTTTTCTTTCACTCCATCTTGTCCCCAATTCCATGGATCCCTGCCTTGGGAATTCCTCTTTCTCAAGGTCTGATGGCTCCATCCCATCGCCCCTCCCTCCCAGCACTCCTCACACCCAGGGACTGGCACAGGGATAAATTTCTCTTTGGGATTTGGCTGCTGGTGGCTCTGATGGAGATGAAGGGTGACAACTGTCCTGGAGCTGAAGGACCCACGTCACAACTCCCTCCAGCACCTCCCTGAGGTATTTAAACTGATTATTACCCACAGCCAGGCATTTATTATTCCATTTGGAGCTGTTGCTCCATCTCAATTCCACGTGACCCAGCTGCTGAAAGAGCTCTGTGTTTGTTTGTGCTGCCTCCTGCAGTGCCATGCTCAGGGAATTCTTCCTCCAAGGAGCTTTTTCCATGTCTTAGAGGGCAATATCTCCCTCTCTCTGTCCTCATGTTCACCAGCTTGGCTGTTCCCTCCCTAAATTCCTGGAATAACACTGGGATGAGGCTCTGGAGCATCTTCACCTCTGCAGCATCTTCACCTCTGTCCAGCTCTGTGTTTGGGGTCAGAGAAGCTCAGAGCAGTCTGGAGTCAGGAGGAAAAGTTTTTTACAACTTTTTTTTTTTTGTTTAGGATCCTCCAAACACCTTCCCAAGCCAGGGGGTGGATGGCAGGACACAGCTCAGGGTCATTTTCTGGGCAGCCTCATCCTGTGTTAATGACTCCCATCTCTCCACTGGCCCTAATTCCTGCTCAGAATTACTGGTTGGGAATCACACCCTCCTCTCCTTCCTGCACATCCCAGATGTCCTGGAGAGGAGTAATTGCCACCAGGGTTGACTGGCACTAGGGGAGGAGGGATTTCCATGTCCTTGAGCTGCAGTGGGAATTGCAGGATCATGGGATGGTTTGGGAGCTTAAAATTCATCCCTTTCCACCCCCTGCCATGGACAGGGATTTTCCCTATCCCAGGTTGCTCCAAGCCCCATCCAACCTGGCCTTGGACACTTCCAGGGATGGAGCAGCCACAGCTTCTCTTGGAATTCCATTCCAGCCCCTCACTCCCTTCCCAATAAAGATTTTCTTACCAATATCCCATCTAAACCCCTTCTCTTTATTTTTTTATGTTATGAAAAAATAACCCTTTGCTCTTCAACCGTGCCCAGGATGATTTATTTTCCCTTTCTATTATCCATGGATACAAGGAAGTTTTTCTGCAGCAAAGGCACAGCAAAGCAAGCAAAAAAAAACCCAAAAAAACCACCCCAGAGTTTTGCTTTAAAGCAGCAAAAAAAATTCCAGACTGTGTTTTCTTGCAGGCTGGGGGAGCCTCTGTCTCCACCACTGCAGGAAGAATAAATCCAACCCAATGAAATATTAATTATTAGAGTCTGTCCAACTGGGACTCCTCAGTGCTTTCAGAGAGTGGAAAAATTCTGGCACACAGGAGAAGAAAAACACAAATCCCTTTTTGTTGTTGTTGCTGTTGTTTTTTGTTGCTTTTATGAGAAAATATTGTGTGATGGGTAAATTAAGAGCTTTGGGTTGAGGGCAAGGCAGGGGGCTTGAATTGCTTTAGGGTGAGAAATAAAAATTCCCAGAGAGGGCTGGGAAGAGATCATGCTGTAAATAAGAGGAAAAGGTTAAAGGGGGAGAAGGAAAGCAGGAGCTGATTAATAAAAGAGAGACACACCCCTGAAAATTCCCTGTTTTGCAGAACTTGGGCCAGCCCTGCTCAGCACAGCTCAAAGCCCCTTTTGTGCCCCTTGTTTACCAGGCTTGGGCTGGAAGCACAACACCCAGTGTCATCCCTTGGCTGAGGGATGCTTGGCAGATCTGGGAGCTCTGACTCGGGTTAAAGCATTGCCATGATTTCTCCAGAGCAAAATTCCTCCAAAAAAAAAGTGTTTAGGAGAAAGGAGAGGCACTCAGAGCACACATCAGGCAATGAAAAACCTCTGTTGTCTTGTCACTGTTTATTTTTCAAGCCCCTTTTTGCACTGAAAAACATCTTTATCAAATTTCTGGCCTCTCTGGAATCTCTGTTTTCCCTATAAACCTCTCCAAATTTCCTCATCAGCTCGACCCAAATGCTGCAAAAGCTTTTCATGAAGAGAAGGAGGTGGCACTGGTTTATTCTCTCTGGGACACGACTGGAGATGTGTCAGGGAAAGTTGGGCTGGATTTTAGGAAAAGTTCTTCCTCCAGAGGGTCTTTGAGCACTGGAACCCCTCAGGGAAGTGGTCACAGCACCAAGCCTGGGCTGCAGAAGTGCTTGGGAAAAGCTCTGGTGCTGGACTTTGATGATCTTTGTGGATCCCTCCCAGCTCAGGATATTCCCTGATCACCCTGCTGTGGCTTTGGAGGATGTCTGAGGCAAAGGTGAGTTAATGGGTTGCTGGAAGACACAATTCCAAGCAGCAGGAATTGAGAATCCAGGGAGCTGCTGGCCCTGGGTGAGGTCCTGTGGCTCCAACAAAGCAAGGGGAAGGAAGGGATTCCCAAGGATGCTGGAAGTGCAGGTGGGGACAGATGTGCAGGTGTTATTTTTGCCCAGGAGATTCCACTCTGTGAGCCAAAAGAGGATAAAATTGCAGGAGAAACCCCTCTGGAGATGCAGGAAGTGCAGAAGGAGCATCCCCCTCCCAAAGCTGCAGGACAGAGCATGAAAAGAGAGACACTGGAGAGACAGGAACTGAGCTGGGAGGGTCTGGAGCACCAGGAGCAGCTGAGGGAGCTGGAGCTGGAGAAAAGGAGGCTCCAGGAGAACCTCCTGACTCTCCAAAAGTCCCTGAAAAGAGGGAGAAGCCAGGGGTGGCTCAGGCTCCCAGGGAACAGGATGGGGGGAAACAGCCTCAGGTTGCACCAGGGAAGGTTCAGGTTGGACATCAGGAGGAATTTCTCGACAGAAATGGAAGTTCCCATCCCCACATCCAAGGAATGGGTGTGGCACTCAGAGCTCAGGGTGGGGAAGAAAAACCAGCAGAAGGTTGGGAGACAGCAGAGGACAAGACAGTGACAACGATGCTTCATCTATCCCTGATGTTTGATGTCCACAGCTCCTGGGGGGGGTCTGGCCAAGCTCTTCAGCCCTTCAGGACCCAGTTTGTCCCAGCAGCAGGAGGGGGACACGGGATGGGGACTCAGGGGCGAGCCAGCCGGGGCCCTGGGCACGCACTCAGGTTGCACAGGAAGCTCTGGCAGCAGTAGGAGGTGTAGGTGGCCAGCCCCAGGAGGAAGTTGTGGTGTGGGCAGGTGCTGGAGCACTTCTTGGTGATCCTCTTCCAAAGGGACAGAAAGCCTGGACCAGGGAAGGGAGAGAGGGGGATTAGCAAGGGGGGTGTTGGGTGATCCTTGGGCAGGATGCAGCTGGGTTGGTGAGTCCCATGGTCCCCACACAGCCCGGAGATCAGCATGAGACCATCCTGGTCCCTTCACAGCCCAGAGATCAGCATGAGACCATCCTGGTCCACCCAAAGCCCCAGAGATCATCAAGAGACCTATTCTGGTCCTTTCACATCCCAGAGATCAGCATGAGACCATCTTGGTCCACCCAAAGCCCAGAGATCATCAAGAGACCCATCCTGGTCCTAGCAGAGCCCAGAGATCAGCATGAGACCATCCTGGTCCCTTCACATCCCAGAGATCAGCATGAGACCATCCTGGTCCCTTCACATCCCAGAGATCAGCATGAGACCTATTCTGGTCCCCTCACATCCCAGAGATCAGCATGAGACCCATCCTGGTCCTTCCACATCCCAGGAATTATTGGTGACCTCCTGCACAAGGAATTCCATATCCATGCTTGGATCCAGCACCTCCCATCATGGATCCTCATATCAAGATTCTTTTAAGTGTACAGTGACAATGTTCATTCCTGGATTTAAATCACATTCCCAGGCTCCTCCATTTGAGGGAAATAATTCTGTTTCCTCTATATCTGGCTTGGATCAGAAATACTGTGACCAGCAGGACCAGAGAAGAATTTTTTTCCCTTTTTTTTGTCACTGGTGAGGTCACACCTGAAATCTTGGGATCAGTTTTTGGACCCTCAGGACAACAATGAAATTGAGGGGCTGGAGCATGTCCAGAGACAGGAATGGAGCTGGGGAAGGGTCTGGAGCACCAGGAGAGCTGAGGGAGCTGGGAAAGGGGCTCAGCCTGGAGAAAAGGAGGATCAGGGAGAACTTCTGACTCTGCACAGCTCCCTAAGGCTGGGTTTGGGCTCTGCTCCCAGGAATCAAGGCTCAAATTTATTTATTCTCCCTTCTCCTTCTCTCAATGTCCCCTGATTTTCCATGCAGGAATAAAACAACAGCAAAAGAAGAAAATCTCTGTGTGTGATGAGGAGAATTCCAAACCCTCAGCCCTGCCAGGCTGGGTTAGGGAAGGTCTCCACCTCCCAGCTGTGCTTCCCAAGGACTCCTTAACCCACCCCAAAGGCAGCCCAGGCTCAGATCCCATTCCTGGGTGCCCAGCAGGGCTCCAGGGCAGCACCCACCGATGCCCACGGAGGCCACGTTGGTGACACAGTACTCCTCCTGCTCTGAGCACTTCTCAGCCTTCAGGCAGCTCCAGTTGCTCTGCTCCCAGTTGCAGGTGTAGCAGTACAGGGCATCTGCTGCAGGAAGAGACCAGAACAGGGAGGAGGGAGATGGAACCATCCTGGCTGCACCAGGGCTGGGGACACACCTCAAATCCTGTGGCCAGTTTTGTCTCCTCATCCTCTGGAGTGTGGCCAGAGAAGGGAATGGAGCTGGGGAAGGGTCTGGAGCACCAGGAGAGGCTGGGGGAGCTGGGAAGGGGCTCAGCTTGGAGAAAAGGAGGATCAGGGGAACTTCTGGCTCTGCACAACTCCCTGACAGGAGAGAACAGCCAGGGGTGGGTCAGGCTCTGCTCCCAGGGAACAGGGACAGGAGGAGAGGAAACAGCCTCAAACTGCCCCAGGGAAGGCTCAGGCTGGACGTCAGGAGGAATTTCTCCATGGAAAAGGTGATCAGCAATTGGAATGAGCTGCCCAGGGAGGTGTTGGATCCCCATCCCTGGAGGTGCCCAAGGAATGCCTGGACATGGCACTCAGAGCTCTGGTGGTGATCACAGGTTGGACTTGAGGATCCTGGAGGTCTTTCCCAACCTAAGTGATCCTGGGATTCTGTGCAATGCCAGCAAATTATCCCCCACTTTTCATGGAATCTAAACCCCCAAGGTGCAGGTCTGGTAAAAGCCATGGAGCTGAAAGACCCAATCCACTCTTCCAATGCCAATCCCAGGGATGGAGCAGCCACACTTCTCTGGGTAACCTGTGCCAGGGCCCCACCACCCTCACAGGGAAGAATTTTTTCCTTCTATCCAACTTAAATTTCTCCTCCTCTCCAGGCTGAGGGCACCAATTCTGATGTGATGCTGGGAGCAGGGAAGGGCAGGGACTCCTGGAGGAGTTTCCAAGGATGTCCCCAGGTGCCTGGGGTCACTTTTTCTGCTTGCTGGGGACTATTAAGCTGCAGCTTAATTAGGCAGAAAGCACTGGCAGATGAAGAGGGTTAATTGGGACCTTAGAAAACATCAATGCCCCCCCAAAAAGAAACCCAGAACCTGGTTTAAAGGGCAAAGAAGATGAGGAGAAGGATATTTTTTTTTTTACTTTTTGCTGTGAGAATTCAGCCCTAAGACACACAGTGAATATTTAATTTTTACTGCCTGGATAATCCAACGTGGATTAGGCCAGGCTTCATTTTGGCACTGAGGACAACCTCCCTGTCTCCTGGGCCTTGTTAACACTTGGAAATCTGTCAGGATCACTGTTCTGGTGAGTGAACAAAGCTAAATAGCAGAAAGGTATTCTTAGGCCACAATGAGCCAGAAATAACTATTCTGAGGAATTCTTTTTCTGCACCAGACGTGTGGCACGACTCCAAGTGCTGGCAAAGCCTGTCCTGCTCTCCAAAATGAGGAGAAGGTTTATTCTCTCTTGTCTATGGAGGATCATATTCCTTTAAAAAGGCTCTGATTTAATTGACCATCTCTCCATGAAATAAAATGCACCATCTATAGCACAGTTACTATGCAAATACCCACCACCATTAACCCATTCAGCCCACATCCCTAATTCTCCCTAATTCTGGACTTTGTCCCAGAATCTCTGAAGTCAGCAAGCTCTGGGGTTTTGGAGATGGGTAGAAACAGCTGCTCAGGGCCAGATGTTGGAGGTGTGGCCCTCATGGACACAGAGCATTGTGCTGTCTTCATCAAAATTTCAGAATAACCACAGCCTTGCACCACCCCGACAGGAAAACACCCTGGAAAGTCTCTCAAAGGCAGATCAGTGGGAACTGCCTCCTTTTTTCTGTCTTGTTTCCATAAAAATCCAGCAGGGCAGGGAAATTTCCAGAGATTCTAAACAAAAACCCCCCAAAACGAGCACCTGCACCATCCCAAGAGCTGAGGAGTTTCTCCCATGGTTTCTCTGCCTGGATACGAAGCTATAAATTAAATTAATTTGCATTTAAAACACTCAGCTCTGCTTTATCTAGGAGCAAACCTCACCTTGAGCTGCCAAGAGGAGCCAAACCAGCACTGCAAGGAGGGAGAGCTTCATCTTCTCCCAGTTGTCTCCACAGCCCAGGAAAAACACCCTCACCTGGGGACAGGATGTAAACCTTCCCTGCCTTTGGACAGAGTGATGAGGCAGCCAAGGGTTTGGAAAGAGTGGGCAGGGATCATGGGTTAGGTCAGGGCCAGGAATGCACCTGGGTTGTTTTCTCACCAGCATTGCCCTCAGGCTGGGCTGGTGACTCCAGGCAGCAGTGAAAGCACTCTGGGAATTCACACCTTTTATTGGGATTAATCCTTTAATTCATCTCTGGTCACTGATGCTGGTGTCTGGGTGGGGGTTTTGTTTTGATCATCTGTGGCCAAGGAAAATGGGAACAAGTGGCATAATTGAATGGAATTGTCTGGGTGGGTTATGGCAAGGCCATTTCCAGGGTTAGACCTGGAGAATTCCCAGCATCTGCAGTCAGGATATTAATGGGGACAGGAAATGCATGACTTGGTTACCTGCAAAGTCTTAAATCATTAAATTATCAAATAGTTTGGGTGGGAATGGACCTTAAAAACCATCTTATCATTCCAACTCCCTGCCAGGGGCAGGGACTGCTCCAAGCCCCATCCAACCTGGCTTTGAACACTTCCAGCAATGCTTAAAAACATCTTTATCCCCTTTTCCATGGAGCATCCAATTCTCCAGAGTCCTGCTCAACACCAGTCAGACAAAAACGTTCTCAGCCTTTAGGATTTAGGAGATGGAAAAGCAGAAGAAGCAGAGGGTCCAAAAACATGTGGAAGAAAGATGGATGAGGTGAGGGTTGAAATTATTGAGGGCTAACATGATTTTCTGGGCAGGAGCCAAGTGAGATGAGCAGAGTTCTGTGAAACAGAGGAGATGCTCATCCAAGACATTCAGAGCATCCAGTGGGATCAACCACTGAGCACAGTGAAGGCACAGCCAGAAGTTCAAAGAGACACCAAAACCCACCACACCTTTCCCAAGGAACCAAAAGCTGGGGGGAAATCTTGCAGAGAGCTTTTTTTGCTCGTTATTTTGGAAGTTTCTGACACCACCAGCCCTGCTGACGTAAAACTGGATCAACAGGATGGGGAAGGCAGCCCTGATAACCCCGGGAGCAGCAGCCATTCCTCTGCCATGGATCTGCACCTGGGTGTGGAGGGGATAAACCACATCTCTTGCCCAAGAGGTGACACTGTGCCAGGCTGGGGACTGTGCACCCCAGGAATGCTGCAGGAGGTGTGTCAGGGCTGCAGGTCACAGGGCAGGGACCACAGGGCAGGACCTGTTCCAGGGAGCAAGGATGGGCCAGCCTGGATCACTGCAGCACCAGGGGTCACTCCCTGATCCAGGGAACAAGGATGGACCAGCCTGGATCACTGCAGCACCAGGGCTCACTCCCTGATCCAGGGATGGGCCAGCCTGGATCACTGCAGCACCAGGGCTCACTCCCTGATCCAGGGATGGGCCAGCCTGGATCACTGCAGCACCAGGACTCACTCCCTGTTCCAGGGAACAAGGATGGGCCAGCCTGGATCACTGCAGCACCAGGGGTCACTCCCTGATCCAGGGACAGACCAGCCTGGATCACTGCAGCACCAGGGCTCACTCCCTGATCCAGGGATGGGCCAGCCTGGATCACTGCAGCACCAGAGGTCACTCCCTGTTCCAGAGAGCAAGGATGGGCCAGCCTGGATCACTGCAGCACCAGGGGTCACTCCCTGTTCCACAAGGATGGGCCAGCCTGGATCACTGCAGCACCAGGGCTCACTCCCTGTGCCAGGGAACAAGGATGGACCAGCCTGGATCACTGCAGCACCAGGGCTCACTCCCTGATCCAGGGAGCAAGGATGGGCCAGCCTGGATCACTGCAGCACCAGGGCTCACTCCCTGATCCAGGGACAGACCAGGCTGGATCACTGCAGCACCAGGGGTCACTCCCTGATCCAGGGAGCAAGGATGGGCCAGCCTGGATCACTGCAGCACCAGGGCTCACTCCCTGATCCACAAGGATGGGCCAGCCTGGATCACTGCAGCACCAGGGGTCACTCCCTGATCCACAAGGATGGGCCAGCCTGGATCACTGCAGCACCAGGGGTCACTCCCTGATCCACAAGGATGGGCCAGCCTGGATCACTGCAGCACCAGGGCTCACTCCCTGTTCCAGGGATGGGCCAGCCTGGATCACTGCAGCACCAGGGGTCACTCTCTGGGGGATTCTGGAAAGAGCCAAGGCTCAGCACCCTGGAAAAGCTCTGTCCTCTTGTTCTCACCAGTCTTGACTGGTTTTTTGAAAAATAAAAAGGAAAAATAACTGTGTTGCTCTTCAGTATGATTGTTATTTTGGATTCCCCAGCTCTAAAAGTGTTCAAAGCCAGGTTGGATGAGGCTTGGAGCAACCTGGGATTGTGGAAAGTGTCCCTGCCCATGGCAGGGGACTGAAACAAGAGGGTCTGTAAGTCCCTTTTAACCCAAACCATTCCATGATTAACGTTTATTCCCTCAGTTCCAAGGACTGACAACACAAATTTCTCCTGGCTGACACAGATCCAGAGAGAAACCAGCAAGTCCAGGGATTCAAATCTGCTCCTCACTGGAGCCAAAGAGGCTCCCCAGGCCAGGGGAAGTGGTCCACCACAGCCCCACTGGCAGGAGGGGTTTGAGGCACAAGTGGCACAATTCCCATTTTGGGGGTTGCCAGTGGCCCACTGAACCAGATTTTTGGGAAGTTCCAAGCTGGCCTTGGGGATGTGATGCAGGTGTGAGGTGTGGCATTTCCTCAGGATGGTGGTGTCACCCTGCATGCCCAACACATGGCAGCAGCATGACATGGAAGGCTTGGCTGGGTGAGGGTGAAAATCTGGGAAAAGGTGTCCCAGTGGCCATAGGCTACAGCTGTGGCAGCAAATTCAACTTTTCCAGAAGCATCCCCAGCACAGAGGCCAAGAGGTGAATATCAGTCTTGTGGGAATAATCCTTCCTTTGTTTTACTCCAGATATTCCATGGTTGATCCATCCTAGAACCTTGCCAGGAAATGTGCCAACGATTAAACTGATTAATTAAATGTTGTGGATGATGTCCCAGACCAGGGATGTTCCTAGGAACTGTTTATTTCCCTAGTTCAGGTCCTTGCAGGCATTTGAATCACATCCTTCAGGATGAGAACATGATCCTGGATTTTACTCTTGGCTCTGGAACTGCACTACAGGCTTGTGCTGGAAATGTGGCTTTGTTTGCCTGGCCTCTGGAATGTTCTGACTGTTGAACATTCCTGGATGCAGAACAGAGATTGGAAGTCAAGGAACAGGGATCTGCTCATTTTTTTGGGAGCCTTATACTGGGTTCTTCTCAAAAAAGCCCTCAGAAAAGTTTCACATAGCAAATGATGAGGAAGGACAGGAACACCATGGATTGGCCTTATGGGACCTTTTCCTGTTAAATGTCCTGAAGTTTTTGCCCACTCAGCTTCCCTGTGGTCAGAGGGTGCCTCATCCCTTCTCAGGTGGCATCCCAGAAGATTCCCAGACAATTCCATCTATCCCTCTGTTTTGCCATTCCCCACCCAGCCCTAGTGCATCAGAGGCTGCAGGATGGAATTGGTTCTCAGCTCCAGGGATGTTCCAGCCCTAAGTAAAACCCACTGAAGCCATTGCAGAGTCTTGCTCCCCATCCTTCATTATTTGGCACCACTTTTTGCCAGGAATGACAGCACTTCACAGGACACATGGCCCTGGGAGAAGAGGAACTGTGTGTGTTGAGCACCTCCAGCTCCTCCCTTCCTCAACCCAGTGACAAAGAATTGTGATTTTCCCTTCCCCTTTTCTCCATCCCTTCTCCACTGTGCTTCAAGGCTCCTTCTTTGCATCCTGCCTGGCTGTGACATTGTCAAAACCAGGACACCAAGGTGAGCTGTCACCTTGACAAACACCTGGCCTCACCTCAGACCCTCCCAGGTGCTCAGATTCCAGGGAAACCAAGAGGGGCTTGGAGTTCATCCCACACAGGATTAAACCCTTTGTATCAAATCATGGAAGGACTTGATCCTTGTGGCTGCTCCTGCCAATCTCCCACACTTTCCCCACTCCTGTTTATTTTATTTCCATGGAGAAAAGACACTTAGGATCAGGAACCAAGTGTGGGCAGCCCAGGGATGAGAATTTGGCTTCCTCTCTTCCAAGTAATGGTGCCCCAGGGCCACCCCAAATCCCTGGTTATGGATGTTATCTGATTTTATGGTGTCTCTGGGGCTCCTGTATTGCCCAAATCCCAGCTGGATCAGGATTAAGTCACAAAAAGGATTACACCTGTAATTAAGGATGTTAATGGGGGGATCCAACAGCCCTTTGAGCTTCCCTGGGGCTGGAACTGCTGCACAAGAGCTGTCATGGAATCCATACCAGTAACACATGGGAAATCCATGCACAATTCCAAGGGTTATCAAACAGCTGTCCACACTTCTTAATTCTTAAAGTGTTCCTCACTGTGGCTTTGGCCTGACCAAGTAGGACCATCCCTGAAAAATCTCATATCCAAAATCCCAGACCTTCTCCAGAGAAGACACTGGAACAATTCCACTGGAGCTGTAAATCTATTATTTTTCAAGACTTTTTTGCCATAAACCTTCTGAAATTTCCATCTGGCTGAGAGCTGTGATGATCTGGATTGGATCTTCCTCCTACTCACTCCCATTTGTTTTATTCCCTGTGTAATTCCATGAACAGCCTGTTCCCAACCACCAGCCCTGCTATGAGTCAGCTCTCCATAAAAAGAGAATAAACAATAAACATCTTGGAATTGTTTTTCTTTTCATGGTAGATGTAGAGGGAGTGTTTATGTGAGATATTGGGAAAAAAAAATCCTTGCCTGTGAGGATGGTGAGGCCCTGGCACAGGGAATAAACTGGAATTCCTGGAAGTGTCCAAGCCAGGTTGGATGGAGCTTGGAGCAACTCTGGATAGTGGAAGGTGTCCCCACCCACAGAGGGTGGAACAAGAGGAGCTTTAAGGTCTTTTCCAACCCAACCCATTCCATGATTCTGAGGAATCAGGATGGGACAAGAAGCTCCAAGGGCACTTCAAACCTGCAGGACAGGTATTTTTTGGGAGCTGTGACAGCAAGAAGGAGAAGGAAAACCAACTTCCAGCCCAGCTCTTGATATATCTCTCTCTATTTGCTTCCTAAATACCTCAGGATGGGGATTCCTGGATTTCCTGCATCCAGCCAGGAGAAACCACTGTGTGAGGACCAGGACCCCAGTTTTGATTGTCCAGTTGGGGTCAGTCCTGGAGCCTTGGGAAGGGCTTGTTCCCACTGTGCCCTGTGGATTTCTCTCCTGTGACTCCATAGAATATCCTAAGGTGGAAATGCAGCTCAAGAATCATCCAAGGATCATCCATGTCCTGCCTTCTCCTGGAAAATAAAGACTAAATCCATGCAGAACAACAGGGGAAAATCTGGATGGAGGCTTTTCCATGAAGATAAATTCCTGTTTGGTGACAACTCATAGAACCATGGAATGGTTTCTGTTGGAAGGGACTTTGCAGATCATCTCAATCCAACCCCTGCCATGGACAAGGACACCTTGCACCATCCCAGGTTACTCAGATCATCATCCAGCCTGGCCTGGGACACTTCCAGGGATGGGACAGCCTGTGCCAGGGCCTCACCCCTTCCAATCTCTCCATACCCACCCTCCTCTCCCATCCCACATTTCCCCTCCTCAAGACCTCCAAGCCAGAATTTTCTTATTCTGTGTCCTTGGATCAGAGGCACAAATCCTTCATCCTGCACTGAATTATGGCTTGGTAATGCTATTTATACAAATCTACAGCTGCTCCATTGAAAGCTAGACAAAAGCAGAGCTAATTAGCCAGAACCACTAGTCAATTAGGAAAATTGCTCTCCCCACTCAGGCAAGATTAAAAAATAAAAAAAAAAAAAATAAAAAAAGCCGCAAGCAGGTCAAGGCAAACTCAGTCCAAGAAAATCTGAGAAGCCTCAACCCAGAGGTTTTACAAACTCAAGCAGGTGGCCTGGTAGCAAAATCATGGAATGGTTTGTGCTGGAAGGGACCTTAAATATCATCCAGTTTCACCCCAGCCATGGGCAGGGACACGTTCCTTTATCCCAGGGTGATCCAAACCCTGTCCAATCTTGGACACTTCCAGGGATTCAGGGGGAGCCACAGCTGCTCTGGGAATTCCATTCCAGGGTGTCCCCACCCTCTCAGATGGAAATTTTTCCCAATATCCCATCTAATTCTGCCCTCTGGCAGTGGGAGCCATTCCCTGTGTCCTGTCCCTCCATCCCTTGTCCCAAGTCCCTCTCCAGCTCTCCTGGAGCCCCTTCAGGCACTGGAAGGAGCTCTGAGCTCTCCCTGGAGCTTTCCCTTCTCCAGGCTGGACATTCCCAGCTCTCCCAGCCTGGCTCCAGCCCTTGGAGCATCTCCATGGCCCCTCTGGATTTGCTCCAGCAGCTCCAGGTCCTCCTGATCCCAGATTTGGACACAGTGCTCCAGGTGGGTCTCACCTGACTGAGGCACATGAGCATCCATAGAAAACACCAAATTAAAGGGACAACCAACAACCTTGGACTCAAAGAGGAAGATCTGGATTGAACAATTCTCTGTTCTATTTCTGGAATTTTTTCTCCCACTTTTGTCATTTTTTGTGGTGTTATTTTATTTTTCCCAGCACACAGAAGGGCCCTGTGAGGATGACCCAGCACAGCCCCTTGGAATGTGAGAACATAAAGGAAAATCAAACAAATAAAATAAATAAAAAAATAAACACAACTTTTTTTTTAATCACAAAAGGGAGTCAGAGGTTATGCAGCCTCAGGTTTTTGCTGAAAGGGCCACACACCAAAGCCTGCCCAAGTAGCTGGAGGAAAAATGGAATAAAATTATGTCTGTAGCCTTCTAGTAGAGGGGCATACAGGTAAGGAAATAGAAGACAAATTAAAAAAAAAAAAAAAAAAAGGATTGTGTCAAGTTCCTGGGCTTGGAAGAGCAGCCAGACCTTCAGAGTCCAGTTTATCTCCCCTCACCACCTTCAACTCAGCCTCAGCAGCAACAGAATTTGGGTTTGAGGACATTTGAGTTCATTGTGTGCCTGTTTTTGTCAGAAATCCAGTATTGGATCCAGGGATGTACAGGAGAAGGAGGGAAGTGGAAATTTAAACTCTCCAGGTGTTCCCTCCAACTGAAGCACTGCTTCCTGCACCAGGAATGAACTGTGGGAAAGTCAGAATCTGTTTCTGCCTGGGGGACAAGCCCAGATTGGAACAGGAGCACCAATTAAAGCTGGTTGAGTTAATTGCCAGCCCATCCTCCTCCACTCTGACAAATCCAGAAGTAGAAAATCCCAACAAAACCTTGAGAAAGAGATGGAGGAGATTCCACAGAATGAGCTCATTCCACTCCAAGTAACCTGGGAAGGGACTGGAGACTTCCTTGTTATCCCATCCTGCCAGGAAAATCACCTGCCCTGTTCCCAAGAGGAGGGGCAGCCTGAGTGCCAACCACCCACCTGGAAACATTTTTTGGGAAGTAATCAGCTGTCTGCCTCCTGCAACACAGGGCAATCCCAGGGAACCTCTGGAAGTTCCAGCAGTCTGGAGAGACATCACATCACACTTGGGAGAGGCACTTTTTCCACCAGGATGGGGGGAATGGCTTCCCGCTCCCACAGGGCAGGGTTAGATGGGATATTGGAAAAGAATTCTTCCCTGTGAGGGTGGTGAATGGAATTCCCAGAGAAGCTGTGTGTCCTGGGTTACAACATTCCCAAAGGTTTGTATTCCATCACCATCTGCTGAAACCAGGTGGGGAAGTGATTCTGATCTCTGTGGGAGATATCCTCTGCTAATGGGCCAGCTGTTAAACCAGCTGGGGCAATGTTCTTTATCTTTCCCAGACCCACCCTTCCTCCAGTGTAACACCCTGTAACTCCCTCCTAGCTACTCACTCTGAGGGAGCTAAAGTGTGATACATTAGATGAACGAAGGAATCCAAAAGATTTTGTCTTTGTCAGGGATCTCGTTTATTGCATGGTGACTCCAGGGGACAAAGAGGGTTAGGGTCACAGCTAATGGACTTTTCTAGGGAAAAGGTCAGAGAGGGGATTTGGAAAGAAGCCAATAGGATGTGGACACAGGGTAACAGGAGAGATCAGGGAGGCCCTTATGGCTTTCCTGCCAATGATATAGGAACCTAGAAAGAGTTATAGCATCCCTTCTACCCCTAGTTTTGGGTTACAACACTCCAGGAGATATCTCCTGTTAATGGGCATGGAGTCCCAGTGCATGACTGATAAAATTCCATCATCCCACTGGGAGATGCTCCAGCCAGGGGGAGGAGCCAAACATTTCCTACCTGGATAAAAACTGAGATTTGGAACACCAAAGCTGCCCTCACCCACTGGTTTCCAGGGGACAAGAGCTACCAGAACTTTCTACAGGATCACTGCTCCAACAAGATCACTTCATCTGGGCTGCTGCCACCACTCTATTCTGACTCTGTCAATGGTTTTTCCTTTGTGCTATTGCATGTATTTCATTTTTCTCTTTTTTTCCCCTTTTAAACTGTATTTCTGACTTGGAGTCTCTCACTGGTTTTGCTTTCAAAACCATCACATTGTGGCTGCCCCATGCCTGGAAGTGTTGATGTCCAGATTGGATGGGGCTTGGATCAAGCCCCTTCATGGCAGGGGGATGGAATTCCATTATCTTGAAGGCACTTTCCAACACAAACCAATCCATGAGTCCATGATTTCTCTTCCTTCCAGGCTCATGGCAGCAGAAGGAATTTGGGAGCCTTGCTGCAGCTGGGAGAGCCTTTATCCCAAGGCTTATTGCTGAGCCAAGCCAATCAAATCATAATTGCAGCTTAATCCCAACTTGGATTAAGACTATTAACAAAGTAATTTATTTGGATTTCTCCTGCCCCAGCCTGCAATGGCTCAGGAATAAAGCCTGGAGTTGCCAATCTCAGAGCTTGGGACAACTCAGCTGAGCTTTTCCCAATTTTTAATTTTGTTTTGAGTAACAGAGGTGTCCACTGGCCAAAACAGGGATAGGAAGAGCCAGGCTAGATGTTATCCACTCATTCCTAGTGGGAGATGTGCAGCCAGCCTCACCCCACAGCCAGTGTCAGTGGGTACAAACCTGAGATCCTGGAGTTTCATCCTTCCTTGGGATCCTTTCCTCTGCCCCTCATTCACCAGTGCTTCAGTTTATCCCAGGGATTCCTCCCAGCTTGCTTTCCTTGTTTCCTTCCAAACACGTGGATAATGGCTCTGGAATTCGGGCTGGTTCTCTATCCACCGAGCCTGGCTGAGTGTGAAGGGACACAAACCCAGGGAGCTCTTTCAGCACATGTTTTATTCATGCCAAACCACAGCCCTGCTCTTGTTCCCCACCAAGAAAGATGGAAAAGGAAAAGCCTCCATTCACTGAGCTCAGAGACAGTGTCTAGATCACAGCAGCCACAGCCTCAAGTGTCCTTTTCCTTTCCTCTCAAGCTGACAAAACATTCCCTTGAAAGCTTCCCTTCCTTATTTCCCTTTTTTTTTTCTCCTTGTTTTTGCAACATCAGACCTCACAGGGAGAAGGGCAGGGAGGAAAAATCCTCTGGAAATCCTTCACTTTTATTTTTTCCCTCAAACCCCCGTGGGGGTTCCCCACCTTTGAGTCTACCAGGCTGCAGGTGGGTGGTTTTCCCTTCATCCCATCACTCCAGGGACTGGATGCAAGGGAGAAGCAGCAGCCAACGCTCCATCACCTCCCCTTCCCTCTCCAATTCGGATAAATCAGCCAGAATTCCATCTCTCCCTAAGTCTGAAGGCCCCACCACGAAGCAGAGAGAGCAGCCAGGCAGAGCTGATGAGCTCCTTTTCCCAAAGAGGCTGAGTCACCATTCCTGGAGGGATGTGACAGACATGGAAATGTGGCACTTGGGGACATTGGCCTGTGGAGTGCAGCAATTAACAGCTGCTCTTGATGAACTCAAAGGGCTTTTCCAACCTAAATTCCATCATTTAGATCAGCTGATTGGCCAGGGGAGGGGAGGACCAACCTGGAACTGGAATGTGGCTCTGGAAAACAGGAGGCTGATGAGGTTTTTTTATCCATAAGGAAAATAATCTGTTGGACACAGAGCAAGATTCTGACTCATCCCTCTGAGAGGGACATGGGAATGTTCCTGATGAGAACTCCAGAATTTTATCTCCAGGCTGCTGATGCAGAAACAAGGAGCAGGGATGGATCACACTGGATCTTCCAGCTGCTCAAACAAGTTCTGTGGGAAGAGGAATTGCTTGTAGAGCCCCCAGCCATACTCAGACTGGGGGAACCAGAGCTGAAGCACTGAATCCAACTCTGGGATCATCAGCACAAGGATGTGGAGCTGCTGGAGCAGATCCAGAGGAGGCCATGGAGATGCTCCAAGGGCTGGAACCAGTCTGGGAATGTCCAGACTGGAGAGGGGAAAGCTCCAGGGAGAGCTCAGAGCCCCTTCCAGTGTCTAAAGGAGCTCCAAGAGAGGGACTGGGGACAAGGGATGGAGGGACAGGACACAGGGAATGGCTTCAAATTGCCAGAGGGCAGGGAGAGATGGGATAGTGGGAAGAAATTCTTGGCTGTGAGGGTGGGCAGGACCTGGTATGGAATTCCCAGAGAAGCTGTGGCTGCCCCTGGATCCCTGGAAGTGTCCAAGGCCAGGCTGGACAGGGCTTGGATCACCCTGGGACAGTGGAATTGCCTGGGATAGCCCATGGCAAGGGGTGGAATTCCATGATCTTTAAGGTCTCCTCCAACCCAAACCATTCCATGATTCTTTGATTTTAAGTTCTAAATCCCAGAATTTGGGGCTAAATGATCCCATGGAATGGACAGGCTGAGGAATTGCTGCCTTGAACAGGGACAATTGCAGAGCTGATGTCCAAGGATAATCTGGCTCTGCACAAAGAACAAGCAGCTGCTTCCAAGATGCATCAAGGGAAACCCCAAGCAGCCACAGGGAAGGAAAAGCTTTGCCAGGGCAGTGATTCATTGCTCCATCATCCCTCAGGGTCACTGTTTTGGAAATCTCCCTCCAGAGAAACACTGAAATAAGGAGAAATTTGAAATCTGAGAAAACCCTGAACAACCCAGCCAGAGCTTGAGCCCTCCAGAGATCCTCCCAACCCCGGATTTTTGGGAAGAGTCTGGGCAGGAGCAGCAGATACCATAACAAGACAAAAAAAATCTTCTCCCCACTTTCTCCCATCCTTAAATTTATCTTCTCCAACAACTCTTCTACATCAATGCTGCCCAGGGCAATCAGCATAGGACATCCCCAGGCTGCAGGAAGGGAACAAACTTTTCAACCCTTACATGCTCTTTGGGGATTTTTTCATTTGTTTGGAGTTTTTTTGTTTTTGTTTTTTTCTTTTGTTTGTTTGTTTGGGTTTTTTTGGGGTATTTTTTTTTTGTTTGTTTGTGGGGTATTTTTTCTTTTTTTGTTTTGGGTTTTTTTTGGTTCATTAAAGCTCCATTATGTACCTTTGAACAGCCCTAAGCTCCAGCATCAGCCTTAGCAGTCAACTTTGTCCCTGGTAGATTTTGGGTGAGGTCTCCTCCCAACCCACAGTGAAAAAAAAAAAAAAAAAAAAAAAAAAAGACTTTTATGAAAACCCATTTAGGCAACCAAGAAGTCACAGGGGAAGGTGTCATTTCTGGTTTTGTCACAAACCACAGCTTCCCATTTTTAAATAAAAAGAGGAAGTCATCACAATGGAAAAATGTTAAACTTTTGCCTTGGAGTTTTGCCAAATGCTGTCATGACCTTGGGTTGCCAAAAGGCATCAAACACGGGTTTTCCTCTGCCTACAACCTCAAAAATTTGGAAAAGACCTTCAGGATCATCCAGTCTGACCACCATGTTCACCACCTGAACCAGATCCTCAAGTGCCATTTCCAGAGGGGTTTTTTCAGCACTTCCAGGGATGAAGACTTGGAAAAACATTGGGAAAAAAAAAGGAGCTGAAACCATGCCTGGAAGGGCTAAAGTGAGAAGGGATCATCTGAGCACATCTGAGCCACCAAATAACCCCAAATTATTGGGGTGGGAGATGGATCCTCCTGTCTGGGATAGGAGAGTGATCCTGAGCAGGAGGAAAAGCTCCTGGGGAATTGCTCCTTCATTTTATAGAATTCCAGAATGGTTTGGATTGAAAGGAACCTTGAAGCTCCTGCCATGGGCAGGGACACCTCCCACAATCCCAAGTTCATCCAGCCTAACTTTGGCCACTTCCAGGGAAGGAACATCCAGAACCACACATGGAATGAGTTGCAAAAAGCCTCCAGTCATGGATACTCAGGGAAAAAAAAAATAAATAAAATTACTCCTGGTTTTAATTAACTCCATTTCCAACCAAAACAGCAACAATTTCAACATGAGAATGAGTGGAAATGAACACATGGGAAGCACCAGGAGCTTTGGAATGCAGAGCTCTGGATGTCAGCCCTGAGGTGCCAGGAGGTTTTGCTGCCAATGGAACAGTTTGCTCACACCTGGGGTTCACTGGATGTGGGAATTCTGCCAGGAATGTGTTGAAATTACCTTTCCTGGGGATGTGGAAAGCAGCCAACACAACCAGTTTATGCTGTTGGTCCCTGCCTGCTCCATTCCCAGCTGGAGTGAATCCTGTGATGATGCCAGAGGTGTCATCCCAACACAGGAGCAGCTCCAGGAACACTGATCCCACATCCCACAGAGCCTGGCCCAGCATTATCCTATTCCCTGGGAAATTCCTTATTTCCTAAACCTCTGGCTGGACAGTTCAGTTCCTGCTCTGGATACAGGAGCTGGGCCAGAGCCAAGTGAAGAAAATCAGGAAATAAACATGGTTTCAAGTCAGATGTCCTATCCCAGACAAAAATTTACCCACATGGGGTTGCTTAAAATAAACTTTGTTCATGACCAAGGTGAATTTTAACCCCCTGCAATGTGAAACTGCTTTTAAATCAAACATCTTCCCCTCTGATGACATGACACAAACTCCCTCCCAGTTTTTTTTTTCCATTTAATATCCCTGCAATTGCACAATTTCTCCTCTCCTGGAGGTGAAAGGGCACAAAGTCCCCCAAAATGTAAAACCCTGAGGTTTTTCCTTTCCCCCAGTTGCAGTTCCCCATTTTCCTGCTGTCACCACCTCATGTTTCCCCATCCCTCCCACTCAGTCTGGAAAGGGCAGCACAGCTCCACTACACCAAGGAAACAGGATTAGACCTGGTCTTGTTGATCAGCACAATTAAAGCTCTTATTTAATCTCCTTACAAGACTCCAGAGGAAGAATGAAAAAAATCCCAAGTACTTGGAAACTCTGAAGAGGAATTCAGAGTTTCCCAAAGTCCAAAATCCCAATCAGCAATACCTGTTTGAACTGGAAATACAAGTGTTTGATTTTCTATACAACAACAACAAAAAAAAAAAAAAAAAGCTTCCCAACAGCAGTAAATGAGCAGGATTTGGGATTTAACATGGAAGGCACCAGCTCAGAATTCAAAGTCCTCGCCAGCCATGTCGATGGCCCAGGCAAATTTCTCCCTCTGGGTCTTGTTGTAGATCTTCTCGATGGGAATCCCAAATTTCTTGCACCTGTGCAGAAAAAAAAAACACCAAGTGGGGACCAGTAATCCAGCAGTGTTCTCTGCACTGCATCCCTGGCAGTGTCCAGGGCCAGGCTGGATGGGACAGCAGAAGGTGCCTCTGACCACTGAACACCACAAATTTTTAGGTTCTTTCCAACCCAAACCTTTCTATGATTTCACACCCAAGACTCACCAAGCCACACTGATCCTGGGGTCCAGGTAATTCAGCTTGGATGTGCCCAGAGCTATTTGCTTGTTCTCTTCCTTGTCTGTGGCCTGGACATTCAACTTGGCCAATTGCTCCTCCAGCCTCTTCAGCAGCTTCTTCTTCTTCTCCACGTTGCTGAAAGCAGAGAAGGAACAACACAGAATGTGCCAAAGCCCAAAAATTCTCTGGAATGGCAGAGTCAAAGGTGCCATTCAGCACTAACATGTTTTTAAAGGGTTTAAGTATAGTGAGATGCTTTTTTAATATTAAAAATGGACAAAAAAAAAAAAACAAACATGCAATTTCCACCACCAAAAGTGGGCAAACAAAACCTGGAATGGGCTGCTCAGAGAAGCTGTGGCTGCCCCATCCCTGGAAGTGTCCAAGGCCAGGCTGGACAAAGCTTGGAGCAATTTGGGAGAGTGGGAGGTGCCCCTGAAGGGAACCACCCACAAGATCTTAAGCATCTTCCAAACTCTCATGGGACAAGCAGAACCAATCCCAAACATGAGCATTTCTGTTCTGATGGGGGTTGGGACACATCAGCCCCATCCTTGGCCCCTCTGGCTCCCTCTGCTAGAGAGGATTCCAATGAAAAACCACCCACGCTTCTGCTTTGGCATCTCCTGTGCCTTTACACTCATCCTCAGCTTTTTTCACTTCTTCCTCAGCTTCCTCCACCTGTTTCTTCTTGGCATCAATCTGTGAAGGTGGAAAAGTCAGACAACACTTCCAACCTCCCTCAAGGTTTCAGCTCCCTCCCTCTTTTCCTTCACACAGCATTCCTCAGTTTCTTACCAACCCTACTTCCCAAATTTGTCCCTGCAGCATTTTCTGGGCTCAAGGATTTTTTAGCATCTTCTAAAATATCATCCCAGCCCAGATGCCACAAACACTTGGAGCTCCTAAATCTGTTCATCTTCTGTATCTGCCTGAGGGAATTGTGACAGCACCAGAGCCCTCAGAAAAGTCCCAGTCCACCAGTGGGGTGTGAGCAAAACCTGAGGACAATTAAAATTGGGGTGAGCAGCTTAAAAATACCTTAAATTGCCAATTTAATTTGTCCCCCCTGGGCTGCAATCCACTATTCCCAGCACATTCCCTGATGCTCCTGACCAAGATGATTCCTTCAGACATCACCCCAGCCCAAAATTAAAACCCAGAGGCTGGATTAGGTGTGGGATCTCCCAGCTGGGTCTGTCTCACCTTTTCCTGCAGGGCTTGCATGGACCTGGCAAAGGTCTTTGGCACAGACCTCTGGTGGTTGCACAGGATGGCCACGGCTCGGTTGGCTCGGTTGTAGGACAGGAGCTTTCCTGCAACGCTGTCTTCAGCTGGAAAGACAGGAAAGCATCACCCTGACTCCATTCCAGGAGCTGGGAAAAGCTGGGAAATGCAGGGAATACAGCAGAAGGAAAGGCAAACAAGGTGCCATCGCATCCTGTCCCCCAGGGAGGGCAGAAATGGTCGTGGGAACTGGGGAAGGACAACTGAGCATCACAATCTGATGCTGTGGCTCATCCCTGGTGTACCCAAGGAGGCAGAAATAGTGCAACCAACCAGCAACACAAGGGAAAGAAGGAAAAATATTCCCATCCTGGCCATAGTTACCATTTCTCACCTACCAACACCCCCAACTTGCTGCTCACCCCCACGTGCTACTCCCACCCCACTGTGGGGAGCATCAACTGCCCAGGTGGGGCAGTTCTAGGGATCCCAAGGCAATGGATGGACATTCCTGAGCCCTTTGGTCCCAGCCCTGCTCTGGTGACAGTTTTAGGGATCCCAAGGCAATGGATGGACACTCCTGAGCCCTTTGGTCCCAGCCCTGCTCTGGTGACAGTTTTAGGGATCCCAAGGCAATGGATGCACATCCCTGAGCCCTTTGGTCCCCACCCTGCCCTGGTGACAGTTTTAGGGATCACAAGGCAATGGATTGATACTCCTGAGCCCTTTGGTCCCAACCCTGCTCTGGTGACAGTTTTAGGGATCCCAAGGCAATGGATTGATATTCCTGAGCCCTTTGGTCCCAGCCCTGCTCTGGTGACAGTTTTAGGGATCCCAAGGCAATGGATGGATATTTCTGAGCCCTTTGGTCCCAGCCCTGCTCTGGTGACAGTTTTAGGGATCCCAAGGCAATGGATGGATATTTCTGAGCCCTTTGGTCCCAGCCCTGCTCTAGTGACAGTTTTAGGGATCCCAAGGCAATGGATGCACATCCCTGAGCCCTTTGGTCCCAGCCCTGCTCTGGTGACACCCCCAGCACTGGAACTCACGGTTGGTGAGAGCCTTGAGCTGCTCCTGCAGGGTGATGGAAGCATTGTAGGTCCTGAAGACTTTGGCTGTCAAACCATCCATGAGGTGCTGGAGGTGTTTGTTCAGGAAGTTTGTCTGGAGGAGGGAAAACAGGGAAAAGTGTGAGAATACTCACAGCAGGGGCTCCAGTGACAGGAAAAGGAGGAATGGCTTCAAATTGACAAAGTATTTAATGGGATATTGGGGAGGAATTCTTGGCTGTGAGGGTGGGGAGGCCCTGGAATGGAATTCCCACAGAAGCTGTGGCTGCTCCATCCCTGGAGTTGCTCAAGGCCAGGTTGGATGGAGCTTGGAACAACCTGGGATAGTGGAATTGTCCCTGCCCATGGCAGGGATTTGGAACTTGGCAGTCTTTAGGGTCCCTTCCTACCCAACCCATTTCATGATTCCACCAAGGAATAGAACAGGGAGAAGCCTGGACAAATCTCTTTTTAGACCATCTTCTGCCTAAGCAACCAAAATTAGGCATGAACAGCAGTCCTGCAGCTTGTAGAGCTACTTCAGGTCATCATCTACACAAAACTGGCCTAAAATTCTGCCTAAACCCACAAAAAAACCCAAAACTCTAAGTCAACAATTTCTGCCCATCCATGTCCAAGAGGACACACTGGCACTTGGGGACATGGTTTAGTAGTGGACCTGGCAGTGCTGGGTTATTGCTTGGATTTGATGATCTTAGAGATCTTTTCCAAATAACCATTCCTGATCTCACATCCAATATCACATCCCTGTTCTACAGAGAACACAGAGCTGCTCATCCATCCCATATCCCATCCCAAGGCAGATGAGGGAGGAGGATTTTCCAGGAGGGAAGGCAGCTCATCCCTCCAGCAACCTCTCCCACTTCTGCGGGGCCCTAATGAGGTGCATCCAAAAGCTGAGGTCTGGCACCTCCAGTAATTCCCCAAAATGTGGGCACACCTTCCCAGGCTAAAAAAAAGCCCAAGGGGGAGAGTTGGAGGAGGGAAGGAGCAGGATCCAGCTCCTCAGCAGGGATGCTCCAGGGCAGAAAGAGGCTGAAAAACCTCACAGGGTGTCCAAACAGTGACAGTGGTGTCCCCTAGAGAGCAGAGAGCTAAAATAAGGCAAAGGGATGACCAAAGGTGGCCAAAGGTGCCATGGTTTGGTTTTTCCTCCCCCAGGGCCACCAGTGCTGTTTGAAAAGCTTTTGAGCTGACAACTCACAGTGAGCTGGTCAAAGAGGTCATCAGTGGGCTCCTTGTTCTTCATGAACAGCTGCAGGTTCTTGAACACCTGAAGAGGTGGAAAGGACAGCCCTGGTCATGGCCAAGGAATGAACTGCTCCCAGACATCTCCCTCATCTCTCTCCTCCTCCAGACAGACTCTGATTCACTCTTGTGTTGGCACATCCCACCAACCTTCTCAACTTCGAGGTGCCCTGACCTTCCAGTTTCTCCACCAACACCATTAAAATCTTCTTTCCCATGAGCAGAGGAAAATTATTCACTATAAATGGAGAAACTTCAAGTCCTGACACCCACGAGCCAACTGAGGCTGCTCCAGCAAGAGCTGGGACTTCTCCCTCGTGGTTCAACCTTGGCAGTCCTATCCCAAAATTTCCCCCCGTTCTCCAGGGTTAGAGCACATCTTGGGGTGGGAATTTGGGACTGATAAACACGGAGGGAGTGCAGAAAACCAAGCTCTTCCTCCAACTCCTGCCCTGCTCACCTGCTTCTCCACGGACACTCTGTTGTAGTAACGGATGGAGTCTTTCCCAAGGAAGTCAAACTCCACCACGTGCTCCTGCCCATCCAGCTGGGGGTGCAGCTGGATGTGCTGCACCCTCAGGGAGCAGCAGCCCACCGTGTCTGCAGTCTCCCCTTCCTCCTTCTCGTTCCCAGCTCGCAGGGCCAGCTGGGAGGAAACGAGAAAAAACGCCAAACTTATTAGGATTTTTCCTTAAAAGTTAGTTATTTACTAGAATCAATTAAATACAAATGGATAGACAGGCCTTGCTGAAAATGATTAGAAGGAAAACCAGGCTTGAGGTAGTTATCTGTAACTGAAATAATTGATTGTCTGTCACTTCATGTTTGCTCAGCTGCGCTTACAATGGGAAAAGACAAAACTAGTGAGCAGATCCAAAGGAACATGGACAATGCAACCAGAAACCCATTCTTTGGAAAACTGGACTATCCCCAGAAGTCATTTGTATTGTCAGTGATAGAAAAGGTTGAGAGTTTAGGGTGAGGAAGACTCACATTACTTCCTCCTTTTAAGAACCCTCATGACAAAAAAACGACCCCAGACTTAATTTAAGAAGTCAATCAATGCTTGAATAGCTATTAAGCTAATTACCAATGGAAGAGAGGAATGGGAGGGGCTGTTATTATGAATATGTATTTGTTTGAATCCTTTGTCAATAAATAGACTCTGATCACCTGTGATTTTGCAGTTTGTATTGGAGGATTACCTCACACTGCTGCCCAGCACTGAATAAACACACACTTTGTAACTTTAAACTGTTAGAGAGTCTTTTGTCTGTCACAGCTGAGTATCAATATTAGACCAACACTCTATTATTAGAGTATTATATAGAGTAGAGTATTAATAGAGTATCTATTAGACCAATATTCAGTATTTACCAATACTTTGGTAAATCACAAAGAATCATCCATCCCATGACATCTCACCTTTGGTAAATCACAAGGAATCATCCATCCCATGACATCTCACCTTTGGTAGATCACTAGGAGATCATCCATCCCATGACATCCCACCTCAATTCCCCCTTCCCAGGTTGTTAAAGTGGGCTGGAGGGAGGAGATCCAATCATCTCCATCTATGGATTCATGGAATTATTTGGAAGGGACCTTCAAGATCACTTGGTTGCAATCCCCTGCAGTGGGCAGGGACACCTTCCACTAGAGACAATTTTAATCTTGCACACCTCTGGAAATACTCAAATCCAGGCTGGATGGGTCAAGTGGAAGGTGTCCCTGCCCACAGCAGGGGGTTGGAATGAGATGATCTTGAAAATCAACCAAACCATTGCAGGATTCCACAATCATTCCCAAATTCCTCATACAGAACCAGCCTGGGTGGCAGAACCAGCAAACCCCAAAATCTACACGGTGGGGAGGAGCAGGGAAGCGAATTCCCAAATTCCACATGGATGAGGGACCTGGGGTGAGGCTGTGGGTACCTTATCAATGAAGTAGAGGGCCACTGCTCTCTGCCTCTCCTTGATCTCCTTGGATTTCCAGTCTCTTCTGTACTGAGCCCGGATTGTGTGGACAACACCCTTCAGGCGCCGAGCAACCTCGTATTTCTCCCAGTCCTTCTCCCCCTGGGATGGGAAACCAGGATATTTTATCTTTATTCCACCCCTACCAGCCAAGTCCTGCTCTAGAAACACCTCCAGCATCTAAATCCTGCTCAAACCCCACTGTTTTCTTGGGAAAAAAATAATCCATGAAGGGAATAAATTGGGAAAACAGCTCCTGCAGGGTTTCTGTGCTCTCTGCTGGCTGTGCTGGGTCTGGATCCTGGCCAGGTCAGTGTTCTCCACCAGCCAGAGCCTGGCAAGGACCAAACAGTCAATCCATGGCCAAAGGTGCTCCTTGGACACCAGTGTGGACTGGCACAGAACTGGCTCAGTTGTGTCCACCTGGGCAGCATTCCTACTTTCCTTGAGCCATTGGAAATAACCTTAAATCCCCTTTATCTTCCCACAGAGCTTAATCCCATCTCTTCCTACCCTGCATTCCATAAATTAACCCAACTCTGGTCCCTGTGGATCCCAACATGTGGCACCAGGGTGGCTCTGCCAGGAGCAACCAATTCCTTGGAATTGTCATTTGTCATTTTTGTCATCTGTCCTTTCCCTCTCACCCCTTCATTTTATTTATCCACTTTTAAGAGAAGAGCCAGGGGAAAAAAAAAAATAAAATAAAAAAAAATTGCTATTCCATATCTTGGCTTTCCCAGATTTTTTTCAGCTGACCAAGGGCACCACTACAACCTTCAGCTTGGAGCTGGGATTCAGCATGATGTACTTGAAGGTGTTCTGGATGTTCTCTGTCCACGAGGCCAGCCAGGTGACCGTGTTGTCAAAGCGAACCTCCTTCCACTTGTGACCCTCTGGGGGCTCAGGAATCTTGGAATCCCTGTGGGAAGAGCAGGATTAGAGCCCTCAGGCCATCAGGAATGAAGTTTTCAGTGAGCCAAGGGTGCTCACATTGGAAAACACTGAATCCACCTGGAATTACTGCACAACATGGAATTATTAAAGTTGGAAAAATCCTGCAAGATCGAGTCCAGCCATGAACTGGCACTGCCAGGACCTCCAAACCACGTCCCCAAGTGCCACATCCACACAGCCTTCACATCCCTGCAGGGCTGCTGGCTCCACACTGCCCTGGGCAGCCTCTTCCAGTGCTTGACATCCCTTTCTGTTGAGTTTTCCTTAATCTCCAAACTAAACCTCCTCTGGCACAACTTGAGGCCATTTCATTTTCTCCTAACCTTTCCTTTTTTTTTTTTTCCTCTCCCCCCCTGGGAGAAGAAGCCAAGCCCTATGTGGCTTCACCCTCCTGTCAGGGAGTTGTACAAGGTCCCCCCAAGCTTTCTTTTCTCCAGGCTGAGCCCCTCCAGCTCCCTCAGCTGCTCCTGGTGCTCCAGACCCTTCCCACAATCAGTTGTTTATCATTTGGATGCTGGGAATAACAGGAAAACTTGCTGGACTGGTGGGGAATGTTTTGAACCAAGATCTTCAAAAATGGGTGGCTTCAGACCAGTCCAGCTCACATAACTCAGAGGGGAAAAAGCACTCTCAGGATAAGGAAAACTGGGATTTTAGAGGATGGAAAAACCCCAGTTCTGAGCAGCAGAAGTTCCCAGTTCCCCCAGTCCCAAGGGAAGCCCAGGAGCTCAGCATTGCAAGGACAGCCCACCTGCTGCAGTTGATGATGACATCTTCTGGCATGACCCTCTTCTTCAGCATCCCCATCTTGGGGTGCTCCCCACGGCCACGGAAGAGCCCTGGAGGTTCAGTTTTGAAGTTGCCAATCTTCTCCCTGTGCCCATCCAGGATGCAGTATCCATATTCCTCCTGGATCTTATCTGCCTCCTCCTTCAGCTTCTGAAATCAGGACACCACCAAAAATAAAAAAAAAAAAAATATATAAAAAAAATAAATAAACAGAATGGTTTGGATTGGAAAGGATCTTTAACATTCCAACCAAGAAGTCTGAGTGCCATCATCCCCCTTGGCAAAGTCCACAATCCTCTGGGCATGGAAAGACTCCAAAAAATATCCAAGGATGATTGGCACCCTGCAAAGCCATGGGATGATAAAATTCAGGAAATGGGGACAATGACCATGGAGACAGAGCTGGATTAAGGAAGTCCAAGCTCAGGGCACAACACCAGGAAAGACAACAAAAAATAGCCAAAATTCTCAAAACTGGACCCAAAAATGTGTCACAGGAACCAGCCCTGACCTGCTTCTCCTCCTTGGGAAGCGCTTTCCGAGCCTCATTTTTGTCCACAAAATATTTGTGGATCTCCCTGAAGTCACATTTGTCCAGCTCCTTGATTATCTCCTGCTCCTCTGAGGTCATTTCCTGGGAAAGAGAATGATGAGAGGGGCTGGGGAAATCCAAGAGGCAAAACTGATTCCACATGGAGCTGCTGCTTGTGCCTGTCCTTGGAAAAGGGAATAGAGACTCACATTCCAGCTCTTGGAAAAAAAAAAACAGCCAGTTTTGGGGTGGAAAAGCCTAATATGGGAAAAAAATCCCCAAACACAACTGCAGGGACAGCACCAAATATATTTGGGAGGTGCAAACATTCCTTAGAAAGAGTTTTGGGTTGTTTTGGGATGAGAGGTCATTCCTTCATTCCTTTGGTGCCCCAAACTGGTTTTGGAGCTGTTTGGAAGACCCACCAGCTGTACCCATCACTAAAACTCAAGAGGGAGCACAGAAAGCAAATCCCAGCCCAAACCCACAAAAAACATGGGAATAAATCAGGATTTAGAACTTCATAATTATAATTAAGGAACAAATCCCCCCATTCCCTCCATCCCACACCACAGCCTGGGGCTGGTGGGTTTGAGGGATATCAAGGAGCCCTTCCAGGGGTGGTACCTTCCTCCAGTCATGGAAAAAGTTGTTCTGGAAGATCTCCTTGGTGGTGTACTCATGATCCAACATTTTGGCATAAAATGTGGCAATTTCCTCCGTGGCCAGGCTCAGCTTCAGGGGTTTTCCTGGGAAAAGAGAGGCAGGGACACTTCTCACTATCCCAGGTTGCTCCAAGCCCTGCCCAACCAGAATCTTGGATTATTTCTTAGATTTTCGAAGGATCTTGAATCATTTATTGGAGGCAAAGTCACCTTCCCCTCCTGAGCCCTTTGGCTGGAAAAATGCAACAAAACCAAGGAATGTCTTGGCTCATCATAGGAATTACTTGGAAATAACTTTTTTTTTTCTAGGAAAAAGTCCTCTGCAGATGTCCAGGGAATGGTTGATTCCTATTTGAACCACCTTTTTTTGGGATTTCTGGACTGAAGGGAATTGAGCCTTGCAGCAGCCCCATGACAACCCCCACACCCCAGCTCATCAACCTGGGGTTGTTGCCTGTCCACAAACACTTTTCCACCCAAGATCAGGGTGTTAGGAAAAAAAAAAAAGTCAACATCAAAGATCCCAAAGCCCCCAGCCCAGATCCAAACACCTCAAAGATCACAGAGAAGGTGCAAACCCTGTCAAGGCTCCTCCTCATGGAGCCAAAATCCCTGACAGCCCCATGGATGTCCCAGCAGTGCCTCCTGCTGCTGCCAGGCACCCCCTTTTCCCAAAATTGCCTTTTCCCTGCTATAAAAAAAAAAAAAAATATGGGAAGCCCCAGGGAACTGAGGAACACCAAGGGAAAGTGATCCCAATGCAACCCCCAATGTCTTTATTTTCCCCTCTCCCTTTGATCCATCAGAAATGAGTTGAGGGATGAAGTGAGCAGGGAATGGCAGGAAAGCACAGAGGAAAACTTGGCTGTGGGATCTGTCCTGCCAGTGACAGCCTGAGCTGCTCTAAGGTGACATGAAGTGACCCAGGGGACATCAGGAGCTTGGATGTGTCAGTCACTGAAGCCATGGGTCAGTAAAATCCCATTTTTCCAGCTCGTGGGAAACCACAGATGAGCTGACAAACCCAGAACTCAGCTTAATGAGGAAAAACCAGGCATTAGGATCAGCTTCCCAAAAAAACCCCCCACAATTCCAACCATGTGTAAGATCCTCCAGCTTTAACCCATGGCTTTTCCAAAGGGATATTCATCTTCCCTGAGGAGAGGGCAGCACCCCAAGGTCCCATCACAGCTGTACCATCATAATAAAACTGCACATCCTCGGGCAGGGGCTCGTAGAGGGGCACAAAGTAGGGCCCCCTGTGCTCCAGCTGCATCCATTTCACTCCATCCTCCTTCTTCTCCTCTTCCCACCTGCAATGGGCACACAGGAATCCATCAATATCCCAAATCTACCCAATATCCCCAGGTCACACTGGGAAGGTGCTCAGAGCAGTGAGAGCTGGCACAAACTCCAAGCTTGAGGGATTTTTAATTTTTTTTTTCTGCTGCTGCCTCAGTTTCCTTGTTCTTTAAAAGAAGGAAAAATTAAATTGAGGTGTGGTGACATGGAGGAACTCAAGGGGAGAATAAAGAGATCCTCATTCCAATTATTTTCCACCTTCCATTAATCCAGGTTGCTCCAAACCCCAGGAAAAGGAAAACTTCCAGGGATGGGGCAGCCAGGGCTTTTCTGGGAAACCTGTCCCTCATAAATATTTAAAACTTCGATTTTAATGCAAATAAATATTAAGGAATCTTTCCCTGATTTTAATGGAAATAAATCTTAAGGAATTTTTTCCCCCCTGCTGGAGAAAATTGGATTTTAAAGCCACTGCAAGTTTTAACTGTGAGGATTTAAACAGCAACAAAAATCCAATAAAATTAAATTTAAAAATTTTTAAAAATAATCATGTCAAGAAATCCAACCAGAAAAGCAGGGCTTTAAAAAGAGGGATAAAACCACAGGTTAGGGACAGAGGAAGAGCGCTGGTGACAGCAGGGGACAGACAGGGATCTGTGTCCCACAGCTCAGCACCAGCCAGGCTGCCACTGACCCCTTAATCCCAGCATCTCCAGGGGAAAAAAAAAAGATTTCTGGAGAAAAAAAAGCAAGATTCCACACAGAGAAAGCAAAATTCCTGTTTCTCACTCAGCAGTGCCCCAGAAGTTATTTGTGATTTTTTTTTTCCCTCCCCATAGGGAGCAGAGTGGAATAAATCCATTATATCCAAAAAAGTGTTTTGTCATAAAAAAACAGAGGAAGTTAAATAGTCAAGAAAAACCAACAAACTCCAGGAATTTGGGCTGAGAGCATCAGAGAAAAGCAGCAAAAGGATCATTTTGTGATTGTCTCTCTTCCCAAAATTCTGGGATCCCAAATCCCTGCAGAGCATCCCCCAAGCCCCTGAACCCACCCAGAGGCCAAGGAGGGTGACCCAGGGGAATTTCCTCGTGGGAAATGTGGCTGGGGATGATTTTTTGGGATTGAATTCCTATGGAATTCCTGGCCTCTCTCCTGGGATCCAGCCATTCCAAACAAGGCATTGATTAGGAAAAAAATACATAAAAATCCCACTTTTCACTTCACCCTGGATCCTTCAAAGCTCCCAAAAAACATCCCAAAATTCCTCCCACCCTGTCCCAGACCTTGGGGAGATCTGGGAGAGAGTGACACCAAGTGGTTAAAGTCACACTTCCAAAAAATAATCCAGCAGCCACATCCTTTCCTGTAAAAAACCTGCCTGGATCATCCCAAATCTGCTGGAGAAGGAAGTGGGGAAGGAATTCAGCCCCTTCTGCATCTCCCTGAAAGAAGTGCTGCTGTCTTGAACTTATTATTATTATTATTATTATTATTATTATTTCCTTCCAATAATTATGAGCTGCTCCCTTCCCAGAATGAGCACCAGGAAAATTATCAGAGGAGATATAATTATCAGCATTATTTTTTCCTTTTAAATTTATTTATGATACAAATCCTGCTGTGCATCCAGGACCTTTCCCTTATCTCTCATCCATTTCCAAGGAGTGGCAAGTTCAAAGCTAAAGGGAATATAGAAAAATAGCCAAAAAACCAGGAATTTTCACCCTTTAGCCCACAAAATAAAATTAAGATCCCAATCCCAGGGTTAGACCTGCCACAGGCATGCTGGAATTTACCATTTCCATTTTTTTTCTGCCTCTTTTTCTTCTTCTTTCTGTTTTTTGGTCTTTTTATTGTTCTTTTCCTTCTTTTCTTCTCCCTCTTTGGATTTCCTTTTCTCAGTTTTCCCTGGGGTTTCATCCTCTTCACTCTTTTTCTCAGTTTCTTTTGTGTCCCCCTCTGGCTTTTTCTTCTTTTTCTCTTTCACTGGAGCATCTCCCTTCCCTTCATCCTCCTCCTCCTTCACCATCCCTGCACTCCCAGTCTCCCCCAATCCTTCCTCCTCTTTTTCATCCACCTCTTCCTCCTTTTTTATTCCTTTTCCATCTCCACTTCCCTTTCCCACCCTCTCCTCCCCTTTCTCCATCTCTTGCTCCTCTTCCAGCAATTTTTCCTTCTTTATTTTCCTCTTCCCCACCTCTTCCACCCCCTTCACTTTCCCCTTCCTGTGTTTCTTTGCTTTTCCTTTCTCCTGCTTTTTTTCCCCATCATCCCATCCCTGGCTGCTGTTTCTTCTTTTTTTGGCTCTTCCCTGTCCCCCTTCCCAATTCCTGCCCTCATCTCCCTCCTCTTCCTCAATGCCATCCATCAAATCCTCCAATTTATCCTTCCTCCCTCTTTTTCCCTTCAATCCCTTTCCCTGCTTATTTTCATCCTGTTCCTTCCCTCTTTTTCTCTTCAATCCCTTTTCCTGCCTATTTTCCTCTTGTTTCTTCCCCATTTTTCCCTTCAATCCCTTTTCCTGCTTATATTCCTCTTGTTTCTTCATTCTTTTTCCCTTCAACCCTTTTTCCTGCTCATTTTCCTCCTGATTCTTCCCTCTTTTTCTTTCCAGGGTTTGGGAATCCTCTTCCTGCTGTGGGATTGGGGGATCCAGCTCCTTCTCCTCACTCTCCATCACAGCTGTGAGCCCCACATCCCTTTCCAAAGGATGTCCAGAGGGGGATGCAACCCCACCAGCAACACCTTCATTCAGGACCTGTGGGAAGCAGGAATAAGGGAAGAGATGTTGGGAAAGGAAAGAGGTGATCCCAAATCCCAAAGATTCAGGATTAGGTGCAGTTTTCCTACCCCAATTCCATTCTGGGTCTCCAAGAGCTGCTCTCCCACTGCAGGTCCTGTTCTCTGGGATTTGTCCCAGGACCTACAATGACACCACAGCCAGTTCTCACCACCAGCACACCCCAAATTTGGGAATTGCTCCCTCATTTCCCTCCAACCATGGCAGCACCACATGGAGATATCCCAGTGCAGCAGGGAATGAATCAAGCTGGATTTTCTGGGATGAGGAAGCTCAAAGGAGCAGATCCAGGAGTGTTTCCCTGCTCAGCAGAGAGCTCAGGTGAATCTTTGGGAATTCTGTGGGATTTGCAACCACTACAAAGCACCAACCTGCCCCTATAAATTCTCCCAAAGCTTCCAGCCAGGCAGGGAGCTGTGAGTCTTCAAGTTGTTCATATTCCAGAAAAACCAAGTAAAATAAGAATGAGGAAACAGCTGCACAGCCTAAACCAAGCTCACGTCTCCTAGGCTGAGCCTACAGCTCCAAAGGGTGGATTTAGGTGGAGCATTAAAAAAAAATTCCTGATTTCCAGTGGCCAAGCACTGGAAGAGGCTGTTCCATCCCTGGAAGTGTTCCAAAAACCTTTGGGACAGGGTTTAGTGGTGACTTGGGATATTTTTTCCAACCCTAAGAATTCCATGAGTTTAATGTTGAGGTGATGGTGTCCCTTTCCCACTGGGAAATCTGAGGCTTTTCCTTCTGGGTCATTGTCACCTCCCAACCAAATGCTCTGCTCCATCCTAGCTAAGCCTGGAGTTCAGCTCAAGCCAGGAATCAGATCCATTCCCTGCTTTTCCCAGCTCCAGGAACCCAGCACAGCCAAAAAAAAAAATAAATTTGGAAATCCAGTTTCCTCCTCCCAAGCAAGACCATGATCACTCTTCCTGGACTTCCAAATAGAGAAGAGCCACAATTCCTGCTTTTAGCCAAAATTTCTGTGAATTTTGGCCCCTTCCTATGAATTAATCTAAGCAGATAATTAATTACCAGGCTGTGGGACATCAAAGCAAGGAAAGCCTTTGAGCTGGCTTGGGAGGGAAATAATTTCCCAATAAAAAAAAAACAAAACCAAACCAGGAGCAGGATGCTTTTTCCACACTGGAGCACAGATTACACAATCCCCACTAAAATCCTTAGGGAAAATCTTCCTGCAAAACACACTCAGCCCCTCCATTGGCAGATCCAGGACTCAAAAAGCAAAATCCCAGCGATTTTTTGGGATTGGCTCCTTCCAATTCCAAATTCCAATTCCAAAAGTTTTATTAGAGAACTGGCAATTTTTAAGAGGATTAAGCAGCTTTAGGAATTTTTGCTTCCCATCTCTGCCAGGATCTAGAAGGAAAGAATTGCCTCTGCTCAGGATTTGGGAGGTTCCCCAAATTTATGTAGGAATGTGCACCTGAGCAAATCACACCCTGCTGACTGGGGAGGGTGGATGGGGCTGGGACTTCCCTCTCCACCCTCAAATTCCTGAAATTTGGAAAGCTTTAAAGTCATAGAAAACACCAGGATGTGGGGAAGCTGCTCTGGGGAGGCACCAGCGATCCAGGAGGGAAAACCAGGAATGTGCAGCTCCACAGGGAGGAGAAAAAAAAGACAAAATTCCAGTTCTCTGGAAGAAAAATAACCCAAAAAAATGACTCAACTCACCTAGAAGAGTCTTCCAGCCCCACTGGTGACCCTTGAGGGGGATTTGCTTTGGTCTCCTGGAAAATATCAAGGATTTGGGAAAGGTTCCCTGGCACAGCATCACCCTCAAACCAGCACTTTTTCCTCCCTCTTTCCCTTTGGCTGGAATCCAGGAACTCAAAATACCAGTTTTTCCCAAGTTTTGAGGTTTTATGGGGTTAGGAAATCCCTGGTTTCCTTCCAGCAGCACAATAAAGGAATTTTATGGATAAATACAGGAAAACTCCCAGTCCTCCTTAAGCACCTGCTCATGGGAAGCACTGCTGGGAGAAAAATCCAGGGAACAGAAGGGATGGGAGGGCTCCAAAATAAACATGGATCAAATTCCAGGTGCTTGGAAGATGAAATCACCCTTGCAGCAGATGGCAAGAGGGGAAAGAGAGCTGGGGAGCAAAGGCACAGGGTGGGAAATACAATGAGGATGAGCAGAAAGCAAGAAAAAAAAATACAGAAAATGGGGAGAGAATCTAAAAGAAAATGAGCTCAGAGGGGACACAAACAAATCCTTAAAATGTGACTCTTGGAGGCCACTAAAAATCCTGGAGAAAGGAAAAAAAAAATCAAAATATATGGAAAATGGGGATAGGAGCTAAAAGAAAATGAGCTCAGAGGACACAGAAAGAGATTTCTAAAATTTAGCCCATAGAGGTCACCAGAAATCCTGGAGAAATGAAAAAAAAACCATAAAAAAAATAGAGAAAATGGGGACCTAAAAGAAAATGAGCTCAGAGGGGACAGAAACAGATCTTTAAAATGTGACTCTTGGAGGCCACTAAAAATCCTGGAGAAAGGAAAAAAAAATCAAAATATATGGAAAATGGGGATAGGAGCTAAAAGAAAATGAGCTCAGAGGACACAGAAATAGATTCCTAAAATTTAGCCCATAGAGGCCACCAGAAATCCTGGAGAAATGATAAAAAAAACCATAAAAAAAATGGAGAAAATGGGGACCTAAAAGAAAACGAGCTCAGAGGGGACATAGAGCCCTAAAATGTGACCCATGGAGGCCATGAGAAAACCTGGAAAATGGGGGAAAAATAATATAGGGAAAAAATAATATAATATAGGGAAAAAAATAATATAATATAGGGAAAAAATAATATAATATAGGGAAAAAAATAATATAATATAGGGAAAAAATAATATAATATAGGGAAAAAAATAATATAATATAGGGAAAAAAATAATATAATATAGGGAAAAGAGGGACCTTAAAGAAAGTGAGCTTGGAGAGGACACAGAGCCCTAAATCCTGTCCCTTGGAGGCCACCAGAAATCCCATCCCACTGTTTCCACACTTGTTTCCCCAGCTGGAACCATCTTCTCCTGCTCCTGACCACACAAAGCATCCCAAAAACTCATCCCAGCCTCAGCCAGGGCTTGCCAAGCACTGGGGTTCTCATTTTAAACCCTGACCTCCCCAAGTTTCTCTTCCCAAGGCTTTCAAGGGAAGCCAAAACCACTCAGGGATTTTGCCCTGAGAGCTGCTGGGTGAATTCATTAAGGGGCCAACAAAACCCTGAGTTAATTACAGGTTGGTTATGTCCATATAAACTTTCATTCCCTGGGAACACTCCTGCTCCTGGATTCACAATCCTTCAGAAACTCTGCTGGGAAACTCAGCCATGACATCCCAAAGTCATTTTTGCCTGTAAAAATGGTTGTACCAGGAATGTCAGGGGGGTTTCAAAGCTGCTCCTTGGATTTGATCCATCCAGGAGAGTTTGGGGATATTTGGGATCATGTTTGTGAGAGGGATGGAAAGAGGAGAAGAAGGAAAAGCATCTCTGCTGGATTTATTAATGCAAATTAACCCAAGAAAAGCAAAACACAGTGGGAATTTGCTGGGATTTGTGCTCTCCAGCACCAGCCAAAGACCATGGAATGGTTTGGGTTGGAAAGGATTTAAAATCTTCTCATTTCACCCCCACCTTCCCCTGTCCCAGGTTGAGCCAGGTTCCATCCAACCTGGCCTTGGACACTTCCAGGGGGGGCAGGAACAAGGAATACAGTGAAAAAAATCAAATTTCTGAGGAAGGGATTCCCAATCCCAACCTCCTGCTTAGGAATTGAGAATCATTCACATCCTGCTGCTCCCCACTGGTGCCAGTTTGGGCCAACACCAAAGTGTGATGGATTCAACCCCAAACCCAGGAAATTCCTGCCTTAATTTAACTCCAGATGCTCCAAAGCTCCTTTCAGGGAGCACAGGGATGCTCCCCAACCCTTCAGCCCACATACCAAGCTGGGTGCAGCTCCCTCCTGGGCTTGGATCCCATTCCAGAGGCTCCAGCCTTTCCCATCTGCAGCCTCCTGCTCCAGGGAGCTTCTTGGCCAGAAAGGGACAGAGAAGGGACACACACACGTTTTAGGATCATGGAATTGGAAGGAATCATTTTGTTCCACAGGCAGGGACACCTTCCACTATCCCAGGTTTTTCCAGCCTGGCTTTGGACACTCCAGGGATGGAGCAGCCACAGCTGCTCTGGGAATCCCCTGCCAGGGGCTCACCACCCTCCCAGGGTGGAATTCCTTCCCAACATCCCATTTAAACCTTCCATCCTTCAGCTTAAAATGATTCCCCTTTTCCCATCACTCCATGCCCTTTATTTTTCCCTATTAAAATCTCCTTCTGATAACACAAGCAGAGCTGATTGTGGCATTTCCCAGCTGGAAAATCCCAGCCCTGCAGATCCCATCCCAATCCCAGGGCTGACCTGCTGATGATGTTCTCCTGCACTGGCTTTTCCTTGACTTCTGATGGATTCTTCTTCTTCTTCTTCCCTTTTACTGTGGAAGGCTTTGCACCAGGACAGAGCAAGATAAAGGAAAATGAAGTTCCTGCCATGGGTTTGATTCCCACAGAATTTTTGGGATGATTACAAGGCTCCCCCCAATGCTCAGAGGGGTTGGTACCTTCACTGTGGATTCCAGCTCCTTCTTCTTTTTCTTCTTCACTGGGAGCACCTTTGGCTTCTCCTGCTCCTTTCCCAACTCATTCCTCCTTTTCCTGGGATAAGAGAGAATTGATCCCACTGAAACCAACCCCTCAGTGGTGACAACAAACCATGCCATGATGCCACACTTCCTAATCCTTATGCCCAGCAGCACCAAAAATTGCTTCCCAAAAGGAATTCTGGGCCAATTCCCAGAAAAACCAGCGGGACAGCAAAGCTGGAGCCCCCCAAAACTTCCCTGCCATTCTCTGTGGTACTCACCTGCTGCTGCTCTTCATCCCACTGGCTTTTGACACCCCCATGGCTGTGGCATCCACAATTTCTTGGGAGTGCTAAGGCAGAGAATCCAAGGATGGGCCCTGGAATGAGATGGAAGCAGCACAGGGTTGGTGCCGCCCCAGGTTTGCTTTCTAAGGAAACCCCAACAGCTCAATCCCAAAGTTTGGGGCACACAGGTTCAAGCTCAGCTTTAACAAAAAATAAATTGTTGAAAAAAATCCTTTAGCTCAAGTTCCTGAACTTCTGTTGGAGGTGGCAATATAAAATACAAGAAAAGGAAAAAAGAGGAAATTTGCTAAAATTGCTCAGGAATTCACACCACCACAATTAATACTAATTAAGCACAGCAGAGAAATGGGGTAAATTGAGATATTCCAACCACCACCTCTCCCCTCCTTTCTTCTCATGAAGCAGCCAGACTCTCCCAAATCCCTGTTTTCCCTAGAAACTCAAGAGAACACAAGGAATACAGGTCATATTCCTGGTCTCCATCCATGAAAAACCTCCACACCGAAAACAAAAATTTAAAAAATCAGGATTTCTTAAAGAGTGAAACCCAGTATGAAACATCCTGAAAGTTTTCTGGGAGTAGAAAACACTTGGAAAATATGGAAAAACTCCATATTTTACCAGGCTTTGCTGTTCCAAGAGCATTTGGAGTGAAGCTCAGTTGGTTCAGAAGGATATTCCCAATCCAGCCAGCCTGAGAACACCTCACTGCTCACCCAGCTGCTTCCCTAAGGAAAATCCCCCACCCCAGGAAACTCCTTTAAAGTTCCCTCAGCCTGATTGGAGGCTCCCAGCCCAAGATGCACCCTGGGAAATGAAGTTTTAGCCCAAAAGCTGAATTTTTGGGACCACCCCTCAACCAGCAACTCCTCAGCAAGGAGACTGGGAAGCAGGGAAATACTTTGGAGCACTCAGGTGGAGAATGGGACCAAAAATACGGATTTAAAGTTAACCTGGAAAATCCTACTTGGCAGGAGATGCTTCCTCTTCAATTACATCATTAAATTAATCTCCCAATCCATTTTTTCTCAGCTGACTCTCGTCCATCAGAGCTCCATGGTTGGATGTGGAGGGGTCTGGGAACAAAGCCCAGATCCCACTGGATCCTATTGCCCATAACTCTCATCCTGAAACTCATCCCACATCCTGAAACCCATCCCACATCCTGAAACCCATCCCACTCCTCCCCAGCCCTTTTCTGGGATGAATCCATTGCTCCCACCTGCCCCTGATGTCTCCAGGATCCTCATCCCAGCTGAGCCTTGCAAAGTCCTCATCCATCCCAAACCAGCAGAACACCTGGGAATGGGATGGGGACTAGGGATAACAGGGAAAAGTTTCCCCAAATTAGGGGGGGAAAGAAGGATCCAAGGAGAGCTCAGAGATTGTTCCAGTGTCTACTGGGGCTCCAGGAGAGCTGGAGAGGGACTGGGGACAAGGGATGGAGGGACGGGACACAGGGAATGGCTTTAAACTGGAATAAAGTGAGATTAGATGGGATTTTGGGAAAGAAGTTTTGGCTGGGGGGCTGGAGTGGAATTCCCAGAGAAGTTGTGGCTGCCCCATCCCTGCAAGTGTCCAAACTCTTGGATCACCCTGTCCTAGTGGAAGCTCTGCCCTCTATACTGGATGACCTTTCAAGCCCATTCCGACCCAAACCATGCCATAATTCCAGCAAAACTCAAGGATTTGGGGCCGACAAAGGCCACTCCTGCCCGTGGAACCCCCAGGCGGGATGAGCGGCGGGGGGACCCCGCGTTCCCTTGGGAAGGTCCCGCCCGGATGGAGGCGGGGAGCGCACACCCCGGAGGGAGGGCTGGAGCTGGGAAAAACCTCTTTGATCCCTGTTGCACCATCCCAGGAAAACACAGGCAAGCCACCTTTCTGGCTGGATGAGTAGAGGCTGTCCAGGGATGCGAGCCAGCCCCAGGGAAGGACAAATTCAAGCCAAGGCTTGTTTGCCCTTGTCCACCTCCTTCCAAGGACAGCTTGGGTTCGAATTTCTCCCATTTTTCCCTGGATTATGTAAGATTTTTTCAGCTCGGTGGAGGTTTCTCCGAAGTTTTCTGTGTCCTTGATGGGAAAAATGGGTTTTGCAGGGATGTGAGTTGGGAAAAATCTGTCCTAGCCTAGAGCAGCTCCAGTTTGCCCCTCAATCCAAGCACAACATGGATGAATCTCTTAAGAACTAAACTGAGTTTTGTGTATTTTTATACTCTTTGCAATAAGGGGAAGGGGAATGGGATGGCTCCATCCAAAGCTCTGCTTGGGAAAAGTGGAGCACAAAGGAGGTTTGGCTCATCCTTAGGGGAAACCAGACTGGAGTGCACTGTCTGGGGATGTATCCATGAAATATTCCAGATTCATCAGTAATTCCACTCTTCTAGTACAGCTGTTCCTTTTGGATTGAAAAATCCTGGAGGAAGAGAAGCCCTTCCTTGGGATCACACAGTCCTTGAAGCCCTGATGAGAAAAAATAACTGGGAAATGTGGAACAGGTTTAATAAACACAGTCATAAAATGAATCCACACCCTATAAAATATTTAATAACATTTTCCACCCAATAAACAGCTGGATCCACACGGAATTCCCTGTGTCCCATGGATATGAATGGGATTTATCACTCTTTAATTTTATTGTGACCCATGTAGACTCAGGGAACTTCTTGTAGTCGCTGATAAAGGTTCAGACTGGGAATATGGGGCAGGATTTGCCTGCAAAAAGGAATAAAGCCGGTTTATTTCTTCATTAATTTTTTATTATATTTCATATTGAACTATGGTTTATATTAGAGCTACCATGGCTACAATAGGGTAAGGGCACAGCTGGGGCAGAATGAGGGAGGGACCACCCGGATGTGGCCAGGGGGGTTAGAAGTGGAGTAGCCCAGATGTGTCTGGGATGGGGATGTCTGGGATGGGGGCGGGGGCTCCTTGTGGTAGGTGGGGCCATCCAGATGTGGCCGGGATGGGAACAGACAAGCCCCCAGATGTGCGGCAGGCAGTGGGGACAGGCCCAGACGCGGGTGGAATGGGGGAGGTCTGTCCAGATGTGGCCGGGATGGGGAAGGCGCCCCTTGTTTTGGCTGGGCTCATCCAGCTGTGCCCGCTCTGGGATCCAGATGTGGATCCGCGGGGGGGGCCGAGTCCAGCCGCTCCTGGGGGCGTGGCTTAGCGCCCCGCCCACCGTGACGTCACCCGCGTTCTAAGTCCCACCGTTGCCACGGGCAACGGCCCCTCCGCTCCTCCCCCCCACCGCCTCTCCCAATCCCGCGCTCCTATTGGGCAGCGCCGCTGCCAATCAACGCTTCCCCGCGCTCTCATTGGCTGTGCCGCGGCTAAGCCCCGCCTCCCCGCCCTGCTTATGCCCCGCTCTCGGCGCAGCGGCCGCGGTGGCGGCGGGGCCTGAGGGGCGCCGGGGGTGAGCGGGGCACGGCAGGGCCGGAGGGTCCGGGGCTCCCCGGGCTGGGATCGGAATAGGAACGGGGGCTGGGGCTGTAGGGCAGCGGGGTTTGCTCTGGAGCGAAGTTTGGGGCGTCCCCTTAGCTGGAGTGTCTCTAGGAGGGGGATTTGGGGGTGTTGGAGCTGTGAGGGGAGGGTTTAACCCCACCCCCCCCCCCCTCCCTGTACGAGGTGGGGTTTAAATCCCTGTAGTTCTAAAAAGGTTTAAACTTTTCCTCGCCCCCTATTTAGGATAGTTCTGAAAGGGAGTTTGGAGGGGTTCCCTCCCTGTAAAGGAGTTTTTATGGGGTTTAAACCCCCCCCCCCATCCCATTTAGAGTAACCCTTGTGAGTTTGTAAGGGTTTAAACCCGTATTTAGTTCAGGGGACTTTGGGGGTTTAAACTCCTTTTTTCCCTTATTTCAAGTAGCTCTTCCAAGCGGGGTTTGGGGGGTTTAACCATCCCCCGTTTAGGGTCTGGTGGGATTTAACATCCCTTTTCCTGGCATAACCCTACAAGGAGGATCTGTGAGTATTACCTAAATTATTTCAGTTGAGGGGGAAGCTGTGGGCTCGCATCTGGCCAGATGTTGATACAGCAGAGCAGGGTTTAGGGGGGGTTTAAACCCCCTTTTAGGACAAGCCTGGCACCCGGATTAAAGGAGGGGTGACCCAAGAGCAGCTCCAGCCCCCGTCGGCAGCCGGTGGATGCGCAGCCCCGCAGGAGATGATGCCCCCCGAGGAGGAGAGCCCGGACGGGGACGGGGACAGCGACCTCGCCCTCCCGCACGGCCCCAGGAGCGGCAGCGCCCGCAAGGTGAGGGTGGCATGGATGGGATGGGATATCCCCAATCCCTGCCCCATCCATAGGGCTGGAAATCTTTTTCTGCCCCATAAACAGCTCCTCATCCCTAAAACTCCACTCCTGAATCCCATATTTTCTGGCTCTATCCTTGCTTTTCACCTAATTCCCCAATATTTTGGGTTTTTTTTTTTTTTTTCCTTTCTTGCCTGTGGGTAGCTGATCCAGCCAGGTGTTCCCACAGCTGGTGCTTCCTGAAAAGTGTTTTTCCTCAGCAGCTGATCCCAGGAAAGTCGGGGTGTGTGGCAGAGATGGGGCTGATTGCTTTGCTTCATCCTTGTTTAATTAGGAACAACTGGGATGGAATCAGTGGGAATTGTCCTCAGGTTACCACCAGCCCCTGATTTCTTGGGGTCAGAGAGTTTTTAGGCAGCAAGGAAACACGAAAAACTTTTTTTTTTGTTTATTTAAGCATTTTACTCTCTGAGATCCACTGGGATAAACCAGCAGCAAGTTCACTCCATCATCTGAGCTCTTCTTGCAAAAAGTTCCAAAACCTAAAACACCCCAAAAAAAAAAAAAAAAAATCCTAAATAACCAAGAAAGCCAAACTCAGCCAAACTCTGGAAGGGAATTTTTTTTTTTTTTTCCCCTCTGGATCAATCTGATCTGGAGTCACTTGAGCCTGGGCTGCAGCTCAAGGGGTTGCAACCTTAAACCAGGTCGAGGTTTAACTGGGGGCCTTGTCTAAGGAGCAGGTGCTGCTGCTGAGGGAAGATTAACAGGAAGGATTTGGGACTTTTTTCCCAATTTTTTTTTTTTTCTCTTTGGGTCTGGAGCATAAAGAAAACCATGGAAAATATTACCAAGCTTTGGAGGGAGAGCTGGGCAGGGCATCAGCAGCCTCTGTCATAATATGATTGTTTTTTAAATAAAGCAGCAGAACACCTGATCAGCTCTATTACTTTATTTTTGTTATTATTATTTAAAAGAAGTCATCAATACAACCTTTTCCTGTTGTTTTTATCACTCTGACAACATCAGGATCATGGATCCATATTTTCTCCCTTGCAGGGGGATCCTGGATGCTGCTGAAAAAGTGAATTTTAATCCCTTTTTTTTTTTTTTTTGCCAAGTTTTCTGTCCTAGGAGTGAAGACTTAATCCACCTGTTTCCTGCTGGCACCTTGCCCTGATTCTGTGCCTCCCCCACCTCCTCAGAGCACTTTCACCCTCCTAAAATTCAATTTTTAGCTGCAGTTTGTGCTGTTTAGAGCCCCCAATCCCCCAGATTTTTATTCCCACCCCTGGGTTTATTTTTTCCTTCCTCTTGCTGACTGCATGAACCACCAGTGAGGCCACTTGGGAAATTTAAAACCTTAATCCTCCCCTCATTTGTTCAAAGGCTCTGTGATGTAACCATATTCTCAATAAAAGGTTTTAGAGGTTTTAGCTGCTCCTGTCTCCCACAGAAACCCAGCTCAGAGCCAGGGTGCTCCATGAGATTAATTCCATGATAGGGAATTTCCTATCTAAATAGATTTTCAAGGAGTAAAAACCCACTTACTGTCACTTCCTGCTTGTCTTATAACAACTCATATTAATTTCTTAAACTCTTCTGGCTGGAAAAAAAAAAAAAAAAAAAAAAGGAAGGAAATTCTGGATAACCATGGGGAAAAAAAAGAGAATTTCCAAGCTTGTTTTTGTGTGTGGATGGTTCCCTGGCTTTTGTTTTCCTCTCTGTCCCAGGGGACAATGTGGCTAAAGCAGGGTCACTTGGCCACTTCTGTGCTGGCCTGACTCATAAACTGGTGGATTGCAAAGAGGAATAAAAATTCCAGCTGACAGCTCTGTGAAAATGCTTTCAAGACCAGTGTGGCTGTGGGATTAAAGCAGGTGCTCAGTGTTATCCTGTTCCAGGCTTTCCAGCTGCTGGATCATGTGTGCTCTTGGAAAGTTCCTGTTTGGAGGAAAAACTCTGTGTTAGGAAATGCTGGTGCTGCTGAGAGGGTGTGGAAATAAATCTTTGGTTTTATTTTCTTTGGGTTTTTTTGTTTTGTTTTTTTTTTTTTTTTTTTTTTGAGTGGGAGATGATGTAGGTGTTTAGTGGGAGAAATTTATGGGGTTGAGGTTGGAGCTGCAGACCATGGGGTGGGATCATGGATTGTGGTGCAGCTTTGGGCTCCAACAGCACAAGGATGTGGAGCTGCTGGAGCAATTCCAGGGGAGCCACAGAAATGTTCCAAGGGATGGAGCCAGGCTGGGAGAGCTGGGAATGTCCAGCCTGGAGAAGGAAAGGATCCAGGGAAACCTCAGAGCCTGAAGGGGCTCCAGGAGAGCTGGAGAGGGACTTGGGACAAGGGATGGAGGGGCAGGACACAGGGAATGGCTTTAAAGTGGAGTAGGGTGAAATTAGATGGGATTTTGGGAAGGAATTCCACCTTGTGAGGGTGGTGAGGGGCTGGACTGGAATTCCAGAGCAGCTGTGGCTGCTCCATCCCTGCAAGTGTCCAAGGCCAGGCTGGACAGGGCTTGGAGCAACCAAGGTGTCCCTGCCCAGGCAGGGGGTGGAATTCCATGATTTTGAAGGTTTCTTCCAACCTAAACCATTCCATAATTCTGTCATCCCTTCAGGATCCCTTCTCCTGGCACAAAAGGCTCTCTGTGTGTTCCCCACTGCCCTGCCAACAATCCAGACTGGCTGGAGTCCTGCTGCCCTTCATTCCCTGCCCCTGTCTCCCTGCAGGTGGGGCAGGCTGTGGAGCTGAGCTCACTCTCTGCCCACATTATGGATGTCTCGAGTTTCCTTGCAAATTAAACTTCCTCACTTTGTCTCTGGCCATTCCCCAGCTTCCCTAAGTGGGAGGAATCCTGGTGGTGACTCCTTTGTGGCCAGAACTGGTCCAGTCTTGGGCAGCTGAGCTCCTGGGATCCAGCCAGGTTCTCCCACAATCTCCAGGAGCTCTTCCTGCAATTCCTGCTGGGGCTGTCACTCCCTGTTAGCAACCCCTTCCTCATTTCTCTGGAGAGATCCATGCCTGGGTTTTACCAGCACATTCCTGATCTGTGCCAGCTCTGCAGGAACTGCATCTCCATTCCTCTCTTCCTTAAAACTTTAACAGCACTTCCAAGGATCCCAGTTTTCCCTCTTGAAATTTCACTTAATATCCTTCAGTTTCACTTTTCTTCTGTTGCTTCCAGCTGCAAAATCCCTTTGTCATGGAATTACCCTTTGGGCTCAGTGACATCCACCTCCTCCTCCAGGTGCTCCAGTTTGTCCCTGGTGCTGGAAAACAGCCTTGTTTTTGTCACTGAGGTTACAAATCACTCTCAGGGTGTGGCTGTCACCCAAAGCTTCATCTCCTGGGGGTGGCAAGTTCAAAGTCCAGCCTAAGCAAACATTCCCTAAGGACTCATAATTGCTGCCCTGCATGGGCCCTCTGGAGCTGGGAGAGGTGGCTGCAGGTGGAAAACACCCTTGAGTCATTCCAAAGATAAAGCTTGATGAGCTTCAAAGGGGAGCTGTTGGTCTTGATTTCCATCTGGAAAGGAATTCTTATGGAATCTTTTCTCCTTCGAGTGGAGAGTCTGGATTTTTGATTCCATTGCTACTCCCAAAGGGATTTCCCCTAATTTTTATGGGCCTAAAGAGCCTTTTTGAATAAAATCATAGGATATGGGTTGGAATAGACTCCTGGGGATCACAGAGTCCAATTCCTGACCCTAATTCTGCTTTGTCACAGGTGATGAATGTCAGGGCTGGCCACACCTCCCTCATTTCCATGGATGTCTGATCCATCATTCCCTGTGTACAAACAAAAGCTGCTGTTCCATGGCTCCTCCACCATTTGTGCTCATTCTTCCTTTAAAACCTTTAACAGGAAGGACAAGTCAGATTATCTCCAGAGCCACTTTTTAAACCCCAAATTCCCTTTTCCAGGTGCACCCCAAAGCCTGGAGGAAAGATCCCCTCTTTCTTCTGAGCTTACAGGGCTGATCTCCAGAGCTTGAGCAAAGAAGAATTCAGTGAGGAAAATCCCTTTTGGAACCTAACAGTTGGATTTTGTTGGGATTTTTTTTTCCCCCCTTTATGTAAATCATGTTTAAATCCCTAGAAACTCATTCTGTGGCTTTTAGTTTTCAGTTGGAACTCTGACAGGAAAAACTTTGGGTTCCTTTGATCTGTTGGAAGGTGGAATTCTCTTCCCTTGACTCCTTATTTTCCTCATTTATATTTGGATTTGAAGATGTTTTATGCTTTCCTGGAGCAAAATTTCCATCTTGCCCCAAGATTTGGGGCATCACAACATTTCTGTGATGCTCCAGGAGCTCCAGCAGATGAGGCTTGGTTGTTCCTCATGGAATGATGTTTCTGTTGATCCATGCAAGCCAGGGGTGAATTTTTGGGATCAAGGCAGAGCCTCTTGAGGGCAGATGTGCAGCAATCTCTTATTCCTGCATTTTGCCTCATAAATGTTGAAGAAAATAAAAAAATTGATCTTAAATTCCTGACTTAACCTCAGAATGCTTTGGGTTTCTACCAGGGGCTCCTGGTTTTCCAGCACCTTTTTGCTGCTGACTTAGGAGCCTGGATAGGGTTTGAGAATTTATCTCATTAAATCTGATGGAGAAGCCAGGGGAAAAAAAAAAAAAAAAAAACAAACCCTCACAGCTCCATGAAGAGCTTTAGTGCTTCCCAGCAGGAGAAGTCAAATCAATTTGCTAAATCCTTTCATGGCTCCTGCAGGGAAGAGGTTTTAACCCTCCTGGAATATCTTGTGGAGCCATCCCAGTATCTTCTGCATCCCATTCCTTTCCTTCCTTCATTAATGGTGCTTTCCCTCAAGACAACAATCTTTATTTTGGGTTTGGATAATCCTTCTACTTGTGCCTTTTCCATCATTCCACTTCCCAGGCTTCTTCCCTGTGTCTCCACTCCTTTTTCCTCACAAAAATTCCTTTAAAATCCTTTGTCTGCTTCCAAACAAACCTTTGCCAGAGGTGGAAAGGACTTAAGGGTGCTGGAATTTGCAAGAAGAGATGGAGAAACTTCCCACCTGTTGAGCTTTGCATGGATTTCTGTGGATCTGGAGGCACAGAGAGGGAGCCTGGAACTGCCTCATTTGCATAAATTTGAGTCTATTTGCATATGTTTGTCTGTGGATCTGTCAAGCTCTCAGATCTCATCTTGAAATTTGAAATTAAACCTTGAAATTTTAATGAGCACCTTCTCTTTACATCTTGGCTTGATTTCCTGATCCTTACCCCTTTTTCCTCTGATTGCTAGATTTTTATTTTTTTTCCCTAGGGAGCCAACAGGATGGGTGGATTCCCCCCCAGGACAAATCCAGAAGTGGCAATTCTGGATCAAGCTTTCCTCTGTTTGCTCCTGAGTGTTTCAGACTCAAGATTTATGCAGCTATTGGGGTGTTTTCCTCAAATCCCACTGCTTTTCCAGTATAATTGGGATCTTGTGCTTCCAGCTTGCTCCTTTCAGCAAATTCATGGATCAGTGTAAAGCATTAATCCCACAGATTTATGGACCAGCTGGAGTCTCTCTGATTCCTCAGTCTCCAAGGGATCAATTAGGAGCTCAGATCTTTCCCTTAAATGAAAATCCCAGTGTGAATCCCAGAGCCTTTTTCAAAGGAAGCAGCTCTTGCTGGACTCCAAATAGGAGGAATTAATTTTAAGGAAGCTGAAGTCTATGGAAGTGCAAAATTTTCCATTTCCTCCTTGCCAGGTCCCAGCAGAGAGGTGATCAAGCATTCCATGGAATTATGGGATGGTTTGGGTTGGAAGGGACCTTCAAAATTCCCATTCCACTATCCCAGGCTGCTCCAAGCCCCATCCAGCCTGGCCTGGAACACTTCCAGGGGCATCCACAACTTCTCTGGGAAACCTGTGCCAGGTTTGAAATGAAATCTTAGACCTCTTCCAACCCAAACAATTCCATGATTTTGGGATCTTCCCATGCTTTGCAGGCTCAGAACTTTCCATGCTCTTAAAATTCCCAGCTTTGTGCCTTTCCAATTACAGATTTTTTTTATCCAGGGATCTTCTAAATCTTCCATTGCACAATGGGAATTGTCCCCACTTTTATGGCCCTGGATTCAGGGATGCTCCATTCCCTGAGTCATCCCATAATAACCCTGTGAGCCAGAGGGGAAATTTGGTGGCTGCTATTTCCTGAAGTGGGGAATTCAGTGTGTTTTCCCTGTCTGCAGGAATCCTGAGCCAGAAAGGATGGAATCAATTTAGTGCTGTGTGCCCCTCATTCCTGCATCCCCATGAACTCCTGACTCAATATCCCACAAATGGCCTTGGGATCACATTTCTTCCTGAGCTTTGGGGTCATACTGAGCTCATGTCCACCCCCCTGGATCTTGGCTCATGTCCAGAGCCTGGGAAGGGGATTTGGATTCCTGTTCAGAGCTCAGGGAAAGAAATCCCTGTTGGCAACACATGGGATTGGGGAATGAAATGGTTGTTCTGGGGGGGTGAGAAACTCAACATGTGCTCACATTCAGAAATTCCCAAAGTTCTAGGCTCATCCCACAGTGTGGGCAGCAGGAAAGTGGGAATTCTGCCCCTCTGCCCCACTCAGGTGAGATCCCACCTGGAATTCTGCATCAACTCAGAGTTCCAGCTGCAGAAGGATGTGGAGCTGCTGGAGCCAATCCAGAGGGGCCATGGAGATGTTCCAAGGGCTGGAGCCAGGCTGGGAGAGCTGGGAATGTCCAGCCTGGAGAAGGGAAGGATCCAGGGAGAGCTCAGAGTCTCTTCCAGTGCCTGAAGGGGCTCCAGGAGAGCTGGAGAGGGACTTGGGATGAGGGACAGAGGGGCAGGACACAGGGAATGGTTTTGAACTGGAATAGGGTGAGATTAGGTGAGATATTGGGAAGGAATTCTTGGCTGGGAGAGTGAAGCCCTGGGATGGAATTCCCAGAGAAGCTGTGGCTGCTCCATCCCTGGGAGTGTCCAAGGCCAGGTTGGAGCAACCTGGGATAGAGCAAAGTCCCTGATTATGGAAGGGATGGAATTCCATGATCTTTAAGCTCCCTTCCAGCCTAAAGCAGTCCATGACTCTGGGCTCTGTAAGTGCACAGTATGGACTGGAGGGATTGTTTAGAATCCCAAGACATGGATTTGGGATGAGAGCCTGTCCTTACCTCTCAGCAGGGCTGTGACCCCTTTGCCCAGACCCAGCGCAGCAAACTGCAGCACCGCCGGGCCCGGATCAACCAGCAGATCAACAAGGAGATGAGGATGAGAGCAGGAGCTGAAAACCTCTTCAGGTGAGTCCTGATCCCTGAGCATCCCCTGCCTCTGCCCTGTGGTTACAGACAGGAACAGAGTCTTGGTATCCAAGATCCAGCTGGTGGGTGATTGTTATAAAAGCAGGATGGGAGCAGATGGGATAAGGAGGATGAAGTTTTGGCTGAGTTGGGAATGCAGAGCTCTGGCCTGAAAACCAGCAAGTGGAACCAGTGGAGCTGTTGGAGTGAATCCAGATGTTCCAAGGGCTGGAGCCAGGCTGGGAGAGCTGGGAATGTCCAGCCCAGAGAAGGGAAGGATCCAGGCAGAGCTCAGAGCCACTTCCAGTGCCTGGAGGGGCTCCAGGAGAGCTGGAGAGGGACTTGGGACAAGGGATGGAGGGACAGGACACAGGGAATGGCTTTAAAATGGAATAGGGTGAGATTAGATGGGATTTTGGGAAGGAATTCTTCCTAGGGAGGATGGAGAGGGGCTGGAAAGAAATTCCAGAGAAGCTGTGGCTGCTCCATCCTGGGAGTGTCCAAGGCCAGGTTGGACATGGATTGGAGCAACCTGGGATAGGGAAAAGTCCCTGCCCAAGGCAGAGGGTGGAGCTGGAGGTTTCTGAAGATCCACCCCAAACCATTCCATGAAATCCAGCTTTAGAATCATAAATGGGTCAAAAAATCCCTTCAGGATTGAGTTCAGCCATTCCCCCAGACTGCCAAGGCCATCACTTGTCCCCAGGTGCCACAACCACAGGGATTTTAGGCCAAGGACAACTTCTTTTAGTATCTTTTGTGTTTATTTCATTTTTCCTTAATATTTTGGAGCACATTCCAGGCTGGGCATGTCTTCAGTATAAAAATTTCCATAAATCTGCCTTAAAATACCTTAAATTTAATGTCTTAATTTTTGGGGGAATATTTTACCAATTTTTTGATTGTTTCTATCCCAAGTAAAATTAATTTTCCACCTTGGAACTAGAATTATTTAACACCAATGGAGTGTTCCTGTTGCACCTGGAAGAAGGGGATAATGATTGAGCCATTAAAAATTGATGTTTTCCTGGGGGATGAGATCCCACTGCTCCATCAACACTGCTGTGCCTATTTTAATTAAGAAAAAAAAGCCACAGAATCCTAACTTCTACCTCTCCTGTGTTATATTTTAAACAAAAAAAAAACAACAGAAGAGGGAAATGTGCTGGCTCAGTAGAAATCAGCCTGGTTTTGGTTGGGATTGGAGCTGTGGGAAGAGGGAGTGAGGGAAACTAGGGTGCAGAACACATCTTAATTATCAGGGAAATGCACTGAGGGGGCTCTTTTTGTGCTGGCTCAGCACTTTGGGTGTCCTTTGGAGCAGCCACTTTCCCTCCCTGCCTGCCTCCCACAAATCCAGCTGAGTAATAAAGTTGATTTCTTGGCATTCCTGTGCTCCAGGCTTATGAAACTTGGGAAATCTCAGGGTGGGGGGGGGAGAAAAAGGAATAATCAAGCTTGAAATTAAAGGATGAGGGGGAGGGGGGATTATGTTGCAAGTCTAAAGGATATTGCTTCAAAATTAAATGTTTGTGGTGCATTGATAAAATTCCTTTGGATCTTCAGCCTGGGAAAAAAAAAGCTGTGGATTGTCTAGTTTTGAGCTGCATTTGTTGGGATTTTGCCTTTGAATTTAAAAACAAACTACCCCCATGCTTGGGAAAAATAATCCTGTTCAGCCTTTCCTGGAAAAGTTGGCAGGAATGGGGTGTTGGAAAAAAAAAAAAAATCCATGTGGTGTTTGCTCAGTGGATTTGTTTGCTGGGTAAATCAATGGGAAGAGCCAGAGCAAACCTTTTCCTTCCTTGTTCAAACACTGGGATTGAGTGAAGGGATGGGAGAGATAAAAATGTCCAGGATTTTGGAAAGGAAGGAAGATAAATCACAAATGAAATCCCAGAAATTCCCAGTGTCCTGGGCTCATCCTGTAGTGTGAGCAGCAGGAAAATGGGAATTCTGCCCCTCTGCCCTGCTCAGGTGAGACCCCACCTGGAATTCTGCATCAGCTCTGGGCACCAGCAGCAGGAGGATAGTGGAAAGTGTCCCTGCCTGTGGTGGAATTCCATGATTTTGAAGGTCTCTTCCAACCCAAAACCATTCCAGGATATTTCCTGTGTGTGCCACTTGCAAGTACTCCAGGAAAATCTTTACCTGGTAACAGATCCCTGGCAAAATCATGGAGCAGATCCTCCTGGAAACTGTGCTGGAAAATAATCAGGGGCCTGCTGAGAGCCAAAGAAATTGTTGGCAGCTGGAAACAAGGAGGGAAAACTCTCCTTAATCCATATGGGATGGAAATCAGACCAACAGTGTCCTGGAGGTGCTGGGATGTGTGGGGGATAAATAGGAATTAAATCCTGGTTTATATGGAAACACAGGGTGATGCTGCCTGGGGAATTGCAGCAATGCTGAAGAATTTTTCAGTGGAAGCAGCCACAGGGATCTTTGGATGTGCTGTGGTTTGGTTTGCTTAGAATCCAAAAATTCCTTGCTCTTGGAAAATCCCAGCAAAGGGGAGGCTGAACCACCAGATTTTCAAAGGAAAACCCTGGAGCTCCTTCTGCTGCCAAGGATTCAATCCATTAAAAAATCCATGTCAAAGGCAATACTCTGGAAAGGAAGGGAAGCATTTCCTGGTGGAGCAGGGCTTGTCCATGCGTTGTTTTCCCTACATCCCAGCATGGTTCAGCAGCCAGAGCCCCTCTCAGCTCTGGGTTATCTCTCCCTTTTTTCCTTTGGGGGAGATAAGCAGGGAATAATCAGCCTGGGAGCTTGTCCTGGAATCCATCCCTGGTGTTTACAGCTCCTGCTGGGAGCAGGGAAGGGAGGGCAGGAGCTCACAAATCCTTTCTTTTCCACAAGGATTCTTTGCACCCAAAAATGGGATTTTCCTTCTCAAATCCCACCCTTTATTTAGGATGGGAGAGCACCTGGACTGGTCACAGCCCAAGCTGGATCTGCACTGGAGGTGAAGTGGGAATGGGCAAGGGGAAGGTGGCTCTGGAGCAGGAATTCTGGGAGTTGTACCTGGGCTCAGCCTTTACCTGGATGTTCAAACTTCTCTAATCCTGAAAGGTTGGGAGAGTTGGGAATGTCCAGCCTGGGGAAGAGAAGGATCCATGGACACCTTCCAGTGCCTGAAGGGGCTCCAGGAGAGCTGGAGAGGGACAGAGGGACAGGACACAGGGAATGGCTTCCCACTGCCAGAGGGCAGGGAGAGATGGGATTTGGGAAGGAATTCTTCCATGTGAGGGTGGTGAGGGGCTGGAATGGAATTCCCAGAGGAGCTGTGGCTGCCCCATTCCTGGAAATGTCCAAGTCCAGGTTGGATGGGGCTTGGAGCAAGCTGGGATAGGGGAAAGTGTCCCATGGCAGGAGTTGGAATGGGATCACTCAGAGATCCCATCCCACCCAAACCTTTCCATCATCACCTGGAGAACCAGAGGCACAATCCTGTGGGAAGGTTGCACAGGGATTGGCACTGCTGGATAACTGAGTCTGGAGTGGAAAAAATCAATCCATGGATAAAAAGAGGGAAATTTGATCCATTGGTTTCTTGCAGGGCCACCAGCAACCACAAGGTGAAGGAAACAGTGGCTCTGGAGCTGAGCTATGTCAACTCCAACCTTCAGCTCCTCAAGGAAGAGCTGGAAGAGCTCAACAGCAGCATGGATGTGTATCAGAATGACAGGTGGGTCTGGGGAGAGCAGCCTGTTCCCCTGGGATTTCATTTTTCCCTCTGTTATGGAATTTTTCTGCTCTGGTTTGTCTGCCCTGGGATGACCTTCAAAGGTTTCCTCCCTTTCCATGGTCAGGGACCACGAGGTGGTGGCTGGAGGAGAGGGGAGGATTTGGGCATGGACCAGAATTCCTGGAATTTTTCATCCTGGGAATGTCATTGGCTCTCTTTTAGAGCTGCAAGGAGAGAAAAATCAGCTTTTCCTAAGGGATACTGGGATGCTTTGGGATAGATGGAGCATCCTTTGGATGCTGATGTCCCAAAGCAGGAGGAATAGGGAAGAAAGAACCATCTTCCCTTGTATTGTCCCTTTTTCCTGACAATCCCACCAGAGCTCTTCCCACCAGGATATTTTGGTGGTGGCAATCACCGTGCCTGGAAGTGTCCAAGGAATGACTGGATGTGGCACTCAGTGCTCTGAGCTGGATGGGATTGCTCACAGGTTGGACTGGATGATCTTGGAGGTCTTTTCCAGCCTAAATAATTTGGGGATGCTCAGATTTTTTTCCTCATTTTGTTTTTTTTCCTGAGGTGGATGGTGTTGAATGGCAACATGAGGTGGTGTGTGTGTGACATGGGATGGGATCCAGAGGGACCTGGATAAGCTCCAGATGAGCCTCATTAGGTTCAACAAAGCCAATGAAACCTCCTGCACCTGGGATGGGCAATTCCAAGCACAAATCCAGGCTGAGGGGGTGAAAAGATGGATAGCACCCCTGAGGAAAAGGATTTGGGAGTGTTGGTGGATGAAAAGCTGGAAATGCCTCATCCATGGGCACTCACATCCCAGAAATCCCCCCTGTCCCAGGCTCATCCCACAGTGTGAGCAGCAGGAAAATGGGAATTCTGCCCCTCTGCCTTGCTCAGGTGAGATCCCACCTGGAATTCTGCATCCAGCTTGGGTCCAACAGCAGGAGCAGATCCAGAGGAGGTCACAGAGCTGCTCCAAGGGCTGGAGCTGGGCTGGGAATGTCCAGCCTGGAGAAGGGAAAGCTCCAGGGAGAGCTCAGAGCTCCTTCCACTGCCTCAGGGGGATCCAGGAGAGCTGGAGAGGGACTGGGGACAAGGGATGGAGTGACAGGACACTGTGAATGGCTTCCCACTGCCAGAGGGCAGAATTAGATGGGATTTTGGGAAGGAATTTTGCCCTGGGATGGTGGTGAGGGGCTGGAATGGAATTCTCAGAGAAGCTGTGGCTGCCCCTGGATCCTGGAAGTGTCCAAGTCCAGGTTGGGTGGGGTTTGGAGCAGCCTGGTCCTGTGGAAGGTGTCCCATGGCAGGGGGTGAACATGGATGATCTTAAAACCCCTTTCCCACCCAAACCATTCCACAATTGCACCTTTCTGTGTCCATCCACGTGCTTTTCCAGGCACATTCCCTATCAGGGATGCTCAGTTATCCCAATTTGCCACTTGCTTGCCCTGGTTTGAAAAGAAATCAGGAGCAGCAGCAACAACCTCAAACCCTGCCCAGGCCAAACAAAAACCCCTTTGTTTATTCCAGGCATTGGATCCCTGTGGAATTCTCATTAGGGAATGAGCAATAATGACTTTCTGAACTAATTATAGCTCCTGGAGCTGTTTGTTCCAAGGAAAATGTGGGTGCAAATTCCCTGCCTTGCTCTCCTGGTTTTCATAACTTCCTTTGCCTCTTTTCCTCCCTGATGAATGATTAATTAATGAGTTATCAGCAATTTGGAGGAATAATGAGAAGGGTTGTGTTGGTGAGGGCTTGATCCTGCTTTGCCCACCCAGCATCCAAGATTCCTCTGAAAAGCAGGAGCTGGAAAAATAAGATGATTTGGGGATTTTTTTTTTGCACCTCTCCTCTTATGCTGCCATTCCCAAATTTTTTTGGGAACAGCATTTTTCTATGTGGAGTCTCTTAATAGGAGCAGCACAAGCCCAGGGCAAGGAGCTGCTTCCTTTTAATCTCCAACCCACAGGATCCATCCAAGATTTTTAATCCAACCACCAAACAGGTTCTTGTCCTCTTCCAGTGAATCCATCAGCGTTCCCATGATCCCTCTGGGACTCAAGGAGACCAAGGAGCTGGATTTGCTGGTACCACTCAAGGTGAGCTTTGGGGTTTCATTGATCAATGCTGAAACAGCTGAAATTCACTTTCCAGTTTGGAAAAGCTGCCAAAAAATAAATTTATGGAGATAAATTGGACTTAAAACATGGGAATGTGGGAGATGAGGCTCTGGGGAAGAAGGCAAGGAAGGAGATTATTACATAGTGGGGTGGGCAGAAGGGGAAAATTCTTGCACAGAATTGCCAGAAGTCTCTCTTTAAAGCATAAAAATCAGGATTTTCTCCTGTTTCCCAATCCAGGATTTCATCAGTGACCACTATGGAGAGGAGGGTGTCCTGTTTGAAAAGGAAATCAAGGAATTCATGGAGCTACGACAGGTTGGTGTCCCTTGGCTTCCAAAGTTTGGCTTGTCCAGGGTCACTCCTTGGAGATGCCACATTTCCCTTAGGGGAGTCCCCTCATCCTTTCTCCAAATTCCATTTTTATCCTTGTATTTCAGGGTGCAGCATTCCCATGCTGAAGCACCTTGGATTTGATTTATAGCTTCCAAAATATTACAGATGATTCAGGAAGTGTTAATTTTCCCTGTCCTCAATGCCCTGCTGACCTACAAATGAGCAGCAATAAAATTTATAGCACAATCATAATATTTGAGTATTAATTTACCCCTGAATTAAGGGGTGAAGTTAAGGATAAACAACTTCTCCAGGTGAGAAAAGGAAATTTCAAGCAGTCTGGGAAAGGAGAGGAAAAAATCCTGTTTATTCCCTAGGCTTTATAAAATCAGAATATCCATGAGTTTTCCCAGGCTGCTGCTTCCACATTTGGGTGTCCCAGCACCCAGACTTTCCCCATGGATGAAGCTCAGAATCATGGAATGGTTTGGGTTGGAAAGGCTCTTAAAGATCATCCAATCCCATCCCCTTCCATGGGCAGGGACACCTTCCACTATCTCAGGTTGCTCCAAACCCCATCCAGCCTGGACTTGGATGCTTTCAGGGATGGAGCAGCCACAGCTTCTCTGGGAATTCCATTCTAGCCCCTCTCTGGAAGAAGAGGAAGAATTCCCTCCCAAATCCCATCTCTCCCTGCCCCTGGCAGTGGGAAGCCATTCCTTTTGTCTTGTCCCTCTGTCCCAAGTCCCTCTCCAGCTCTCCTGGAGCCCCTTCAGGCACTGGGAGGGGCTCTGAGGTGTCCCTGGAGCTGTCCCTTCTCCAGGTGAACATTCCCAGCTCTCAGTCATCCTTTGAGGCTCTGACTGTCCCAGGGAGCCTTTTCCTCATCCCCATCCCCCTCTCCTCTCCCGTCCCCCAGGCCATGCGCACCCCGAGCCGCAACGAGGCCGGCCTGGAGCTGCTGATGGAATATTACAACCAGCTCTACTTCCTCGACAGCCGCTTCTTCCCTCCCACCAGAACCCTGGGTGTCTTCTTCCACTGGTGGGTGCAGCTTTCCCCATCCCACTGCCTGGGGAGGGAGTGGGGACCCAAATTTCCATGATGGAATCTCTGCCGGGGCTGGTGGACACCAGGATCTGGATTTGCTGTTGCCTTGGGTGGGTTAATTTGGGGAAGGAGAGGGAAACACAAATCCCATGGGATGTTCCATGATGGGAATGGTGCCTGCAAGCCCATCTGGGCACTGGAAACCCTTCAGGCTCCTCCTGCATCCATGGGGATCATGGAGTGATGTAGGTTGGAAAGGACCTTCAAGATCATCCAGTTCCAGCGCCCTTTGCGTAAATGATGCTTTTTGGGAACCGTGACAGGGACACTTTGGGGACCATGACCAGGGGATGGGCAGTTGTTGGCTCTTCCCTTCTCCAGGTATGACTCCCTGACAGGGGTCCCATCCCACCAGAGGGCTCTGGCCTTCGAGAAGGGAAGTGTGCTCTTCAACCTGGGAGCGCTGCACACCCAGATCGGAGCGCGGCAGGACCGCGCCTCCCTGCCCGGCCTCAGCCAGGCCATCGATGCCTTCCAGAAGGCAGCTGGTAGGTGGCTTCCCCTCTTCCTCCTCTTCCCAGGAAGCTTTTCCCAAAGGTGGGAGTAATCCACAGAAGCACAGGAAGGAGTGGGAGCAGTTGTAGGAAGAGGTGTCTCCAAGGGATCCCAGGTGGAGCTCCAGGTTGGTTGGGTGGGTTGGGAAGAGGAGTTGGGATGATCCAACAGCCACCCCAAAAGATGTCCCAGCTGTCAGAGGAGAGATGCTGGTCCCTCTCCCCATGGAAAAAACAGAGCCTGGAACTGGGATCACCCAGGGCTTTAGAGAAGAAATTGGGCACAAGGATGGTTTAGATGGTGAGGGTTGGACCTCAGATCATACCCACCATCAGTAGTGAGATGTTTGTTCTTGGAGAGAGACCTGCCTAATCCCAAAGTTTGATTCTCTTCCTCACAAGCCTGGTGACTTCCAGGAGCTTTTCTCTCCTCCAGGTGCCTTTAACTACTTGAAGGAAAACTTCTCCAACGCTCCCAGCCTGGACATGAGTGCAGCCTCCCTGACTATGCTGGTGAGGCTGATGGTGGCCCAGGTCCAGGAGTGTGTCTTTGAGAAGATGACCTTGCTGCGTGCCCAGAATGACTTCCTGGCCCGCCTGCAGCTGGCTCAGGAGGCAGCAAGGGTGAGGATTTTGGGAAGGAGAGGATTTGGTGGGATTTTGGGGCTGGCAGAACCTTCCAGGAGAGCACAACCTCCTAAAGGACATCCTGCATCCCAACTCTTCTCTCTTCCCAGGTGGAAGATGTTTATTCCCTGGTGCACCAGACCATGAGCCAGCCCCATGTCAAGGATTATGTTCCCTTCTCCTGGACCACCATGGTCCAAGTCAAGTCAGAGCATTTCAAAGCCCTCTCCCATTATTTTGCTGCCATTGCCCTCTGTGACTGCCCAGGTGAGTGTCCAGCCTGGAGGGAGCTTCCTGCTCATCCAGGTACCAATTCCACATCATTCCTGGGGTTTGGGGAGGGATTCCCCAACATAAAAGTTATGGATACAACACCTGAAGTTTTTGGAATGCTCTGAGCTGTGGATCTTCTTTATGGACTCAGGAATCATCCCCAAGGCAGATTTTCCCATATTCCTGGTTTTCATAGGGAAGAGTCCTAAGAAGGGGAGGAAAAAGCTGCTGGTGGGATGTCACCTGCTGTCACCTTTGGGGGTGGATGGGGAAATCAGGGTCAGCTGCCTGCCAACTTCAGCCCAGCATCCTTTGGGTTACCTTGTACTGGGCCAGCTGAAGGCTTCAAAAATAAAATTAAATCCAAAAATACCTTGGATTTAACTTCCAGCCTCATGGATGGATGTCCTGGGAAGCTCAGGGTGGTGGCAGTAAGGTACACAGGGTTCCATGGAGTCACTTGGAGTGTGACTTCAAGATGTGACCCTTGATCTCCATCTGTGCCACCACCCTGGGGGCAGTTTTGGGATGGAGCAGAGGATCTGGGGGTGGGCAGCAGATGCTCCTGGTGACTTTTGGTGCCACCAGAGGGGGGGGACTGACAAGCTTTTTGAGGGCTGGCTGCCAAAACCAGTGCTGTGACAGTGCCAGACTGTCCTCACACCCTCCCCCGCTCCAGAGCCTGCCCAAAATCTTCCTTGTCCCATGTGGGTGTTGCAGAAGCTGGATTCAGCAAGGAGATGGGAGAGAGGGGGATAATGTGGAGCTGGAAGGGCTTAAAGATGCAAACAGGAGAGGATGATGATGGAGATGGGGTTCCATGGGATTCCACAGGGCTGGGCAAACCTTCCCCTAAACTTTTTGGTGTCCTTAGGCACTGCTGGAAGCAGAAATCTGCAGGATATGTCTAATTTGGGAATTTTTTGCCTTCTGTTGGCATCTTATGTTCCTGTTCTCACCTCTCCCTTGTCAGAATAACAAATCTTTTGCTTTCATAACCAGCTGGGAATAAATTCCTTACTCTGCAGTTTAATCCCTCAGGGATGCTGACATGGCAGGAGCTGGCACAGGGAGAGCCAACCCTGGAGCTGCCAGTTCCCAACACTCTGGATCCCTGTGCTCACCAGGCTTTGGGATCCTCTATTTGGAGCAACAGAAATCCCTGGAATATTCTGGGTTCTTTCTTATCCCACTCTGTGTCCAGGGAAAGAGGCTGCCATGCAACTCTGAGTGAGACAAAGAGGATTAGGAATAATTTGTGTGAGAAAAAAGGATTTAAAGAGCCTAGTGTGGGGTTTGGAGAGCCTGGGAGAGCTGCATCCACCTCTGTTTTGCACTGTGGGCTGGAGAAAAGGCTCCAGGGGGACCTTAGAGCCCCTTCCAGTGCCTAAAGGAGCTCCTGGAGATGTGAAGAGGGATTTTGGACAAGGGATGGAGGCACAGGACACAGGGAATGGCTTCCCACTGCCAGAGGGCAGGGGTAGATGGGATTTGGGAAGGAATTCTCTGGGGGAGTGGTGAGGAGCTGGAATGGAATTCCCAGGGAAGCTGTGGCTGCCCCATCCCTGGAAGTGTCCTGGGCCAGGATTGATGGATCTTGGAGCCAAGTGGAAGTGTCCCTGCCCATGGAAAGGGGTTGGAATTGGATGATCCTGAAGGTCCCATCCAACCCAAACCATTCCATGATTCCCTGATTTTGTTGTCTCATTTGTGTCCATGTCCTCCAGGTGGGGAAATCCCAGGGCTCTTCATTCCCAATCCTGCTTCCACATTGGAGCAAAGAAAGGCAGGAAAGAGGAAAAAAAAAAATCTCTGTTCAGGACAAAAATCCTGCCCTGAACTTCAGATCCTTCCTGGGGTCATCCCTGTGCCCATCCATGATTCCTTGCAGGCTCTGGCTGGATGACAGGAAGGTGCTGCCAGGGCCAGCTGAATGTGGATGTGACCTCTCCCTAATCCCATCCCCATCCATTCCCTTCCCACAGCTCCCTCAGATGCTGAGCTGCTGGAGCAGGAGAAGGCTTTCCTGCAGTTCCATGTCACCATGCCAGAGGGGCCATCACTTCCTGTCCTGCTGCAGGATCCTGAGGAGAGGAGGAAGCTGGGTGAGCACAAATTCCTGGATCCCATCACAGTTCCTGCAAATGATGAGATTTTAGGGGGATCTCTCCAAGCACAGAGGAATTTCTCAGGAAATTTCTTCTCCTGGGAAGCAGAAAAGCATCACAGCCCCCTTGAGGGTGTGAGGTGCTTGTCCCAACCTGTCCAGCTCTGACAGGAAAAATTCCAAGTGTCCCAGGCCAGGTAACACCACAGAGAAATCCACAGGGACACAGAGATCCTGGAAGCTCCTTGGTTTGGGCTGACTTGGCTGGAAAACAAGACACAGCAGATGCTCAGGGGGTGGCTTTTTCAGCTGCAGTGAATTCTTGGGAGACAAGAACTTCTTCCCATGCAGAATTTCAGCTCCAGGGAAAGAACAGACGCTGCTTATTCAGCTCAAGTCGTGTTTTGGCAGCCCCTCCTCAACAGGGCTGCATCAACAGCAAACTCAGCACTCAGAATTTGGGGTGTTGCCTCCCTCAGGAGGCAGATCCCACCAGGAAGGAGTTTGGTCTCAGCAAAATCCTTCAGGATTCTCAGCCAGGTTTCACTGGGAACCTCCAAATAAACCCCAAAATCCAAGTGGTTTGTGGTGACCCTCAGATGTGGTTTGCATCAGCTTTTCCAGCTCTGCCTGATTTTCCTGGGAAAACAGGCTCTGTTCAGCATTCCTGGTAAAAAATATTTGTGCAGACACCAAGCTCAGCTTGGATTTTGTTTACAGGAAGGGAAGAACTCTAAGAGGTTGTGGATTTCCATGTTTTGGAGCACCCTGAGATAGTGGAATGTGTTCCTCCCTATGGAAGGGGATTGGAATGAGATGAGCTTTAAGGTCTTTTCCAACCCAAACCATTCCATGATTCTATTATTATTATTATTATTATTATTATTATTATTATTATTATTATTATTATTATTATTCCCCATAATTTCACATTTTATAAATTTTACACAAATTCTCAGAGGGGGCAGTCTCCTCTCTGCTTTCCATCCAACCCCAAAAATTCTCCTGGTTGTTAAGTTGCCCTGGCTGTGCATTCCAGGAGCCTGGAGCAGACCTCATCTCCCTGGATGCTGTTGCCACCGTGTGTCCTGAACGTGAAATGCCACAGGCACACGTGTTTCCATGAGACACACACAGAGCTTTTCTGGCACTTCAGCCTTGGATACTGCTGCCTTGGTTGCAGTTTCCCACGGAGGAGAAGCTTTGCTTTGATATCTGTGGGTCACTGGAATTTCAGCTCCTCTTTCCCCACCGCTTCCATTTCCTGAGGTGGGAACACGTTGAAGGCAAGTGGAGCAAAGAGCAGAGGATGGAGAGCAGCACCTGCAGGACAAGGAAGAGGCTTAGCCTAGAAAACAGGGATGAGTTGCACCTTCCCAAGGAGGACAGGGCTGGCTTGTTCTCCACCTTCCCATTCCCAAGGGATCTGAGGAAGTGGAGGGGAGTTAATTTGCTCAGGAGATTGAGGTTAAGCGTGAGCAGGAACGTCGGGGGTGGTTTTTCAGGAACATCTGCCAAGCTCTGGCATCAGGGGAGCGAAGTAGGTCACCCTTCAAGGTCCCTTCCCAGCCCTCCATCAGCTGGGACCGACCCCATTTCGGGCTGGGAACGTGACTGGGCTGTCCCTGAGTCACAGCAGGGTGGTGGCACCGCTCCTGCAATCCGTGGGCAGCGGCGCCGGAGCCGCCGCTCCGCCGGGCTCAGCTGCCTCTGCTCCCTGCCAGGCAAAGCCCACCTCAGAAAAGCCATCATGAGGCACGAGGAGGCCATGAGGATCCACGGCTTGTGCAAGATCCTGAGGAAGATGGACATCCTGCAGGAGGTCCTGTCCTTCGCCCACAAACGCTCCCTCAGCAAATACTCCGAGATCGACCACGAGGAGGATTTCTTTGAGACGGGAGAGGCTCCGGACATCCATCGTGAGTGGGGGTTTTGGGGAGGGGGTCTGTGGGTGGGGAGACTCCTCAGGGAGCTCTGTGAGTGGGGGACTGGATGATCTCTGAGTTCCAACCCAAACCATTCCAGGGTTTTAGGTCCTGGCTCTTATGGGGTCACATTCTCCCTCTTTGGGACAGCAGCAGCCTGAGGTCACCCCCTGTCTGTGCTTTTCTCTCCCTCCCATCAGCCAAAACGCACCAGAAACCAGAAATCAAATCTCCCAACTTCTCCCAGGTGAAGGTGACTGACCTCTTCCACAGGCTGGTATGTAAAGCTCTGGGAATGGGAATATCCCAAGGGAACAGCAGTCTCATCCTCCTCCCCTGCATGCTCTGCTTGCCTGGATTCCTTCCTCCTGCAGCTCTTCTCCCTCTCTCCGCTGGTTTTCCAAGGAGGAGCAGCAGGAGGAGGGCTGGGATCTGTCTCTGTGGCACCTAAATGGGTCACAAAGCTCCTCCAGTGACAGGGGAACAGGCACAGCAATTTTGGGTGGGCTTTTCCCAAGGGACCCTTGGGCAGAAGGGTTTTGGTGGCAGGAAAATCCCACTGGAGCTTTATCCCCACCCTCTTTAGGCTTTTGGGGTCCTGGGGAGCAGGACTGGGGTTCAGGACAGTGGTGGGGCCATCTCCTGAGTACCCCAGGGAGAGCTTGTGCATCTCAGCCCCAGGGCAGGCAGGAATATCCTGCTCCTGTGGGAATGGAAAAGCAGGAAAAAGAGGGGGAACTGGGGAAAAGTGACCCTGAAGTGGTGACCTGTCCCACTGCCCTGCTCCTGGACTAACCCTTGGTGGCATCCCCCAGATCCAGACAGTCTCAACCCCCCATCATTTCTTCTTGGATAATAGGATTGTTTTCCCTGCAAAAAACAGGATTTCTCCCTCTGCCCCCTCCCCACCCCTGGAATTGGGATGTTTTTCAGAAAGCTGCACAATTCCAGGGAGTTGAAAAGGTGCTTTTCACATTTCTGCCTCATCCCAGGGCCCCCTTTCCGTGTTCTCAGCCAAGAACAAGTGGTACCCAGCTCGGAGAGTCCACCTGATGAGAGGAGAGAATGGCTTTGGGTTCACCCTGCGAGGAGACTCCCCTGTCCTCATTGCTGGGGTCATCCCAGGGGGCTGTGCTGCTGTGAGTATCCCAGTTCCTTGCCATTCCCATGGAAATGCCAGAAGGGAGCTGCCCAGAGGGATTCCAGGTGTTTTTAGGTCTTAAAATGATTCAGGAGAAGACTCATCCCTGCTGAAACTCAGGTTTGCAGGTGGGTGTCAGGAAATGATTAAGATTAATTTTTAGGAGATAGCCAAGGGAAAAACATGGAATTTGGCTCAGTTTTTAACTGCTGGAAGCCCATCCAGCTCCCTTGTCTCTCATGTTGGGATGTGACAGTGGCTGGAACAAGACAGCACATCAGAAAAAACAGGGGCAGCTTTGTTTTCCATCAGAAGATGCTGGAGAATCCTGATGAGATGCCCTAAGAGTCTCCTTTCTCCATCCATCCAGATCCCAGCATCTCTGGAATAACACTCTCCTTAGCAGCAGGATCACATCCCTCTTTGGTAGACTCAAATCTCCCCAAAAATTGGGATGTGGATCAGCTGTGGTCCATATCTGGGGCAGAGTTGTGTTTTCTCCTCAGTCTGGAGAAGAGAGGGCTCCAGGGAGAGCTTGGAGACCCTTCCAGTGGCCAGAGGGGTCCAAGAGAGCTGGAGAGGGACTTGGGACAAGGGATGGAGGGACAGGATGAGGGAGAATGCTAGAGGGTAGGGTTGGTCCCAAGGGACCCTTGGGAAGAAGGGCTTTGATGGCAGGAGGCACCAGGAAAATCCCACTGGAGCTTTATCCCTGCCCTCTTAATGTTTTTGGGGTCCTGGGGAGCAGGACTGAGATTCAGGACAGTGGTGGGATCTGTGGTGGGGTCATGTCCTGAAAACCCCAGGGAGAGTTTGTGCATCTCAGCCCCAGGGCAGGCAGGAATATCCTGCTCCTGTGGGAATGGAAAAGCAGGAAGAAGAGGGGAAATTGGGATATTGGGAAGAAATTCTTGGATGTGAGAGTGGTGAGACCCTGGCACAGATTGCCCAGAGAAGCTGTGGCTGCCCCATCCCTGGAAGTGTCCAAGGAGCAGCCTGGGATGTGGAAAGTGTCCCTGGTGGGGCTGGATGATCTCAAAGGTCCCTTCCAAACCATTCCAAGATTCTCTATGCACGTTTTCCCTCATTCCCTGCAGGAAGCTGGGCTGAAGGAGGGGGACTACATCATCTCAGTGAATGGCAAGGACTGCAAGTGGTCCAAGCATGCTGAGGTTGTCCAGCTGCTGAAGAGCACCGGGAAGGAGGGGGTGGACATTGGAGTCATCACCCTGCAGGGCTCAGAATGCCCCAAAGCTGTAAGTCACTGTCCTGCTTTATTGGCAGACACCTGTTCTTCAAAGGCAGAAGCTTCTCTTTGAAATGGAGAATGTAAACCCCCTTCCTCCAAATTGTTATTATAACTGTGAAATTAAGGGGCTCTCAGGCAAAGATACGGGAATTAGGAATAACAGTTTTTTACTAGGAAAATTAAAATAGAAATACAGTATTAGAGCAATCCCAAAACAGTGACAGAGTCAGAATCCAACCTGACACCCTGTCAGTCAGGGTGTTGGCAGCAGTCCCATTAAATGGTGGCTGCATCCTCCTGCAGTGACAGATGTGGTTCAGCTGGAGCAGTGCTCCTGCAGAAGGTGCAGTTTTCCTCTGAAGGTGCAGGGATGATGTGGAAAGGTCCAGTGTTCCTCTGGAATGCAGTGGGAAGATGGTTAACTTGCTGTCCAAAATCTCAGTTTTTATCTAGGTAGGAAAGGCTTGGCTCCTCCCCTGGCTGGAGCATCTCCCAGTGGGATGATGTAATTTTATCAGTCACACAGTGGGACTGAATGGGCCAGCAGCAGATGATATCTTCCTGGAGGGAGGATGGGTTGTGGAAAAGATAAAGCTGGTTGCCCCAGTTGGTTTAAAGATGGCCCATTAGCAGATGGTATGTGCCACAGAGATCAGGAATCACTGCCCTACCCGTAGGTGATAGAATTCTGGCCACATCAACCCAGCACAGTCACATCCCATTGGGAAACCTCAGAATTCCATGGAGCTCTGGGTGCTGCCCTGCCTTCACTCCCCCTCCCCACCTTTCCCAAGCAGATGGACAGGAAGGCAGCAGTGATGTCCTCAGGATCTGGGATGCTGAAGAGCAACAAGGAGAACAGCAGGAAGAGCCTGATGAACAGCAAGAGCGCCAGCACGCTGCTGGTGTGGGGCAAGAAGAGCAAGAGGAGCAAGAAGAGCACCTACAGTGGTGTCCCCTTCAGCAGTGTGGGGGACAATGAGGCCATGTACTGACCCTGCTCCCTGCAGCTCCAGGACTGGCTGCCTGGGGAGCCCCCAAGCCTGGCTGGGCTGGGAGGGCTCCCAGAGCCGGGAATGCGCCGCTGGTCGGATCCGCGCCGAGAGGTGAGCGAGGCACCTCCCGTGCCAGCCCCCACTCTGGGGGATTGTCATTTTGGGATTGTTTTTTTGGTTTTTTGTGTTATCAAGGGGAGCTGTGCTAAAGCAGGGCCTGGTTTGTGTCTTCTGCTTGGCCAAAGCCAGCCCCAGCCATTAAAGCAGAAAGTGTCACCTTCTGTAGCATCTCCTGGGCTTTCTCTGCAAGGTACAAGATGGAGCTGCTGGAGGAGCTGAGTCTTTCACATTAATCCTTCCAGACTCCCCTTTTTTGGGAGATGGTTATCCCAGCACAGGGTCCAACCCAGGCAGCATCTCCCAGCTGGGGCTATCCCAACAAAATAGGCTGGTTTGACCATTTTTAGTGCTTTTGGGGAATGAACCCCCATCTTGGCTCAGAAAATCCAGCCCAGCTGCCCAGATGGATTCTTTGGAAGAAAAGGGAAGGACTTAACGTGCAGTTGTTGTCTGGCTTTTTTAATCAGGAGATGTGGATTGCCCTAAATATTCTGTGAGGAGATTAATAGCTAAGAGCCTTGGGGGGGGGGGGTTTATTTTTCCTGGGAGGAGATTAAAATTCCAGGAAGATATCTCCTCCAGATTATTAAACTCTTAAATTTGTGCTACTGTTGGATCTCACACATGTTGCTAATTCCCTAACTCTGCTGTCAGCATTCCTGAGCTGGCCTGATGCATCCAGCATCTTGGTAATTGTCCTGGAAATGCTGGGAGACTCCAGATCCACTGTTTCTGCCTGGTGCATTATTTTTTCTGAAGGCTGAGGAGCTGTGTGTTCTTCAGTGCTTGGATGATCTTGGGAGCTAGAAAATTCCCTTGGGAGAGATGGGGCTGTATTTTTGTACTTTTTAAGGTATTTTTAGGAGTGGTTTGGAGGAGCAATGGGATCTTGCAGCCACAGTGTCCCCTGGGATTTTAATTTCCAGTGGCTCTTTGTCCTTTTTCCAAGCTCTTAACCCTGATTTTATTTAAGGAAAACTTCCAGGTTGGACAGGGTTGGAGCAACCTGGGATAGTGCAAACTGTCCCATGGCAGGGGGTGGCACAGAGGGACTTTTTAAGCCCATCCTGGGATTTCATGAGCTCAAGGGAGGGGTTTTTAGCTCTGCTGTTGGCCAGGAGTCTTTTCCATTGCCTGAGGCATCACTATAGGATTCAGGATCTGCCTTCCAGCCCGGGGCCATCTGTAGCAGCCAGACTTCCCACGTCATCTTCCTGCCGTGGGAGAGGGAAGGAAAGGAGGGGGTGGGGTCACAGAAAAGGCCACCTTGCCCTTAAAACATCCTCAGAATGTGGGATGCCACCACAGACATCTCCAAGCTGGAGAAGATTTAATTAGGAGAAATGTTCTGCTCACATCACCCAAGCCCAGCGTCGTGTTTTGTGGGATTGGGATGATTTCCCTCATTCCAGGGTTTTATGGTGGGCTTGTTTTGGGTTTTTTTTTTGTTTGTTGTTTTTTTTTTTAATTTGTACATAGATTCTCACCTTTTATGGATTAAAAAGCACTGATTCAAACCCAGTTTGTAGCACTTCTGTTGGGAATTATGGGTGCACCATAATTGCACCTTGGCTGATCCTCCTATAAAGAGTCAATTTTGGATCATTTTTACACAAATCTGGAGCTGCTGAGGTTGGGAGAGATCCTTTGGATCTCCAGGATGGGCTGCTCCAAGAAAAACCAAGGTCCCAAGCATCCAAATTAAATTGGGTGAGCTGTGGTCTCCATCCCCAGGGTGGTTTTGTCATAGAATTCATGGAAAGTCACATGGGAAGTGAAGGGTGGGGCTCAGGTTGGATTCCTTGGGGGCTTTTCCCCTGGAAAAAAAAAAACAAAAAAGGGAATTGGTCAAGAAAGTAATTTTTGCTTCACACTGCTTTTTTGGTTCCATAAAGGATTTCCAATCCCTTTTTTTGGGAAGAGTTCATCAATGGGAATTTAGGCTGGGAAGCAGCAAATCCTTGGCATGGAACCCCCTATTTTCCCTTTTCCCACCTCCCCACCATCCTGGGAGGATGATCAAACTCATGGATTTGGGGCTGGGTTATGGGAACACATATCCCACAGGAGAAAAGTGGTTTTAAAACCCCTTAAATAGGAAAAAAACAAATCAGGGACTTTCAAAATTGGATTTATTTATGGAAGGTGGTGGGAGCTGTTTTGTCTCGTCTACCAAGCCAGGGTTGAAACAGCATCCAGCTTTTTTTTTTTTTTTGGGGGGAGGGAATAATTTTGGAATTTAAGGAGTTTCCCCTTCCATCAGCTCTCCTGTGCCAGGTTTTGGAAGCCACCCACAGTGAAGTTGTTGTGCTGCTGAAGATCCTTTTCCCACCCACGTTCAGTGGATGGGGAAACTCGTGACTCTGGAGCCAGCATTGCCTCCCCCTCTGCTGACGTGTGCTCAGATGGGATCTGTGCTCCAGCAGCAAGAGCCTGCTGCTCCTTCCCTCTTCCCTGAAATCCACGGAGCTGCATCTTTCCAGAGAGGTCCTGTATAGTAAAACATGGTCCAAACCACAAAAAAGGGGTAAAAAGAGCTTTACCAAGGAATTGAGGTCTCTCTGTCCATGCAGAGAGGAGCTCCAGGGGAATCAGCAAACAAGGAATGTTTGGATATCCTGGGCTGGGACCAGTTCATGCAGCTCTTGTGAGCAGAGAGGAGGTGGAAAGAGGATTTTGGGGCTTTTTTAAAATCACTGATGATTTCCAGGGCCTGAAAACCCCATCCTGGAGAGCCCAGTAAAACCACAGAGATTCACCCAAATTTCCTGATTTTCCTCCTCTTGGAGCTTCACCCTCCATAATAAAAATCTCCCAGCCCTCTGGGAAGGGGATTGGATTCTCTCCTTCATTAAGGACACAACACAAGAGGAGCAGGTCACTTCTGTGGGGTCCCTTCAGATCCTGTTGGCACCTCTGGAGCTGTCACTGGCTCCAAATCCGTGCTCCTGCCTTTCCCTGGGGAAAACAGAGGGAAAAAAGCTGGAGCCAGGCTCACTCTTAATAAATCTGGAATTTTTTAGAGGGATCAGGGGCTGGAGCTGCCTCCAACCACTCCTTCTCCAGGAGCAGTGGGATGGGGCAGAGCAGGATTTCTCCTGCTCCAGGATTTCTCTGTGGGATCCCTTGTCCAGCACCTCCTTCATCCCGTGGGAAGGGACATTCCCAAGCATCCGTATGGAATTCCAGCCTGAGCCCACTGGAGGGCAGCAGCACCCTGTGCAATGCACTCACTGCCCACAGCCCCCCCAAATCTGCCCAGCTGGCACCCAAGGGTGGGCACGGGTGTCCCTGGGGGGCTTTGGAGTTCAGTGCATCCCGAAAAAATGGCATAAATGGAGGTTTTAGTCCCTATATCCTGAAAAATTCCTGCTGGGAAAAGTGTGCAAGGAGTGAAGCCAAACATTGCAGTGCAGCTACACCCTGAGCCCATAGCAAACCCCATCCCATAAAGAGCTGGAATTTTCCTGGAAGCTTTGGGAGAACCTGCCTGCTCCTAAAAGCTGGAGCATTCATCCCTCACCCCCTGTGGGGCTGCAAAGGGGGAATTGCTCCCCTGGGCTGATCCTCAAAGCTTTGTCAAGGGACTCCCTGAGATTTCCAAGGTCCCCTCCTGGCCCTGTCCCCCCAGCACCTTGGGGGCACAAAATCCCTTCTGTGTCACCTCAGAAGTTCTTCAGGCCACCAGGGGGGTGTGAAGCCACCAGAGCCACCAGGGCTGGGGACCTCAGCTGGAGGGACCTGCAGGGGTGACAGCAGCAGGTCCAGGGGGGCGATGGCACCTGGTGGAGCTGCACTAGAGGGCACAGTTGGGACATGCTGGATCCTTTCTCCACATCCCTTCATCACTCCTGAGCCACCCCAGTCCCAAATTGTCACATGTGGCCACCCTTGGGTGTCACAGGGGTGGAGGTTCAGGGTGCTCAGCTCCAGAAATTGCCCAGATGGAATGAGAGAGGGACAGAAGGGACCTGCCTGTCCCCAGGGCCCCTCATCCTCAGCTGCTTCCCATGGGGACCAAAAGCTGGGATGGGGATAACCCCATGTGTGATCCATGGGGAGTGCTTGACCACCTTCTCATCCATGGGAACTTGGGGATAACCTGGGAATAACCTCTTATCCCTATCCCATTCCCATCCCATCCATCATCCCTGGGCAGTGCTTGATCATATTCCCAAGGATGGGAACAAGTGTCTCCCATATGGAAGCAGGTTAGACCTGGCCCAGGTGGAGCTGGCCTGGCCCAAAACAGGGATGGAGAAGGGAATTTTCTTGGATCCCTGTTTTCTGTAGGATATTGGTGGTTTCTGTGGGTCTGTGCTCTGTAGTCCAAAAGAGGAGGGAGGACAGTGATGGAATGGGGAAATGAGGGGTTGTGGTGGGAAGAAGGGAATTTGAGGGATCTGGAAGTCAGTGGGCTCAGAAAAAGCCCAGATGGTGTCACCTCTGCATGGCTGGATCACAGAATCCTGGAATGGTTTGGGTTGGGATCCATCCCATTCCAACCCCTTCCATGGACAGGGACACCTTGCCCTATTCCAGAGCTTCATCCAACCCAGCCTTCAGCACTTCCAGGGATGGGGATTCCACAATTTCTCTGGGCAGGCTGTATGGCTGGGATTTGCCTTTGGATCCTGCTCAACTCCTGGAAATCTGGGAAAACCAAACCCTGCAGCAGCTGGAAAAGCTTCATCCCAACACCCAGCAGCACTTTGGGATGGAATTCCTGCCTCTCCTCTTCCCTATTTCTCCAGCTCCTGCCATGCCCTCAGACTCTCCCAGCCACCCCATCCTATTTTTTTCCCATCTCAGGAGCAATCCTCTTTTCCCTGCTCACCAGGGCCCGGCCTGTGATGGGAAGGACAGAACGGAGGCGTTCGGAAATGGCTCCTGAATCTTTAATAAAGCAAACATTGCCTGGGCCATAAACATGGCATGACAGCTCCAGAGCTCCCAGGATTCCTTACTTAACTCTGCCATAATGGCTTTAATGGCCCAGCGGGGAGCTGAGGTGAAAGTCCAGTTAAAAAATGGATTCCCGAATTTAATTGAGGCTCCATCTGTGGGGGAAGATGGAGGAGAGGTCACTCCACAAGAGAGGGGGAAAAAAGCCACTCCTGCAGCAATTCCCAGCCCAAGTGGTGGCCCTGGGAATGTGCCTTGCCTGAGAGGGGACATCCCAGCTTGGATCTCCCTTTGCAGGGAATGAGGATCCACAAAGCCCAGTGGGAAGTGTTGGAAGTGCCTCCATCCGTACTGGGAAGCACTGGCCCCACAGGAGGGATGAGGGACTGTCATCCCACCTGTCCCACCTGCACGTGGCCTCCCAGTGACCCTTCAGTGTCCAGCTATTCCCACTGGATTCCTGGTCCCATCCTTATCAGCATCATCAATCCATTCACTCCAATTCCATCAATATCTGTTCATCCATCATTCCATTAATTCAACCCTGCCAGTTATCTATCCACCAATCCAGCTCCTTATTTATCCATGTATCCATTCTGCTGCCTATCCATCCATCCATCCCATCCATCCATCCATCCATCCACCCATCCATCCATCCGTCCCATCATCCATCCATCCATCCATCATCCATCCATCCATCATCCATCCATCCACCATCCATCCATCCATCCATCCATCCATCATCCATCCATCCATCTTCCATCCTTCATCCATCCATCCATCCATCTATCCATCCATCCATCCATCCATCCATCCATCCATCCATCCATCCATCCATCCATCTTCCATCATCCATCCATCCTTCCATCCATCCATCCATCCATTATCCATCCATCATCCATCCATCCATCCATCTATCCATCATCCATCCATCCACCATCCATCCATCCATCATCCATCCATCCATCCATCCATCCACCCATCCATCCACCCACCCACCATCTCTCTTTTCCACCAATCCATCTCTCCATAGATCCACCCACCTCCATCCTTCACTGATATCCATTGCTCCATCCCTCTCTCCATCTCTCCCGAGCTTTTCCCCACTCAGGGAAGATTGCACACGGATACCTGTACAGGTCACCAGGGATGAGCACAGCATTCCAGCTGGGAGACATCCCAGAGTCCTGGATCACCATGATCCGTGGTTGAACACTCAAAGATTGGGTTGTTTTCCCCAAAAAACTATGAATGATGGATGGATAAAGGGACAAGCGGACAAGAAGCAGATGGATGGACGGGAGGAATGAAAGAGGAAATATTTGGGACCGGGCAGGGAGATCAGTGGCAATCAGCCGCTAATTGCTGAAGGAGTTGGGAAAGGAGGAATTGGCTCCTTCCTCCCCCCACCCTGAGTCAGCAGCTCTGCCGAGGTCACGCCACCCGCGCTATTAATTGGATTAATAAAGATGTTCGTCATGGAGGTAATTAGCTGCTAATTGGGGATGACAAGGTTGTCAGGCTTTGTCCCTCCAAGGGACAATTTCCCGTTCCAGGCCCTCCCCTTTCCCAACACGCTCTGAGTCAATGGCATTAATTAAAAATCACCAAGTCCGTAACCTTGTGCTGCCGAGCCCTGGGGAAATTCCCACCTCGGGCACCCGGGGGACATCAGGGTGGTGGCGTTGTCACCTCCGGCCACCAGCTCAGCTGGGCATCCCAACTTTTTGAAGGAAAACCAAACTGCAACCCCCTCTAACACACAGGAATCCCTTTCTTCCAGACGAGGAAAAGCTCTTTGGAAAATGTTTTGTTAAAAGAAAATTCCCTGAGGAAAGATCTCAGCCTGATGATATCTCAGGGATGAGACATTTGTGTTCTCCCCAGACTTTCCCTGCCCTTTCCCTGGAGTGAATTCCTGTCAGTCACCAGCTGTGGATCGTCTCTGCCTCTCCCAGGAGTCCTTTCTTAGTGGGAATATCCAAAATAATTCCAAACCTGTTGCCTCATACGGCCAGAATTCCCTGAGACAATCCTGCACAGCTGGATGCTGAGCTGGGCACGGATCCTGCACAGCTGGAAACTGAATCCAGAACATCTGGATGCTGAGCTCCACATGGCAATCCAGAGCCTGGATACCGAATCCAGGAAAAAAAAAAATCTGCAGGAAATCAGGTGCAGCCTCAACACCTCTGCAGCCTGGAAGTGCTGATTTTTTGGGATCAAATAACAAATCCAGGCTCAACTGGGAGAGCAGAGCTGTTCCCATGGGGTGGGATGTGAGGAAAATCAGGGAGTCACCGCCTGGCAAAGCTCAAAAATTACCAGCAGGTGGGACTGGGAGAGTTGGGAATTCAGTACCTGTTCCTGCAGTGGGAACTGGTTGGGATGGGAGGCGACTCAAAGCTTGGAGAAAACATGGAGAGTTCTTGGTATGCAAGGATTTGGGCAGGTTTTCCTTAGATTCAGGTCAGCCCTGCCAGAAAATTTGGCTTTTCCCATGCCTGGTTTGCTTGGAGCCCCTGAATCCCTAGGGATCAATCCATAGGGATGGGAAACTGAGGCAGATGGGGGCAGCTTTGCTGCTGCCCCTTATCTTTTATCTTCCCTAATCACCAGGCTGAGGGGTGGGAGTTGTTCCCTCAGCTTTTTATGGGATACAATCCCATCATTTAATCCTTGCTGAGCCCAGATCTGCCTCCCTGCCCTGGCTCTGTGTGCTGGAAAACATGGAGATATTAAAGTGGATATTAAATCGCTGGAACAGCCATTAAAAACTGCCATCCACGTGGAATGCTGCTCAGATAATGATCCTACAGAGACTTGGTTTTCTTAATTACCCAATTTGGGAAGTGTTGACTTTATCCTGATTTTTTTAATATTTTTTTTTAATCTTTCCTTTAAATCAGGCTGAGGCAAACACGATTATTCCTGTGGTTTTGGTATCCCAAAATAGCCTTTTTCCTTCCATATCCACAGGGAAATGCTGCAGGTGTTGTGGTTTTTTTCCAGCAAAACTCAGCAGAAAAGAATGGGAAAAGAATCTGGGAAAGTGGGAAACTCATCCAGCTGGATTTTTATCCCAATATCAGGACAGATAGAAGAGATGATGGAAAGAAATGTTTTGATCCCTGGACCTGCCTGTTCCACGAGGTTTGGGCTCTGCTTTCCATGTTTTTCTCCTCAGAAAGGAAGGAAAAGGATGAAAACCTGATTGGAGAAAAGAGGTCAGGCTCAGGAACATTTCCAGGCTCATTCCCAAAGGGTGAAAAGTGAAAAGGAAAATAGGGAAGAACCAGCAGTGCTGTTTCCCAGATTCCTCTGGGAAAACCTGCAGTGGATGGGGTGGTCAGGGGGATGTCACAAGGTCTGGAATGTCCCTCTTTGAGAAGTGCAGGAAGCTCCAAGGAAAATCACAGCTGGAGTGATAAATCCTGGGAGTGGGGCTGATGACATAATAATGATGTTATGATGTCATCCCAGTCCTTCCCATTGATTTTTCCTTCCTTTTTTCCCACTTTCCCTCTTGCTGAGCAGGCTTTTCCCATCCATTACCCTGCCCAAGCCCACACAGACTCTGCTCCTGTGGCTCATTAGATCCAGATTGATCCCAGTGCTGGGAGAGGATGGAAAAGAGGGATCTGTGTGTGGATGCAGAATCCTGGGAGTCCCCTCTCCAGGGAGACCTTTCCTGAGGCACCTGGATTCTTTTGGGAGCTGGGAAAACCAGTTGGGCTCTTAAAACCTCATCCAGAGGGAACAGAAGGGTCCTGGCTCAGAGCTGAGCTGGAATTTTGTACCATGAGCTCAGGATGGTTTTGGGGAGGACCTTTAAAAGTCATCCAGTCCAATTCCTGCAATAATCAGGGATAACTTCACTAGATCTGGCTGCTCAGAGCCTCATCCCATCCTTTCCACATTTTCCCTTGTAATGAAAGAATTTTCCTTTTCCCCCCTCCAAATCCAGGTCAGCATTGCACCAACCCCCAGAGCTGCTCTCCCATGCCATGAGGAATCCAAGCTGGATCCTCAGCACCTTCCCCCTCACCTTGCAGGATTTTCCCTGTCCCAGCATTCCAGCTCCAGCAGGAAAAGTACCAGAATTCCCTGGGAAATGCAAGGACAAGTATTAATCCTGAGGATCCATGGAGCCCAGATCTGCCAAGGAGCAGCTTCCCAGCAGGATCCCTTCTCCAACACCACTGTCCCCTTTTCCAGCCTCAGGGATGGAGGGAAAAGCAGGAATCCCCCTCATATCCAGTTTTCCAAGGAATCAAAGCCCATCCCACAACGGGGGTGTTGCCCAGAAGAGTTTCACATCCAAAATCTGGGAATAAATACATGGATGTGAAGATGATTTCTGGCAGGTTTGGAAGCACTGAGGAGCTTGAATCCCACCAGGATGTTCCAATTTCCTGGGAATAACTCCTCCTTTCCTCACACCATCCCCATTCCCAAACCTTTCTGAGCCTTGGGGAAAGGACATGATGCCAAGCTCAGCTGGGAAAGGGAAAAATGGGGAGCAAGGAGGAGCTGATGGATTGGCTGAGCTGCTGCCAGCAATTTCCTGCTGGGAAAATCCATCCATCAGCCCAGCACGAGGAGAGGAGCCACCAGCAGCTGGAGCTGCCAGCTGTGGAGCACATCTGGCACCAGGGCAGGGGGGACATCCCTGTCCAAGAAAACTCTTGGCATTATCCTGATTTCTGGGGGATGGAGCTGCAGTGAAGGATTGCAGCTGCTGCAAGGATGGGAGTTGGAATGATGGGGGATGAGATGGGATTTTCACCCCAGATCCCAAGGGATGCAATGCAGGGATGAGCAGGGACAGGGATGTCACACCCTGGGATCCACTGGTGGCTCAAGGAATCCTGGACTGTTCTCAGGATTTGGGAATGTGGCTGAGTGACAATTTTGAGCCTTGTCTGTTCCTGTGGATCATGGACACGTTGCTGGGACATGGAAACCCCACTCTGGGCATCTCCTCATCCTGGCAGAGGTTTTCCAGCCCTTTTTTCCCTGAATCTCACCAGATCCTCCTGAAGAATCCCAGAGAGCTCTGGGATTCCTCTCCTCACCCCTTCTTTGTTGTTCTTTGCTTTTCCCTCACTTCCTGACACTGCAGTGGGATCCCATTTCCACATCTCCCTGGATAACCTCCAAGGGACACATTCAGAGCTGGATGGGCTTGGAATGAGCACTTTGGAATTCCCACCCAGGCAGCATTGGAGGAAAACCTCTCCAAATTCCCTGTGTGTGCTCAGTCCTCACTCCCACAGCTGAGCTTTTCCTGCAGGAGTGGGGCTGGATCCACTGGAAATTCCCTGGAAAAGTGCTGTGTGTGCAAATCCAGCCAGCTGGTCCCTCATGGAGAGTTTTTAGGGATGCATGGATGCCCCACAGAGGGATGCAGGGGGGTATGGAATGTGCTCCTTTAAGAGAAAATGGAGATTTTTTTTTTTTTTGGTGGGATGTTAAGGCTGCAGTGGGAATTGCTCCCTGATATTGAGCAGGTAAATAAAACTTGGGAAAATCCTCTGGAAATGGGATGTGGATGAGGCAGAATTCCCAGGAGTGTCCTTAACCTCCACACCAGCCCCACAGTGAGAGCCCTGAGCTGCTCCTGGTCCTCTTAACCCTTTCCTCATCCTCTGGAATCCTGGAAACATAAAATTCCTGTGCAAGACTCAGAGCAGACCAGTGAGGTCCAGCTCAGAAGGGTGGGGATGGTCAGGAATAATCCTGGGCATCTGCACACTCCCAAAATTCCCTGTTTGCTCATGGAGCTGCTTTGTTTTGGGAGCAGCTATGGAGGGAGAAAATCCAGGATTTTGGAGACTGGAGGGGATTCTGTGTCCTGCAGCAAATCCCAGAAGTCTGAAATCCCTCCTGAAACTCAGGCACAAGGTAGGGATGAATCCCATTTTTCCAGAGCCTCCAGCAGCAGGAGAATCTCTCCTTCCAATCTGGGAAATGAATCCCACAATCCTTCCCTCTTCCCAAATCATTCCCACTCATCTCATCCCTCATCTGACCCCTCCCCAGGGAATATTTTCCTTGTGCCCATCCCTGAAGGTCTCACTGGGGATAACCAGGAAGGATTTTTGTGGTCTGAGCAGATTTCCATGGATTTCACCCAGAAAAGTCTGGAGGATGCTCCCCAACATCTCCATATGAACACCACCTCTCCTGATCCTACAATCCCAAAAATCCACAGCTGGAAAAGTCCCAACCACATTCCCAAGTCCTATAATTATGGAGTGGCAATGAGTTCATTATCCCACAGTTTCCCCATGATCTTAGTGGATGTAAAATATTCCAACTCCCCTGAAAGGGAATCATGGCCAATATTTTATCAGGATTTTCACCTTCCCTTGGGAATACATTCATGGAATTCTTCCTGGTGGTCCTCAGTTGTGGACTCTGAGTGGATTTCCTTCAGAAATCTCCAATGAAAAGGTGAATTTTTTTTTTTAAGGGAGAAAAAGAAAAAGAGAAATTAAAATAAAAATGAAAACCCTGCAGAACCTGAACAAGAAGGAGTTGGGGATTGTAATTTGTTATTTAAACAAAATTCCCAGAAAAAGTAATTTTTGGATGGACTTTAAAAGCCCAAATTCCACAGGTATTCCAATGTTATTGTGATTCCATAATATTGTTTCTGTGTCATTGTTTAAAACCACCTGGTTTCCTCTGTTGACTTGATAGGAAATGTTTTTATTTAGGAAAAACTTGGGAATCAGGGCCTTTTTATTTCCTCATGAAAAACACAGAGGATTTCAGGAAAAATGAAGATGACTGAGAGAAAATCCCACCACAGATTTTTGTGCCCTTGTTAATGGATTTTTTAACAAATTCATGGGTGAAAATGGGATTGGCCTGATCCAGCCTGGAATCAATGGCAATGGATTGAGATTGGAGACACTTTTGGGGGTGATGCCTCCACTTGTTCCCAAAAATGCAAGAGATCCATGCCAGGAACATCCTCATGAGTGATGGAAAAGCAAAGCATGAGAAAAACCTCAGGAAATGTGGGGATCCCTGGGATTGGAGCAACGGGCACCTGCTGGGATGGAAAAGCCAAATTTCCAGTGGATTCTCCATTTGGAGAACTGGCTGCTCTTTGCCATCTCTCCATCACCCCAATTCCTCACCTGATTCCTGCTGATCTTCAGGAGAATCAAAATATCTGGATTTGGAAGGATCATCAAGTCTAACTCCTGGCCCTGTACAGGACAGCTCCAATAATTCCACCATGAGGACATTTTCCAAACTTTTCCTGAGCTCTGGAGGCCTTGGAGCTGTGACCATTCCCTGGGGATCCTGTTCTGAGGAGAGGATTCCTACACAGATTTATCCTCCAGGATTGCAGCATCACTCCAAAGTTCCTGGCCTGGCTCTAACCTGCTGCATTCCCATTTCCCAGTTTTTCCAAAGGCTCTGCAAGCAGGGCTGTGTCTATTTTGGATCATCCCAGGATAGCTGGAGACTTCCCACCCTGATCCCCTCAGCTGTGACACAAACACATCCCAAAAAACCTGATGGTGACAAAACTCCTCCAGAACTCCACAGTATCCCATGGGAAGCTCCAGGTCTCCCTGAATCCTCTCCCAGCTGCTCCAGCCCCTCATTTGCAGGCCAGGATTAGACAGGAATTTCCATCCCAGTATTTTTCAGCAGCTCTGCTGGGAATCCTCCTCCCCAGCCTCCCTTTTCCTGCCCTCCATTCCAGGAGTTTTGGCACAGAAAAGCCAAATAAACCCGAGCAGCTCCCAAGGACACCACAAAACCTGGATCTTTTAATCCCAAAATATTTCCTTTCTGGATTTTCCAACCCTTTTCTGAGACCACCAGACTCTGGAATGGGGTAAAGAACCCCAGGAGGATTTTCCAGCTCCAGGCAAGGAGCACAATTTAGGGAATGGCTGATCCCAAGGTTCCCCTTCTGTCTCCCTCCTGAAGGTCCCTTCTGGAGCCCACTTGGATCAGGGATTCTGCCCAGAATTCCTGCTTTAAGGATGTAGGAAAGGGTGTCCTGAATGTCTCAATCCCAAGCCTGATGGACAAATGTCCCCAAAACACTTCAGAGGGGACACTCACCTATCCCAAATTGCAAATTCAGGGATGAGTGCATCCAGAATTTCTCCCAATTCTCTCTTTCCCTCTTCCCTCAGCTCCTCCCACCCCACCCTGTGTGTGACATCCTGGTGTCCCCAGCCCCATGTGGGCTCTGCAGGAGCTTTGTCCTTGAATCATCCCCCAGATCCTGCTGAGGAACCAATTCCAGAGCTGCTGACTTGGCTGCACTCAGGAATTTTGGGAGCAGCTTCCCCACCTGGGCCCTGGAGCTGAAATCCAACACCAGGCTGACCCTTGGAATGATGCTGGGTGTCCTGTCCCTGCCAGGATGCTGCTCCCAAATCCCTTGGTGGGGTCAGACCAAGCTCTCAAACATCCCCACTCCTTTTTCAGGCCCAGGAAAAGCAGGGAGATCCTTCCCTGGACAAAATTCCTTGGATTTTGATGCAGTTTAACACTTCCCTCAGCTCCTTGTCCCAGCCCTGGAATGAGAAGATCCACAGGGTCCTGTTTTCCTGTTTTTTGGCCAAGATGAATCCACTGTTTCATGCCAGGGCTGAAAATGCTGCTCTCATTCCATGGAACTGATATCCAGGAGCAGCCTGGGAATGCTGTGCATGGAGGGGAGAATCCCTGCCATGCCAAGTGGGATTTGGAATGTTTTATCCAGGATTGAAGCTCCCACCTGCTCCTCCAGGAGAGGTTCCTGCAGAGTGTCCAGACTGGGAGGAGAAAGAGAGACCCCACAAGAGATGGGGAATTCCTGGGAATCCAAGCATCCAGTGCCTATCCCAGGCAGGAAAAGCTGGATCAAGCACCCAGCTTCATCTCTCCATCCCTCTCCAGCTTCCCAGGAGGAAAAATTCCCTGGAAGAGTGCTGGAAAATTCTCAGCCCCAAGTTGAGACCACTGGATCAGAGTCATTCCTTGATTTTCCTTGTTCCTCCTGCTCTCTACATCCACCTCCTTTCCCTTGGCAGCCACTGTGCTCCCAAGGGGAGCTGGTGCTGTAGGGACATCCTGGGAATTCTCTTGCACTCCATGAACCTGCTTTTTCCTTAATTCATCCCTATTTTATGGAACAGGAATAATAATTATATTTCTTTCTCCTTCATGGAAACATTTCCCTGTCTGAAGAGGAAAAATGGGAAGTGAAGACAGATCAGGTCCCATCCCACCATCCTGCTCCACATCTGCAGGAAGATTTCTTCTTTTATGGAAAAATTGAAATTCCTTTGTCATAGACACATGGGAACCTTTGAAGGGAAACACACAGGAAACTTTTTCCAGTTCTTTCCAGAGGTTTGGAAAATCCCCTCAAAGGCAGGGATGTGCCAAAGGAGCCTCATTTTGGTCAGTGAGAGGATTTGCATGGTGAAGGATGAATGATGGAATCAGGGAATGGTTTGGGGTGGAAGAGAGCTCCAAGATGATGGAATTCCACCCTTTTCCATGGGCAGGGACTCTTCCAAGCCCCATCCAGCCTGGACTTCAACACTTCCAGGGATGGGGCAGCCACAGCTTCTCTGGAAAACCTGGTGCAGTGTTTCACCACCCTCTGAATAAGAGATTTCTTCCTAATTTGAAGGTTTTTCCAAAAAAAATGGGAGAGCCAGGGCCACCAGAACATCTCCAAGCCACAGGACAGGATGGTTTTCTGCCAATTTGTTTGGAAAGAGGAGAAATCAGTTGCCTTAACCATGGATCAGGATAAGCAGGGAAAAAAGCAGGAAAAATGAATCCCCAGGAGCTGCCTCAATAACTTCACCCCTTAAGCAGCCATAAAAAAGGGCCCCCACCTTCCAGGCTCATTCCCTACTTCCCTGCATGGAAATAATTCCTTTTCACTTCTAAAGGGTCAAAGTTTAGTCCCTCCAAAACTAAAAAATCAAAATAATTCCAGGTGGGGAAGGAAAAAAAAAAAAAAAATCCTTGCTGTGCTTTGCTGGCAGAAAACAGAGAGGGGTGAGGGGTGAGGGAAAAAAATCAATTTGAGCTTGGGTCAGCGGCGTGTGCCAGAGAGACCTTTGGAGCAATGGAGATTAATTTAGTGGGAGAGGGAAGGCAGAGGGAAAAACAGGGAGGGGGGAGAGGAGAGAGCTCAGCCAGGACCAGGTTTGGCTCCTTCAGGAGGATCCCAGTGATAATTAATCACTGCTTGTTAGGACACAGATGCAAAAGTGCCACGTCAGGTGCTGCACTAAAGGAAAAATCCTTGGAGCTGCTGTGTCCCAAAGCCACCTTCCCCAGGAAAAAGGACCTGGATTTCATCCCTCTTGTTTGTCCCTGCTGCAAACTCTGCTCTGAACTTTTTTTTTTTTGGGGGGGTCAAAGGGGTTTTTTATCCCCAGCAGAGCTGGGATCCCCGTGGGTGACAGGAAATCTGGAGCCTCTGGAAGCTCCTTAATGTCAGGAGGGATGGATCCATCCCTCATCTCCACCTGTCAAAAGCATCATCCCTGGATTAGGTGCTGCTATAATTGGAGGGGGATAATAACCCCTGATCCAATGTCTGTCCCAGCCTTGGGGGGGATGAGCTCCCGAAAATCTGTCCTGCTCACCTGGGCCATGCCTGGGCTGCTTAAGGGCTTAGGGAGCCCAGCTGGCTCCTCAGAGGCACCTTCCAGGGCTTGGCATGGCAAACTGGGATGTTTGAAGGCAAAAAGGGGGGAAAATGAGGTGGGGCAAGGAAAAGGCAAAATTCATTTATCCCAAAACTGGATTCAGGAGGTTCCAGGCTGTGCCTGCTGGGGATGAGTCAGTCAGGGACTGATTGATTTTATCCCAATAACCCCTGGGAATTATTCTGAATGCTGACCTGATTGACCTGGCAGTATTGACAAGGATGAGAATTGCTCTGGGCAGCATCCTGGGATGACAGAGGGGAAGAGGAGAGAGATCAAGCTTTGCTTTTCCTAAAGATGCTCCAGAACTGCCAGGAATTCAAGGAACAATCCCAAGTGGGAAAGGGGAAGCAAAGGGGGACTCACAGCACCTTCCCAGCACTTGGAAAGTGCTCTGGGACTGATCCCAGGAGGGGGTGGAGGAGCAGGGATGGATTGGCAGGGATTTGGGAAGATTTGTCTTCCTCTCCAAGGCAGGAGATGCTTGGCCAGTTCTGAGAGCATCCCAAGGTGTGTCCTGCCTTCTGCCATCCGTGGGAAATGTGACAGCCTGGAAGGAAAACCAAGGATCCCATTTTAGGGGAATTCCCTGTCTTAGAATCATGGAATTATTTGGTTTGGAAGGGACTTCAAGCCCATCTCATTCCATGGGCAGGGACACTTCCCACTCTCCCAGATTGCTCCTCCCATGGATGAAAAGAGAACAAAACCCTCAGCAAGGAGAAATTTCTGTCTCTGCCCCCTCGTGCCTCACACCAAGAGATAAAGATGAGCCTGGTTTAGTGATGTAGGGATGACTTTAAGCTTGGCTGCTCCAGCCTGGGCCCAAGGCTGGGTCTGACTGCCCCAGGCTCTCAGGAACAGTGGGATCTCACCCAGCTGGAGAGGGAAATATTGCCAACAAAGCTGCTGTCCAGCAGGATTAATGACTCCCAGAATGACCCCAGGCTTTCCTTGTCCTCACCAATCCCACAGAGGAAATGAGGAAAGACTTTTTTAGTGCTGTTTAAAAAGCTTTTAGAGGAAAAAAAAAAAAAAAAAAAAATAAAACCACCTCCCAAAACACCCAGCAACTCCCCCAAAACCTTTTAATTGAGTCTGTAAAGGATTTAAATGCTTGAGTGGTCGGGAATTGCTTAGAAATTACCTCAGGAGCCACGGGGACTTCCCAGCCTGCTGGCATTCCCAAGGTTTGCTGCTGCTCACTGGAGGATGCTCATCCTCCAGGAGACCAGGATCTGGCCCCAAAAAAGATGCCAAGCTGAGAGCTGAGCAATCAGGATTGCTGGGAATGAAAAAGTGGCCGTGCCTCAGTTTCCCCCATATCTAACATGGATTAAATTGGGAATGAGGGGGCTGGGAGAGGGAGCTCAGCTGAAATATTAATATTTCAAGCCAAAGCAAAGCCTTGCCTTAAGTCTGTTTTGCTCATACTCATGCAGATATAACCATACCCACATCTATAAATTTATTTCTATATGAATTTCCTCCTCAGATTTAAGCTCAGTATGAAAGCAGCCAAGGAAATTTGCTCCCAAGGACTTTGTTCCTCACTTCCCTTAGGAAGAACACCAAGATCCATAAAATCCAAAGGGGAAAAATCACCTTGAAGAAGGAAAAAGAAAAAGAAAAAGAAAAAGAAAAAGAAAAAGAAAAAGAAAAAGAAAAAGAAAAAGAAAAAGAAAAAGAAAAAGAAAAAGAAAAAGAAAAAGAAAAAGAAAAAGAAAAAGAAAAAGAAAAAAGAAAAAGAAAAAAAAAGAAAACAAAAAAAAAAAACTAATTGATTTGACTTTCACGAGGCACCAGGAATTTTTATTTTACCAAACTTTCCCACAAAATGGCCTAAAATTGTCTAAAATTAGATCCAGGGAATTATTTTATATGGATGGGGAAAAGGCTGTTTGATCCCACAGCTGTAATGAGGAATTTCTTCACTTCCCAAACACCTTAGGAAGATGCTTTTGATGTTTTTCCCTTTTTTTTTCCTGCCTTGCCAAATGCTCCACTGATGATTTAAGGAAAAATTATGATGTGTTCTCAGGCCTGGCTAAGCCAAAGGTAGAGATTTGGTTTAAAATAAAAAGCTGGACTGGGTTTTGGAGTTTTTTTATTGTGTGCTCTGAGACAACAGAAGAGAAATATAAAATCAATCTCATCGTGATGGAATTCCCAGTGCTCCCTGTCCACCCCTCCCAGCAATCAGGGAATCCTTGGGATCAAAAAAAAAAAATCAGGACAGACAAAGGAAAGATCTTAAACTACAGAAAATCCTTCATGGGTTTGATCTCTAAAATCCTGGGAAAAGGGAGGGAAAGGTCTGGAGATCTGCCCTGAAGGAGCTGAAGCTTGTGATGATCCCAGCTGGAGAATCTTCAATATCAGGAGGATGTGGAGATGCTCCAAGGGCTGGAGCCAGGCTGGGAGAGCTGGGAATGTTCATCTGGAGAAGAAAAGGATCCAGGGAGAGCTTAGAGCCCCTTCCAGTGCCTGAAGGGGCTCCAGGAGAGCTGGAGAGGGACTTGGGACAAGGGATGGAGGGACAGGGCACAGGGAATGGCTCCCACTGCCAGAGGGCAGGGATGGATGGGATTTAGGAGGAATTCTTCCCTGTGAGGATGCTGAGGCCCTGGAATGGAATTCCCAGAGCAGCTGTGGCTGCCCCATCCCTGGAATTGCTCCAGGCCAGGCTGGATGAGGCTTGGATCACCCTGGGATAGTGGGAGGTGTCCTTGCCCAATGTTGGGGGTTGGAATTCCATGATCTTGAAGATCCTTTCCATCCCAAACCGTTCCATGATTCTCTTTCCACCCTTGTGAGTGGCACATCAAGGTTTGGGCTGCAACATTTCCAGTTCTCCAGGATCTCCCTGGGCTTGAGCAAATGGAAAGTTGAAAGTTTGGAATGGTGGGAAAGTGTCTGCACCCAGGGAGAGGAAACTTCCCCAGGGGGAAAACTCATCCTCAGGATCCTGTTGGGATTTTTCATCACCCTGCAAGCCCTGAAAGCATCTTACACTCACGTGGGGCTGTGGAAGGAGTGATGTCACCACATGGGACAGCTCAGCCAGCTTGGGGACAAAATGTCACCACAGATCCACTGCACGCAGCCCTGCAGGTGACAAATCCCTGCCAGCCCCTCAGGTCACTGTCACAGGGCACAGGACACATCCCAGGGTTGGGGCAGCCTCAGGCATGGCTCAGGTTGGTTTTAGCCAGGGAACCATCTGAGGAAAGATTGGGAAGAGGTTTTGAGGCCAGGAAGGTCCACTGGAGAATCCCTGATCTGGTGAGGGTGACACAAAGTGACCAGAAATTCCCATCAGCTCATCTCCCTCGTGCTGGCAAGGGATCAATCCCACCCATTCAAAGGCCTCTTGGAGAGAAAAGAGAGATAAAGAAAAGAAAGTGAAAGTTCCTCCTTCTGGCTTTGATTTCGTCTCTGTGTTCAAAACTCCCAGGGGATTAAGATCCACAGGATCTGGATCTAAGCTCCTTATCAGTCAGCATTTCTAAATAAAATCCTGATCCCATGGAATTGCTCCTCAGGTGGTCAGGGATGTGCTCCACGTGATGGGTCCCAGCAGGGCAGGAGGAGGGAGAATCCCAGCTGTGCCCTTCAGGATGCAGCTGGGACCATCTCCTGGAAAAATCTCTGTGTGTATTCACCTTCCCAAATGCAGGATCATTTAGGGTGGGTTCAGGTCATGGAAAAGGTGGTCAGGGCTGCCCAGGGAGGTGTGGAGTCCCCTTGGAGTATCCAGGGAATGACTGGGCATGGGGCTGGTGGGGATTGGTCCCAGGATGGACTCGATGATCTTGGAATAAATAATTCCAGGATTCTGGATCTTGAGGGAAAAAAAAAAACAAGACAAAAAGGAAGGATCATAGCCCTGGATATTTGGAGAGGAGATCTAGGACTGTTTGGACTAATCCCATGGGATGCAAACACAGAAAGCAGAGGGGCCTGTGGCAGCTGATTGCTTTGCAAGGAGAGTGTCCTCCAGCTGAGGAGCAGTCACAGAATCATGGAATGGTTTGGGCTGGAAGGATCATCTCACTCCAAACCCCTGCCATGGACAGGGACACCTTCTATATCCCAGGTTTCTCCAAGCCATGTGCAACCTTGTCTTGAACACTTCCATTAATGGGTGAGCATCCCAAAGCTCAGAGAGTTCAGCAAAAGTCAAGCTGGAAGTGTGGCTTGTGGAAAAAAATAATTTGGCAAATCTGGAATCTTCTTACTCCAAACCATCTCCATAAAAAAATCCATTCCCAAGTGGGTGGAAAGCTCTGCTCACAAACTGCTCCCTCCTCTCCTTCCCAATCCTCACCCCTCCCTCCTGCTCCCTGCCCATCCTGGAAAACCACACAAGCCCAACACAAACATTGGCCCAAAATCCCCAGGAAAAACTCCCTGGAACTGGGAAACCACAGCAGCAGAGCTGCCCAGGCAGTAGAGCCACAGCCCTGGAGACCTCTGTCAGATCCCAGGGAAACCAGGGAGGTGTGTGGTGCTCTGCCTGTCCTGTCATATTAATGGCCAAAATCATTTAAGCTTGGATAAAACCCACAACTTAATATTTTTCCCCGTTTGTTTTTTTGGTGCTGGGGTTGTCACCACTGCCTTTTCCAGATGATGGATGGTCCTGTTGGAGGCTGCTCTGCTTCTCTGAGCACCGTGGAGTTTTCCAGCCCTCATGCAAAAGAGGAGCCCTGGCCATTTTTCACTCAGAGAGATGAGCGACACGGGAATAAATTTTCCTGCTTAAAATCTGCTGGGCCCAGGGTTTCTGGGGAAGGCAGCTTTGACAGGCTGTCACTGTGTTGGATGTTTGGTGCTCCCGGGATTCTGGGGCCTTTTATTGCTTTTTAAAAGATTCCAGGCAAACAAAAGCCTGGTGCATGATGACATTTAGCAGGGTCGATGTGTGGAGCTGACTCTATCCCAGTGAGCCAGGTCCTGATCCCACTTTTCCTGTGCAAACCAGGAAGGATATGAATCTGTGGCAGTGCAGGAATCCCAGGGATGTGAAAGCTGCAAAGGGAGGTGAGATCAGAGCAGCTCCAAAAGTGCAACTCACCTCTGGCTCCTGGACAAGACTTTTCCATGAGGAGGAGATTTTTCCAGCCTGATAAAGAGCAGGAACACCCAGTGCAGGATGCTGGAGCTGGATGAGTTTGATCCAATTATCTCCAAGGACCTTCCAGTGAGCAATAACTGAGACACCCTTCAAGGGAAATATTTTTTTGTTTTAAAGCTGTAAATTCAGTCTCTGTTGTTTGACTTGACTTTGCCAAACACTTTGACTTTTATTGAATTTCCTGGGAAAAGCAGAATCAGTGCTGGGCAGTGGGAATGGTCCATCCAACCCCCCTCATGATGAGCAATGCCTTAGACAAGTTTCTCCTTGGAATATCAGTGACTTTACAGAATGAAAACATCTCTGGGGCTCAGCACCCAAAGATACCAGGACACACCACAGTGGGATGTACTTCCCACAGTCAGGCCCATTCCATCAGAATTTGACTTTTATCCATCAGAGAATCAGTGGAGGAGGAATGGCATGAACTGGATTTTCAAGGTTTTTGCTGTTGTTCCAGTTCCTGTGTTCACTCCCAGGGAAAAGCCTTTTCCCAATATTTAAACTAAACCTACTCTCAGCTTGAACCCATCCCCTCTTTTCCTGTCACTCCTTGCTGTTGGGAATAGTTTGGCCCCATCTCTCCTGCAAATTCTTCTGATGAACTGGAAGGCCACAGTTTGGTCACCCCAAAACTTCTCTTTTCCAGGCTGGAAAAGCTGAAGGGAAATGGGGAATCACCAGCACTGATTCCCAGCTCCCTGGAACCATCTCCACTCTCCACAGCTGGATGGGGCTGGGCAGGATGAAGCCAAGTGGAGAGGAGACACCCCCAGCTCAGGTCAGATCCTGGGAGAGCTGCTGGGGTGAAATCTGGAGTTTGGGGAAGGCTGGAATCCATCAGCTGCAGGAGCAGAGCCATCCTCAGCAGGGATTGTCCCAGGGAGGGGCAGAAAAGGGAACAGAGGATCAATTCCTCCAGGCTGGCCCCAGAGATGGGCACTGGGGGAATGTGGGCTTATAAATTCTTCATGGAATCCTGCAGGGACAGGGATTGGTGTCACTTTAAAAAGTAAACATGGGCAGGCTAATGAATGAGTTATATCCCAGGCGCTCCACTCCAGGAGAGGTATTTAACAGGAACTATTGGATTCTCTGCTATCTCTCTATCTGGAACCAGTGCATTATGACCATTAATGGATTTTTGAGGCTGGATTGATTTTTCATTAATTTGGTAAAAATCTTTTCCCTCTCCCATATAATTCTGTCTTAAAACGCCGGCCCTGACAGAGCGATAAGTCACTCACCTCATAATGCAGGGCTGGCTCATAAATCCTGGGATCTGAGGGCTGGGGGGGAGCAGAGGGAGCTGGGGGAAGGAGGGGGAACCTCTGTGGGGCTGGAAGGACCTGCCAGGCAGCTCCCATTGCATGAGGAATAGCAAAGATCCATCAGCAGCAGAGCGAGGGGGGATGTGGGTGTGATGGTGGTGGGGGCTGATGCTCATCCAAGAGTGGATTCCCACTCATCTTCCCAACTTTTGGGTTGGTAGGACAGTGCTGGGACACACTGGGATCTGCCTGGTGAGACTGGTCCATGTGGTCCCAAAACTGGTGGAAAATTCATGGCACTATGTGGTATTTATCCTGGAGATTCCTGGCACGGATTTCTACTTTTCCCTGCATGGTTTCACCTCTTTGCAGAGGGACAGACCTGATCCAAGGTTTTTTTCCTTTTCCAATCCCTGTGTGAGGCAGCCAAGCAGAGGAGAAGAGGCAGCCCAGGACCTGAGGGTGTCTGGGATACCCTGGGACTGAAATCTTGGATCCAAATTCCAAAGAGCCCCAAACTGAGGTCAGGATGAGTTGGTCTGGTGCATCCAGAAAGAGATTTTCCCTAAAAATTAACCACATCCTCCCTTTGAGTGACCCATGGAACAAATTCCTGAGGGATTTTCCACCCTCCAAGCAGATGCCCTGGGCAAGGATGGATCTGCCATGGGAAGCCAGAGTGGGAATCCAGGACATCTTGGAAAGAGGAGAAGTGGTTTCTGCACTCTTCAGCACGATCCCCACAAATTCCTGTGGCTGCAGGAAAGTGGGAGAGCCCCACTTTAATTCCCACTATTGGATTTCCTGCCACGTCACCGGTGCATTATCCCTGTTAATGGATTTTTGAGGCCAGATTGATTTTCCATTAATTTGGCCCCCAAGAAAAAGAGGAATCTTTCTTTTCCCCACCACCCTGTTGTCATTCTGCCTTTAAAATCCACCCCCCATGCAACAAGGCAATATATAAATATATAAATATATAAATATATAAATATATAAATATATAAATATATAAATATATAAATATATAAATATATAAATATATAAATATATAAATATATAAATATATAAATTTTATATTTCCTTCCATTGGGAAGGAAAGGGTGGAAAACCCTCATTCCAGAAACCTTTGGCTCTTCCAGGTGGGAAACCAAGGTTCTGACACCTCCACACCTGCCCAGCTGCTCCCTGGCAGCCTCACCTGGGCAAAGTCTCATTCCCCAGCCTGATGTCCTGCTTCTGATCCAGACAGAATTCCCTCCAGATCCTATAAAACATCTGGAGGGTGTCCCAGATTCCACAAAGGTGTCACACTGATATTTCTGTACTGAGCCCACGCTGGAATTCTGGAGGAAAAAAGGAGAAAGAGGAGGAAAAACAGGCAGGAGCTGTGTTCAGCATCCCAAATCCTATCCAGCATCCTCACTGACCCCATCTCCCATGGATTCAGGGATGCTGGGCCTGTCCCACCATCTGGGGACAAGGGGGGACAGAGAAAAGCTGCTCCTTTTCTCCCAGGGTGGAAATTTTTCTACATCCACAACATTCCTGGGGCAAAGGGCACTGGTATTCCCTCAGTACTGGAGGGAATCAGGGATTTCTGGTCACATCCAGCCTGGAAAAGCCAGGGATCCCACTGAAAGCGAGCAGAATTCTCTGAGAGGCTGCAAACTCTGCAATTTAGGTCCCATTTTAAGGATGTTTCCCAGCTTTGGGCACATTTTGGAGGACACCACAAAGCAGAAACAAGTTGGGATCATAAAAATCTCAGGAAATCAAATCCAAGATCCAGTTTTCTCCCTGGAAAACCTGCAAATGAACATGATTTTTTTTAGGGGGGATGTCCTATCTGGAGGTGAGCAATGTCTCCCAAGAAAAGCTTCTGCTGGCTGCTGGATTATCTTCCAATGGTTGATTAAAACCCATCCTTAATGAAGACTAACGAGCAAATAATCAATACCCACCAGGTCACCCAGGAATAGATAAGCCTCAATATGCCCTGGGGGATCAGGGTCTTTATTAAGCAGGCAATTAAGAGGGAAATGATTATTTGGGCAATTTAAAATTAATAAAATGGGATTGCATCCCATGGATTTGGAGACTGATGGATGGAGTCACACGTGGGGTTGGGAAGGAGTTTTGGGAATGGGTTTTAACCCCAGAGATAGGAGAGAAGGGCCAGCACTCCAAATCCTCATTTATCTCATGGTTAAAAGCCAGCTTTGAATTTTCCACAGTTTTTTTGTCTAAATCATAGAATCCAAATACCTTTGGAAGGAACCTCTGGCAACCTCCTGTCCAAAGCTCTGCTTAAAGCACCTCAGCATTGAAGATAAACTCAGTTTTAAACTTAGAACAGGATGCTCAGGGCTGGACTCTTATCCCAGGGAATAAAGAACAGGACAAGGACAACAGCCTCAAACAGCACCAGGCAAGGTTCAGGTTGGAATTTAGGGGAATTTTTTCATGGAAAGGGTGGTCAGGCATTGGAAGGAGCTGCCCAGGGAGGTGGCAGAGCCTCCATCCCTGGGGGTGTCCAAGGAACAGCTGGATGTGGCACTTCTGGGCTGGGGGACAAGTTTGTGTCCATGCTCAATGATCTTGGAGGTGTTTTCCAGCCTCAGGGATCCTGTGATTTCCCAGCTGAGATCTGGATGAAGTCCCTGGTCTAAGATCTGATCCCCTTCACAAGCAAATGTCAGGGGGAATTCCACGTGGCACATCCTGTGGTTTTGGGAGTGCTGTCTCTCCTGGATTTCCTGACCTCCACTCCCAAATGCATCTCCATCCTTCTTGGGCAGAGATGGAGCAGGGACTCTGCATCCAGAGCTGGAAAATACCCACGGATCTGTGCAGGTGGAGGGGGACACAACATCTGCATGGAATGTTGCCACATCTGGGAGGAGAGGTGGGTAGGGAGAATGGGAGGAGCAGAGAAGCTCCTTTTTAGTAGGTGTGTTTTAATCAGGATTTTCCCGGTTTTTGGGCATTCCAGCCTGCTCTGAACAAAGCTGGGTGGATCACAAGAGCATCTTGTGGGGGTTTCTTGCTGCATGAGCCCTGTGCCAGTGCAGTTCCCATGATTTCCCTTTCCACAGGGTGGCACAGGCTGCTGTCACTCATCAAAGCCTGGTAGTGATGTGGGATAAAAAACACAAATCCCAAACAAGCTGAGCATCCCTGTGGAACATTCCCTGGTGAGAGGCCATCAAAGGAGGCATCAGTGACAAGTTTGTGTCACCTCAGGATGGCAAAGCACCTTCCTGTCTCCCTTTCCTCTTCCCAGACAGCTCATTAGAGTTGGAAGAACTGAGGAGGGATCAGTCCTGGAGCCTGGAAGCTCCATCAGCCCTCTGAGCCTGGCTTTGATCAGCAGAAACCAAAGGTGTGACTGCAGAAAGGCTGTTCTCTAGCTGGGGTTTGGTTATGTGGGAAAAACAGCCTGGAAAAAAAACCTGGAAAAGGAGGTGGAATAATCACTGAAGGGTCATGGACAGGGCTGGAATATCTCTGCTCTGGAGCCAGGCTGGGAGAGCTGGGAGTGTTCAAACTGGAGAAGGGAAGGATCCAGGGAGAGCTCAGAGCTCTTTCCAGTGTCTCAGGGGAGCTGGAGAGGGACTGGGGACAAGGGATGGAGGGACAGGACACAGGGAATGGCTTCCCACTGCCAGAGGGCAGGGATGGATGGGATTTGGGAAGGAATTCTTCCCTGGGAGGGTGCTGAGGGGCTGGCTCAGGGTGCCCAGAGAAGCTGTGGCTGCCCCTGGATCCCTGGAAGTGTCCAAGGCCAGGACAGGACAGCAGACAGTGTCCCTGCCCTTGGAACTGGGTGTCCCCAAAGGTCCCTCCCAGCCCAAACCATTCCATGAGTCCCTGGAGCTCCCTCTCCTCAGGGTAGGAGGAGCAGGATCCACGCTGCTCTTCCAAGGTTCTGCTTGACCTGATCCCGAACTCTCCCAGTGTTTGGAGATCCTTCTCCTTCCCAGACATTCCTTCATTCCTTCATTCCATTTGGGAATGTTTGCCTCATGTCCAACCCAAATCTTTCCTGCCGTGTCAGCTCCTAAACCTCCCCACCAGGGACAGACACCCAACCCTTCCCTCCCTCTGGCTGCTTTGTTTGTTGGATTCAAAGGATGGATTTCTTCTCTCAGACAGAAACAATCTGAATTCCTGCAGGATTTCCCTGTAGTTCCTGCCCTGTCTCTGCCTGATTCCAGCTGCTTCTCTTGGAATCTGTCCCCTTTGTCCCAGACTGGATTCTCCACCAACATTTCTGCTCCCTGTGCTTTTCTCATCCCTGCTCCATCCAGCAAATTCAATCTGTCCAACAACACACCCTGAGGAGTGATTTCCTTGGAATGTGACATGGATCTGCTGGATCCTGGACTCCTGCTGGAAGAGAAAGTTCATTTTCTTCTACCCTGCTGTTCACAGATGGATTCCAGCCCAGCTGCATGAAAAAAACAGGGAAAACAAAAGCTTGGAAGAGAGGGAGGAGGTGTTTGTCTCACTTGCTGACTTCCCTGCAGCCAGGAAACCCACCCCATTTCTTGGAGGTGAAGTCACTGGAATTCAAGCATGGAAGAAGAAAGCCAAGAGCTGATCCTTTTGGGAAATGAGCATTTCTTGAACAACAAACAAAAAAAAAAAACCAAAACCAAACCACATTTGGGAAAGCAGCTGTGATCTGAGTCATCTCCTCCTTCCATTTGTGGACTGAGTGATGCAAATGCCGCTCCAGAACAAATGGAAATCGATAAAAATGTCAGGTCTTATCTGGGAGAGAGATGGGAGAAATTCCTTCCAAAACCACTCTGTGTCCTTCTTTACACCTGCCCAGCTCAGCTGGGCTCTGGAATCAGCAGTGCTTGCACTGTGAGCCACAGGAACTCTGCTGCATGCAGTGTCAGGAGTTATCCTGACTCCCAAGCCAAACCTTCAGAGATCCTAAACCTCACTAGATTTACTGGGATGTGGGGACAAGATCACCTTTCCAGCTGGATTTTGCTTGGAGAGCAAATTAAGAGTTTTTAACTCTCAGCAATTAACCTGTTAATTTTCATTTTGTCTCCCTGCTGTTCCTAAATCCCAGCTCTTTCTTCCTGGAAGGCAATGGAATACAGCCCTAAAAGCCTGACCAGCCTTGCCATGACTTTCCCAGTCCTTTTATCCAAGTGTTTGGAGTAAAATCCCAGTAGCCAGATGGAAATAAATATGAAGCCTCTCCCCACGCCGAGCTGGGATCAGCAAAACCATTCCTATCCCTGCTCCAGTCATTAATACTCAACTGCAGACTCTGGGGCAGGAAAAAAAATAATCATAAAATGAAACTGTTATCCAGTGAAAATGCATTCCCTCTCTCCAGAAATGTCTGGGAGCTCGGGCTTTCCGCATCCAGGGGTGGGATTATAACTCACAGCTCTCCTGGCAGCTGGAGCTGTAGCTCCCCATTCATTTTATGGCTGCAAGCATTAACATTTCTGCAGAACATCGGGGTAATTTTCTGCAAAGAATGATCATTTTTTTAGTGACTCGCAACGATTAATTATCCGCCTCGTAACAATTTCCCGGGATGAGTGATCACCAGGGAGAGGCCCTTGGGCACTCAGGGGAGCTCTGAGTGTGATGGCTTGAGTGGCAAAAGGTGAAGGGAGAAAATTTGGCAGTTTGGGTGAGAGGCTGCTCTGGAATTGGGGTCGTGAGGTGCTTGGAAAACCACCCAGGTCACACCTAAATGTCCTTGGAAAACCATCCAGGTGACACTTAAATGTGCTTGGAAAACCACCCAGGTCACACCTGAGTGTGATTGGAAAACCACCCAGGTCACCCCCCAAATGTCCTTGGATAAACATCCAAGTCACACCTAAATGTGCTTGGAAAACCACCCAGGTCACACGTGAAGGTGCTTGGAAAACCATCCAGGTCACACCTGAATGTCCTTGGAAAACCACCCAGGTCACCCCCAAATGGTCCTTGGATAAACATCCAGGTCACACATGAATGTCCTTGGAAAAACATCCAGGTCACACCTAAATGTGCTTGGAAAACCATCCAGGTAATATATGAAGGTGGTTGGAAAAACATCCAGGTCACATCTAAATATCCTTGGAAAACCACCCAGGTCACATCTAAATGTGCTTGGAAAACCACCCAGGTCACACATGAATGTGCTTGGAAAAACATCCAGGTCACATCTAAATATCCTTGGAAAACCACCCAGGTCACCCCCAAATATCCTTGGAAAACCATCCAGGTCACCCTCAAATGTCCTTGGAAAACCATCCAGGTCACACCTGAATGTGCTTGGAAAACCACCAAGGTCACACATGAATGTGCTTGGAAAAAAATCCAGGCCACACCTTAATGTCCTTGGAAAACCACCCAGGTCACCCCCCAAATGTCCTTGGATAAACATCCAAGTCACACCTAAATGTGCTTGGAAAACCATCCAGGTCACACGTGAATGTGCTTGGAAAATCACCCAGGTCACCCCCAAATGTCCTTGGAAAAATATCCAGGTCACACCTAAGTAGGTGCACGGTCAGGAATCTTCTTGGAGGTGTCAGCCAGGATCTAAGGAGATCCAAGACATTCCCCCCACTGGTTTGGGAGCAGCTTCCCAGGATGATTTACAAAATTATTTTGGTTTTTGCCAGGCACCTGAGGGAAAAGCTGGATGGAGGCTTTTCCATCCTGTTTTGGATGGAAACTCATGGAATCCTGTAATGGTTTGGGTTGGAAGGGATCTTAAACACATCCAGCTCTGCAGGCAGGGACACCTTCCACTATCCCAGGATGCTCCAATCCCATCCAACCTGGTCTGGAACATTTCCAGGGATGGAGCAGCCACAGCTTCTCTGGACAACCTGTGCCAGGGCCTCACCACCCTCACAGGGAAGAATTCCTTCCCAAAATCCCATCTATCCCTGCCCTCTGGCAATGGGAAGCCATTCACCCATTTTCCAGCCACTCCAGGCCATAGTAAATATCCCCTCCCCATCTTTCCCCTTCAGAAACTCCTCAGACTGAAATCATGAATTTCATGGAATTCACAGCATCCCCAGCTTGGCCTGGGATCCCATCTCCCACCAGGATCTATAAAACACAAGATGATCTTAATGCAAACTCCCCAAAATACCATTCCCTGATTTCCAAACTGTCCAGTTTGCAGCTCCAGAGCCAGAGGCAGTCTCGTATTTCACAGCCCTTCACAGATTTTTCCCAGCTTCATCCCTCCAGTTCTTCTTTTCCCTGTTTTTTAACCCTTGTGAGGCACCCACAATATCCCAACATTAACTGTTTCCTGATGCTTCTTTTCCTTTTCTATCCCAATTCCCAGTCCCTGCACTGGAAAAGCCCATGGGCAGTTTTACCCCTAAGGGAGGGTTAATTTTGGGTCTTCCAGACTGGAGACAGAATTTCCCTGTGATTTTGCTTTTCCATATTTTTTCTGCACCCCATCCAGGTGGGATTCACGTCCCCTAAGTGCCTCCAAAAAAGGGGAATGTCCATCAAGCCCTTGGGGCTCAGGCCATCGTTCATCTGAGCAGGACAAACGTTCTTTGGGATGACAAAACTCTGACTCCTGAGTGCTCCCAGAGTGAGCTCACCATCCATAACTCCAGATGTGCATTAACCCTTTCTTTGCCCTCTCTGGGTGGGAATGAACCCTCACACCCCACAGGGGACAATCCCATGGGGAAAAGTGGCTTTCCATGATTTTGAGCCCCCTAAAAAGAGAGAGCAGAGACTCCCAGGATGGCTGTGGGGGGGAGCTGGAGCCCAGCCCCGCTTGCAGCCTCAATCTGCTGAAGGCAGCACATTCCTGCAGCCTAAGCAAGTTTCCCAATAAAACCCTCTCCTAATCGAGGGAAGAGAGAGGGAGAGAGCAACTGGGCCACGCTGTCCGTGTGGAATAAGCACTGGAGATTTAAGTGGGAGAGAATTACCTTAAATATGTATCTAAAGAGGGAAAGAATCTATAGGTAAGCTTAAAAAAAAAAAAAAAATATTAAAAAGCACCACGGAAGAGGAGTAGAACCAATTTCCCAATTCCAATCTCCGGCACGCCGGGATTCAGCTCCTCAGATGTTTCCTGCTCTGCGAAATTGGTTGGGCTGGTGCTGATTTGGGCTCATTGTGGTGCATTTATGAGGGGCTGTCACACGCCTGGGACGCGGTGATGGATTGACCGGGCTCCCCGGAGCTCCGGGAAGGTGGGAGGGAGGGGGAAAGGTGATGGGAGCCAGGAGAGAAGGTGGGAGATGGGGGCAGAGGGAAGAGGAGGAGGGGGGCAACCATCCCAAATCGATTCTGCTGGCAATAAACAGCCAAAGCCAGGGGGAGGATCGTGGATGGGGAAGGAGGGGAGGGGGGAGAGGCTGGAGAGAAAACAGCAACTTAAGCAGTTTGTTGCACGGTTCCCAGGGGTTTATTACGTGGGATTTACAGGAAAAACAAGACTTGGTGCTGCCAGGGTTGAGAATCCCGGATAAAACTGTGCAGATGGATCCCAGGGTGTGGGGACCTCTCTGACTGGGGGATTTCAGGGTGATTTTTAGAGTGATGGGAGCAGAGCAAACAGGAGAGAGGGTCAAGATGCAATTCAGGGCTTCTGTAGCATCAGTCTCTTGGATATCCGATTCTCTCCCTTCTCTCCTGTGTGTGTGGATCCAGGGAAAGCATTCCCTTCATCCTGCAAACCAGAAAAGATCAGATAACTCGGGTGGCCATTGATAACAACCCATGGGTGTAAAAGAGGTATAGATGTATTGATCCTGATCTGAGACGGATGGGCTCTGTCCAAATCCATCTCCCCAGCATATTTATCCACCCTCACATCTCCCTCCAGGCCTTTTCCCATCTCCACCATCGATGCTTATCAATTTCCCTATCAAATTTGATGGCTGTCAGGCTCCCTGCCTCCTGCAAACAGACAGTGGTGAGGGACAGCCTGATGTATCAACAAATATCACATGGCAACGGCAATAAACCCTCTTAATGTCCCACAGAGTCTGGAAGAAGCTGCTTGGAAAGCCTCAGGTGGTCCCCAAACCCCAAGGTGGTCCCCAAAGCCAAGCCTGCCCCCAGGAGCTGTAATCCCAAAAACAGGAATTCCAAAAACAGGGAGCAGAAGAGGAGGAAGGAGAAGCAGGAATCCCTCAGAGGAGCTCTGGTTTTTCCTCATGACCATGGAAGAACTGTGGACATGTCCTGGTTGGGGATTCAATATCCCTGGAAGTGCCCAAGGCCAGGTTGGATGGAGATTGGAACAACCTTGGATAGTGGAAGGTGTCCCTGATCCTGTCAAGATGATCCAACCCAAACCATTCCATGGATTTTTCATATCCAGAACAGGATGAGAGGTGAGTTCCTATCACAGGGAACAATTTGGGCTCACCCCAGTCCCTGTCACCAGGTTGTCTCCAACCTTTTTTGTGCTGTAAATTTCCTATTTTGCAGGAAGACCTTCCTGATATTCCCATATTCCAATCCATGTAACTATTCCCTAGAGGAGTGAAACAACAGAAAGGAAAAGTGGTTTTCTAAAATCCAATCATAAATTCCAGCAATATTAATATTGACTGTCCAGAGCCATAATGCAGGAAATATATGGATAATATGATCCCTTCTCCACAAAATACATCCTAATAAATAATTATATCGCCCTGTAAATCTTCCCTGTGCACTAATAAGCAAATTTTTTCCAACAGAAAATCCTGTGCTTCATCCCATTCCCAGCAGATATATCCCTTTTTATAATTACACGTGGTGTCGATTTCAAATCCAGTTAAAAATGTGCAAACGGAGTCAATTTTTACGCCGTAATTTTGGGTGATATAAAGTCCAACATCCAGACCCCCCTTCCCTGTGCTCCTCATCCCTGATCCTGACATTAAACTGCTCCACTTAGTCCTGGTACCTGGAGCCAGGCAGGCTGACCTCATTAAAATGGATTAGTGCAGGAGTAAAATCTAAAAGGTAATAAAAATTGCTAATATTTTTTATCAGGACACACATGGATTTTCTTTTTTTTTTTTTTTTTTTTTTCCCCCTCGGTGGTAAAGCTTCTCCTCAGGTATCCAAATATCCTGCAAATATCCACATTTTCAGTATTTCCCTCCAGGCAAGATGTTAGGAGTGACCTGGACAAGTGAGGATGCTTTGACTTTTCCTTCTTTTGCTGTTCCAGGAAATTCCACAGGTGATGGAATGAAGTGAGCTGAGCTAAAGGTGGAATTCCTGTGGAGGCTCCATGAAAATGTTCCTGGTTTTATTAATCATATCAAGTCCCTATAAAAACTTCTATTTCTCCAAATACCCAGATGAAAGGCAGGACTTTTTAATTTGTTTCATTGTTGTTTTTTTTCTTTCTTTCTTTCCATCAGAAATGGGTCCTGTGGGGTAATTTCCAGGGATATCTCCAAGGAGTTTTGCTTCTTGGAGATGTGAGGATTTGAGGCCACATCCAGAGGCAGCTGAGCCAGGAGAATCCTGGAAACCCCAGCAGGAGAGGGATGAGTGTTCCCAGAGGGAAGAGGATGGACAAGCTCCACCTCAACCATTCCAGACTAATTTAAACTTGCAGTGCCCCATGCTCACCAAATTTTGTCCAGCAGGATCAGGCTCTTCCAGGATTTTTTGGGATAAATTCTTGCATACTCATGGGGTTAGAAGGGATCTCAAAGCTCAAACCCCACCATGGGCAACATTCCACAATCTCCAAAACCCATCCACCCCGACCTTGAAAACAGGGATTGGCTCACACCAGGTATGTGGGATGTGGTCCTGTCCCTGGGAATGGTGAAAGGGAAGGAACAAAAGCCACAATGAGATGGCATTATCCCAGGGAAAATTCCTGAAGGGATCAGGATTTACATCCCAGCTAGATCTCACATTTCTATATCATCACAAAAAAGGGAGAAAACTGGAATTTGCAGCCAGAAAAAAAAACCAAAAAAACAGATCCAGCTGATTTAGTGGGATCAAAACTAAGGCCAGGGAGGGAAACCTTCAGCCTCTTTTCCCAGCTTTCCAAAACAGGAAAATAAGAAGGAATATGGGGGTTTGAAGTCCCTCTGTACCCCCAGACATGCCCAGCTCCTCCAGAAGGAATTAAGAATCACATCTCCCTTGCCCTGGGAAGCCCTGGGAATGATTTACTCGGCGCTGGGGAAGGATTTATCAGTTCTTGGAACCGGTGTTTATGAATATTCCTAAAGAGGAAAATCAATCCCTTCTATCATAACATTGCCATTTTTCTAAATGATAGAACAAGCATTTTTATCCACCTCGTGCTGCCTGCTGGAGAATCGATAGGAATTACGAGCTCCTCCCTGGATTTACTCATGTCCTGGCATCAGCCCCTCCTTGCCCTGCAGCCAAGGCAGGGAAGGTGCTCAGAGACCTGGATTCGTTTCTTGTGTCCCTCCCCTTTTTCCTCCCTGTGTATCCCACTTTTACCTCCTCAGTTTTTCAGCCCAGTCTTCCCAGACTCCTCCAAGTGAGGAGAAAAAGCTCTGGGAAGCATCAGGAGGTTCAAACCAAAACAATTCCCTTCTCATCCATGGATTAAATACCTGGAGGGTGGAAAAAGTTTTCTCTTTTTTTTTTTTTCCCCCTCACCAATGAATCCAATTTAAATGAAATCTGAGATCACTGCAACCAACCAAATTCCTTAAAATTTCCAAGAACATGTCACACTTTTGATAAACTTTGTGTGTTTTCTTAAATAGGTCCCTGGAAGAGACTTTTTTTTTTCCCCCATAATTTTCTGAACACTATGCAAAAACAATTCAAGGGAAAAGCCATAACAGAACCTCCAAAATCCTCTCTCCTCTCAGCTCTGATCCCTGAGCTGCTGGATATCCATCAGTCCATCCCTGGGAAGATTTTTCCCTCTCTCCATGTTTAGGAATTTTACCACTGAGTGCCCCAACTCCTGGAATGACTCCCCAGTGCCAGGAAACTCCTTCCTGCTGCTCTGATCCATCCTGCTCTGACTCACTGGTTGTTTTTCCTCCTTCCCCATGGAATCCTCACCTTGTTTATGGAATCATTGAATCCCAGGATGGTTTGGGTTGGGATGTGAGGATCATCTCATTCCAACTCCCTGCCATGGGCAGGGACCCCTCCCACTGTCCAGGCTGCTCCAAGCCTGAGCTTGGACACTTGCAGGGATGTGATTCCACAGCTTTGTGCATCCCTTACACATTTCACACTGGGATATAAAAGAAATCCTTGGATTCCAGCAGGGATTAATCCCAGAAGAAATGTTCCTAATCCTCCCCTGTTAATATTCATTTCTGTCCCCACCTCTATATTTTTATAACCTTTGGAGCACCTTTTTCCCATTCCTGAGCATTCCTGGTTCCCACCTCTGTCTGGAGAGCCTGGCTTAGGGATGCTCCACACCTCCCTTAGGATTTCTGTCCCTCTCAAACCCAGATATTCCCTTTGGATTCACCCTCCATGGAGAGAAGGGGAGAGTTCAGAGCCTCCAGCCCTGAGTTGAGCCACTTGGAATTTTTTTTGCCTTCTTGGCAGGCATGGATCTTTGCAGTAAGGGCCGGCAGGGCAGCCATAAATCCCACTAAAGGTAAAAGTGATTGATTTTAGAAGACACTGTTTAAGAATTTGTTTTTCTAATGGATCCTAAAGTCCTGTCATCAATTTTGCCAAGCTCAGCGGTGCCAGGAGGCTGGAGAGGAGGAGGGGGATGCAGAGAGGAAGGAAAGATGGAGTGGGTAAAACCGGGATGGAGGAGGAGGAGGAGGGGGGCTGCAAAAAAAAAAAAAAAAGAGTTCATCATCTGTCCCTTTCCAGCTGCAATATCCTAAAATGTGGATTATACCCGACCATAAATACTAATCCATTAGCTGCTCTTTCACACGCTCCTGGCTGGAATGCTGCTTGCACGAGAATCCATTTGAATATCAATGTGGCTCCATGTAAAACTGCTTCCCTTGGAGTTGCAGATGAAGGGCAGGCGTGGAGGGCCTGTGCTTTAGGGATAGGGCACCGTATCCAGGGTGGAATCAGGAGGCAATTATTGAAATCCCTCCTCCCTCCCAAAGCTTCCTCAGAGCCAACCAAAAAGCTAAAAAAAAAAAAAAAAAAACTGGGAAAAAAAAAAAAAAAAAGAGCAAATCAGGCAGTGTTGCCTCAGTCTTTAATGGGACATTTTAAGAAAGCTGTCTGTTATTTTTAATTCCATCCAGGGATTGCATTGATTTGCTTCCTCCCCAATAATGGGAAAGGCAAGGGGCTGCACTGAGGGAAGGGAATTGCTCTAAATAAATAAAATCCACTCCCCTCCCAGCTGGGAAGAGCCTGGAAGATTCTCCACAAAACTCCTGTAATCCTGATCCCATCCCTTCCTGCTGTCCCTTGATTTTGTTCTGTGGGGTTTGAGAATTCAGACAGAGCAGTGACAAAATCCCAAAAACTGGAGGAAACTTGTCCTTGTTTATAAGGGCACAGAGACCTCATCTGCCCCAGGCAGCACAAGGATCTGTGAAACCCTTGAAATTATCTACAGAACTGAGATTTGGGGCCAAAGTAATGAGGCATCATCTCAAATTTTCAGATTTTATAGAATCATGGGATGGTTTGGGTTGGAAGGGACCTTAAGGATTCCATGGGCAGGGATGTCCCACACAAGACCAGGCTGCTCCAATCCCATCCAACCTGGCCTTGGACACTTCCAGGGATGGAGCAGCCACAGCTTTTCTGGGAAACCTGTGCCAGGGCCTCCCCACCCTCACAGGGAAGAATTTCTCCCAATTTCCCATCTAACTCTGCCCTCTGGAAGTTTAAAGCCATTCCCCCTTTACCTTTTATTCCATCTCTTATCCAAAGTCTTTCAATTTTTCTTGCAGGATCCCTTCAGGTTCTGTTAGGTGACACCAAATCTTCTCTTCTCCAGGCTGAACAACCCAAATTCCCCCAGCAGAGCTGCTCCATCCCTCTGATCACCTTGATGTCTCCTTTGGATTCTCTCCAACAGTTTCATGTCCTTGTGCAAACAGCTCCTTCTCCTTGGGAATCCCAGAGCTGGGTGCAGCATTCCTGGTGGGATCTCACCAGAGAAGGGCAGAACCAGCTCATCCTCAACTGCATCAACGCAATAATTGGGTGGGAAAAGCTGAGGATTTTGGGTGGCTGACAAAAACCAGGAGGGTTTGTGTAGAAGTAAAGGTTGGATGGGAACTGGAGCATCCTGTTCTAGTGGAAGGTGTCTCTGCCCATGGCTGAAAACAGATGATGTTTTAGATCCCTTCCAACCCAAACTATTGCATGAATTTCTGAACATGGACACAGATAAAAGAGTCTCTTCTTAACTGGCATTAAGATGATGGGTGAAATCCTCATGGAATTTTCCAGACAGACCTTTTCTGTGCATCCCAAGCCTTTTGTAGGGTCATGGAATGCTTCAGGTTGGAAGGGACCTTAAAGACCATCTCATTCCAGGCCTCCTGCCATGGAGGAGGTCAAGCAGTCAGGACCTGTATCAGAGAGCTGTATCCATGTTCCTTTTCTTCTCCTTCCTGCCCTCCTCCAGTCCCTGCTCCTTGCCTGGATTTCTGGAGGAATGCTCCTCATTTTCCAATTTTAAACCTTTCCCCACAGCCCAGTGGCCCATTCCCAGGTCAAGCAGATTTTGGACCTCCTAGGATTTTTGGAGAGCAAGGGCTCCAAGCAGCTCAAAAAGTCTGTTGGGATTTAAGAATGTTAGGATTCAAATAGCAGCTCTGGGCCTGGATAAGAGAATATCCACAAAAAGCACAGAGGATTTAAGGACTTTTAGGGATCTGGAATCTTGTGTTTTCCCAGCAGATAGGACATTCAAGACAGCACTTTTTTTTTTTTTTTTTTTTTTTTTTTTTATGGGAAAAAAAAGTATTGGGAACAAAGGAATTTCAGTGGATAAGGAGTTCTGGGATGCAGCAAAGATGTAGAATAAACCCCTCTCCCTGGCAGCATGGACGCTGCTCCTGGCTCTGAGCATTCTTCCAACCCAGACCTGACTCTGCAAAGAATCTCCAGGAATGACAAGGACTTGATTCCTGGGCTCTGCTGCTGCACCAGCTGCTCCCTTTTCCATGGGAAGGAGAGAGGCCCCCCCAGTGCCAAGCATGGAGCACTCCCCTCTGCACCTCTGCATCCCTGCATCCCTGTATCCCTGCATCCCTTCATCCCTGCATCCCTGCATTCCTGCATCCCTGCATCCCTGTACCCCTGCATCCCTTCATCCCTGCATCCCTGCATCCCTGTATCCCTGTATCACCACATCCCTGTATCCCTGTATCCCTGTATCCCTGCATCCCTGTATCCCTGTATCCCTGCATCCCTGTATCCCTGTATCCCTGCATCCCTGCATCCCTGTATCCCTGTATCCCTGTATCCCTGTATCCCTGCATCCCTGTATCCCTGCATCCCTGCATCCCTGCATCCCTGTATCCCTGTATCCCTCTATCCCTGCATCCCTGTATCCCTGTATCCCTGCATCCCTTTATCCTGTATCCCTGTATCCCTGTATCCCTGCATCCCTGTATCCCTGTATCCCTGTATCCCTGTGTCCCTGTATCCCTGTATCCCTCTATCCCTGCATCCCTGTATCCCTGTGTCCCTGTATCCCTGCATCCCTGTATCCCTGTATCCCTGCATCCCTGTATCCCTGTATCCCTGTATCCCTGTATCCCTGCATCCCTGTATCCCTGCGTCCCTGTATCCCTGTGTCCCTGTATCCCTGTATCCCTGCATCCCTTTATCCCTGTATCCCTGTATCCCTGTATCCCTGCATCCCTGTATCCCTGTGTCCCTGTATCCCTGTATCCCTGTATCCCTGTATCCCTGTATCCCTGCATCCCTGTATCCCTGCGTCCCTGTATCCCTGTGTCCCTGTATCCCTGTATCCCTGTATCCCTCTATCCCTCTATCCCTGCATCCCTGTATCCCTCTATCCCTCTATCCCTCTATCCCTCTATCCCTCTATCCCTGCATGCCTCTATCCCTGTATCCCTCTATCCCTGTATCCCTGTGTCCCTGCATCCCTGCATCCCTGTGTCCCTCTATCCCTGTATCCCTGTATCCCTGTGTCCCTGCATCCCTGTATCCCTGTATCCCTTCATCCCTGTATCCCTGTATCCCTGTATCCCTGTGTCCCTGTATCCCTGTATCCCTGTGTCCCTGTATCCCTGCATCCTGCCCTCCTGCCTCCCTGCCCCCAGCCTGGCAGAGGCTCCTTCCCTCTCCACGCCTCATCCATCAAGCAGGATTTGCTGATTGCCCACCCCACATTCCCATCAGTGTCCAGGGAAAACAATGATAAATAAACTGGCACTGGAGGGATCCTCTCCTGCTGCTTGATTTATCTTTTATTTGTGTTGCAATCTCAGCCCCTTTCTTCTCTCCCCCTGCACCCCTGTCTTTAACTCTTCCTCCTCTGCCTCAGGCTGTTTTCCTACCTGTAGCTCCCAGAGCCAGCACGTGGATTTTTCCAGGCTTTTTATCATCCTGCCTGGATTGGGCTCCTGAAGAAAGTCAGATGTGCCCACAAAACCCTGGTGCAAGGTTAAAGAGGGGACACTGCATGTCCCAGGACCAGTTTTATGCCCAGCCCTCCTGGCTCCAAAGTGTCTTTCCAAGTGCAGAGCAGTCTCCAAAAAGTTTCTGGAGAAAAGAGAGAAAATCCAAGTGCCACACAGAATTTACACTGTGCCAGGCAGGTCTGTGCCTGCCTGCATCCACATCCAGGAGAGAATTTCCCTAATTCTCACCTGGTGTAATGAATTCTATCCCCTTGAACCTCTCACCCTTGATGGAAATTTTCCCTGCTACTTCTTTATTCCCTCTTTACAGGACCATGGAGTCACAAAAACTTCAGAATTGGAAGGGACCTTTGACCAGTTGCCTCCACTATCCCAGGTTGCTCCAAACCAGGACTTGGACACTTCCAGGGATGGGGCAGCCACAGCTCCTCTGGGAATCCCATTCCAGGCCATCACCACCCTCATGGAATAATTCCTTCCCAATATCCCAATATCTATCCCTGCCCTATAGAAATGGGGTTTTTGAACACTCCCAGGGATGATGATTCCACCACTTCCAGTGCTTGGCCATTTTCCAGTGAGGAAATCTTTCCCAGAACCTCCCTTGGTGATGGAAATGAGGCCATTTCCCCTTGACCCACCTGTTTTCCTGGGAAAAGAGGAATGCCAGGAGCTGTGAATTACTTTGTTATCTGTGCAGGGCAGTTACAGGTGAGAATTCAGCTCCTCTGCCACCACAACAGGGATCAGAAACCAGCCAGGAAAACCCTACAGACATTCCAGACCTATGGACAGGCTGGAAGCTGGCTCAGACTGGAATTGCCCTGTCCTGTTCATGGGTTTGGAAGCACTGGAATGTGGGATTGGAATGACACCTTTAGGGCTCCTCATTTTTTTTATTTTTTTTTGTTTTTTTAGGAAATCCATATAGTCACAGAAATTCACCTGTTCAAGTCAATTGGAGATTCTCCATCTTGAAAGTTTTGCATTAGGCCATGGAGAAATCCCATCTGTGCTCTCCAAGCCCTGTCCTGGTCTAGAAAAAAATCCTATTTTCTGGATTCATCCAAATTTCCAGTCTTGGTGTTCTCAGATTCATGGAATTCAAGGCCCAGGAACTCTTCAGCCTTGATGAGTCTGCACTGATGGAGTCCAAGCTTTGCTGTCACATCTGTCACATCCCTGGCAGTGTCCAAGGCCAGGTGGGGCTTGGAGCAACCTGGGACAGTGGAAGGTGTCCCTGCCCATGGTGATGATCCTCAAAGCCATTCCATAATTCCATGATTTACAGCCTCTCACCAAAGCAGGGCCACTTTACCCCAAATATTTAAAAATTCCTTGGCCAATAGTCCATATTTTTTTGTCCAGTATTTGGGAAACCTTGTTCAGGACACTCCACAGGGCATCCAGCTGCCAAATTCTGGGCTGGAGCCACCTCTGTTGGGAGCCAGGCTTTGGAATGTTACCTGTGACATGGAATCACATCCTGCTCCAAGCTTCATTTTTCACAGCTTATCTGGGCTAGAGAGGCATTTAAAATATTCCTCATAATCAACCCCCCTCCAACCACCTTGCTTATGGAAAGCTCCAGGAAAATCTTGGCTGTTATTAAGATGTTTCTTCCTAAATAAGGCACTTCCATAACAACCAAAGTGGTAAAAATCTGCGTAATGTTTAATCAAACATTCCCCTCCTTTATTTGCCTCTCGATTTCTGGTTATTACATCATCTTCATCCTTCCCTTTTTTTTTTTTTAAAGTGCCATAAAATTAAGTCTGGCTCTGGCAGTCTGGGAGTTTATGATTAATCAATTACCTAATCAATTACTTAGAGGAGTTATCTATTAAAAATCCAAATGTGACGCTCGCTGCACTTCCAATAAAGCCTCATCCAACCAGAGATTCCTGGGCTAATCCTTTCCTCCTTATTCCCAGTAATTGTGTTCATAGGATCACAAGAGTCATTAAATAAACAGGGTGTGTTAAAAGTGTGCACAGCTTAACGAGGAAAATTACTTAATTAATGATAGATGGGGCTGGAACAGATTAATTGAGGAGCACTTTCCACCAGCTTTCCTCAGCCTGATCCATTTCTTGCTTGGAAAATCAAGGCTGGGTTGGATGGGACTTGGAGCAGCCTGGAAGGGGGAGGAACAGGATGATCTTCAAGGACCTTTCCAGTGCAGACAATTCCATGATTCCAGGATGATCTGTGGCTCTGCAGGAGTGAGGATAGAGGGTGAGGATGGAGCAGGGCTCTGGGATCTGCACTAGGAAGATGAGAGCTCAGAATCTCATTTTAGGGGAGGAGTGGCTGGCTGTGCTCACCTTCCCAGAAAACAGATCCCACTTCATAACTGTGTCCAGGAGGGGATTCCAACTGTTCTCCCACAGCCTGCAAGCCCCAGCCCGTGGAGCCATCACCTCCAGGATCCCAAGGAGAGCTCGTGACTGGGGCTGGCTGGATGTCACCACATCCCAGCCCTGCTGTCAGCAGCACAGCCAGCAGCAGACAGGGCCTGGTGCCTTAATTAGCAAAGACAGCCCCAAATTAACGAGAGGGGTTGGAATCCCCCCCCCCTCCCTGCCAGACATTCCCCCTTTTCCCACATTTTGACAGCACAGCAGGTGGGAAGGGGGAGCCTCTCCCAGGCTCCGCATTTCCCGCTCCCAGCTGGCGCGGCGGAGTTGTCACTTTGCAGAGCTCGTTTGGAGACACGGAGCAATTAAAGATCCCACGGAATTCCTGTCCCCCTCGGAGCCTGACACCTCAGGAGAGACAGGGACCGCTGATTCCCTGTCCCCCTCCCAGCCTGGCATCTCTGGAGCGACAGGAACCCGCTGCAGCTCTGTCCCCAGCCCGCCCAGCGCCTCGTCCCTGCCTTGGCCCACGCAGGCAGAGCTCAGTGGGGCTCATTTGTTTGCATTTGCCTGCTGCCTTGACATGATGAAGTAAAAAAGTTTTAATATTCTGGCTCCATGAATTTTTAATGCCTGGCTCCTGCTCCCGTGTCATTATTTGCCTGTGCTTCAGCACTTTCCCGGCGAGTTCGTTTGGATAATGTTCCCTTCAAGGGAAAAGGGAATGGGGGGGAGCCTCTGCCTCTCTCCCCACAGTGACCATTAAATTCCACACCTGGTGTTCCACAGGTGCTGGCGGTGCAAATTCCCCTCAGCCACCCTACCTGGAGCAAAAAGGAACGGGAGAAATCCGGCCTGGGGGTTGGAAATGAGATTCCAAAGATGTTTGGGGTGGAGAGACCATTTCTGCTTTTTCCAGCTCTTCCTCACACTCCTCCTGCCCTATGGAATGGGAAAGAGAGGGTGAGAGTGACAAGGAGGAAGAAAGGGAGGGAAAAGAGGGGTTTGTAGTGTTTTAGGATGAGTGGGAAATGGAACAGCACTGGGAGAAGATGGGGCAGACCTAAGCATGGTATTGGGGTCTCTTCCTGCAGTCCCACTGACAGAGTAGTGAGAAAAATGGGATAGAGATGGAGAAATGAATGGATCCATGCTGCATCAGGCAGGAGAGGAATTGAATGGGTCCAGGAATTATAAAATAGTTTGGGTTGGAAAGGACCTTCAAGATCATGGAATTCCAACCCCCTGTCCCCATGGGCAGCAACATCTTCCACTATTCCAGGTCACTCCAAGCCCCATCCAGCCTGGATTTGGGCATTTCCAGGGATCCAGGGACAGCCACAGCTTCTCTGGTAAACCTGTGCCAGGGCCTTGTCGCCCTCACAAGGAAGAATTTCTTCCCAAAATCCCATTTAAACTTTAGGATGGACTGTGATGTCCCATCCAAGTCAAACCATTCCATGGTAAGAATAAAACCTCACCTTTCCCTTAAATGTTTGATCCCCACTCCTGAATCTTCCCACCAGCCAGTGGTGGCCACACAAGCCTCCTACATATTTATTCTTTCAAAATCTCTGAGGAAATTATTGATGAAGGATCACAGAATGAATGGATGAAGAATGAATGGATCTGAAGGAGATCTGGACAATGGATTTTTGAGGAAAAAGCAGCTCCCACTTTAATCCCACCTTTAGTTCCTCTTTCCAGCACAGTGGCTGAGCAAAGAGTCAAGCAGGTCAAGTCTAAAGTGCTGAAAACAGACCTGAGGCTCCTCCACATGGAATTTCAGAGCCTTCCTCTGCATCTGGAGATTCCAGAATCCCTGGGATTCATCATGGGGGTGAAAATGGGATCAATCCCACAGTGTGCTTGGAACAGGGAGCAGGGAACTCACCAAGTGCATTTCCTCTTCAGTTCCAGGCTTGGACAAGGCCAAGTTGCCTTTGCTAATGCTGGATTGCAGCACCAATCAAACATTAAATGTTTTTAATGGATTTTAGCTGGATCTGGAAAAGAGCTTTTAGAAGGGTTCAGGTTTTTCAAAAGCAATTCATGGCTGGACAATGAACTGATCTTCACAATTCTTGTGGGAATAGGTGGAATCCAAATCCATGGGATAATTGCCCCCCTTACCAAAAAAAAAAAATAAGAAATGGGGCATGCTCAAGATAAGTGATACACTTGAGAACACATCACAGATCAGGGAATCACAAAATCAGGGAATTATGAGATGGTTTGTGTTGGAAGGAACCTTAAAGACCATTTAATTCCAACCCCTTTACAAGGGCAGGGACAGTTTCCACTATCCCAGGTTGCTCCAAGCCCTGCCCAGCCTGTCCTTGGACACTGCCAGGGATCCAGGGGCATCCACAGCTTCTCTGGGAATTCCATTCCAGCCCCTCACCACCATCCCAGGGAGGAATTTCTTCCCAACATCCCATCTAACCTTGTCCTCTGTCAGTTTGAGATTATTCCCCCTTGCCCTGTCAGTCCATGGCCTCATCCAAAGTCCTTCTCCATTTTTCTTCTTGGCTCCTTCAAGAAGAGGAAAGCCACAATTAGGTCACCTCAAAGACTTCCCTTCCCTGGAAATTGGGCTGAACAATCCCAACCCTCTCAGCCTTTCCCCTTTTCTTCTTTTCCAGAGACCCCAAGCCAACCATTACTCAGTATTTCCACACAGCATTCCCTGCACCAACAACAGATTATCCCAGCAAGGAGCTGGGTGTCCTTTAGGAGAGCTCCAGGCTTGGAAAACACAGCTCAGAAACATCAGGTGGCTTCATTTCCCTGTGACCCGAGCCTGAGGGAGCTGCTGTCATTTCCAGGTCCTTTAAAAACTGGAGACAGCTCCAGACTGGGATGCCCTTGGCTCTTGTGTGTGTCAGCAGTTTCCTGCAGCCACCAGCCCGGTCCCACATGGGCTCTGGTCACACTGGCAGCAAACTGGGAATTACATTTCATCCCTCTCCCTCCTTTATCACAGAGAGATAAGGGAAGCACAGGCTCCATTAGGGAACAGTCTTAAGTTACCCCTGTCTCGGCTGTGGGTGTGTAACCTCAGGAAAAGCAGGAGCTGGAGAAGAGCACGGCCAGGTGGCTTCTCTTTAAAGCCCAGGGATCAGCTAAGGAGAGAGGAGGGAAAATAAGGATGGGAGTTTTACCTCTCAGAGGGAATTAGCACCCTCTGAGTGCTGCTAAAGGATCCATGGGCATGTCAGGAACCCTTTCCCAGAGACAGGCATTAGCTTCCATTCCTGTTCTTACCATCTCCTAATCCTGCAGGGAAACAGGGAGCACTAAACAGAGGTTTGAGCCATGTGATCCAGATAAAAGAGGGATTTCCTTTGCTGGAGAAAATCTCTTCTCCTTGGATGTCGTTTGGATTTGCCTTAATTTTCAGGAACACAAGCACCCATATCCAGCTGAGGGGTCTGGAATTCCTAGGATGATCAGTGGAACATGGTCAGGGCTCCTCTGACCCAAGGAGGCACCTTGGGATGAGACCATCACATCCCAATGCCCACTGAGAACTCAAACCAAGGAGTTTAACTCATGGATTGATCCATTCATCCATGTTAATGGATTGCTGAGCACATAAAATTAGGGAATTTTAACTCCACACTTCAGAAAGAAGGGAAAGTGTTCTTGGATGAGACCTAGAGGCAAGTCCCTGCTTTACCAATTGCATTGAATGTACCAAGAAAAAGAACTTTTTCCCAAGAATTTGGAATACAAAGCATTTATGGATAACTAGGAGAATGAAGAATTCTACTGCAGGCCATGCCACATATCAGGCAGCTTTCTCTTGGCCTGCTCACATCCACAGAACTTCATCCCAGAGCTCCGCGAGGAATAAAAAGCAACGGGAATATTTCATCTGGGAATTTGATTTCTCCACTCCTTACCTTCACAATTCCCTCTTTATTAAAGTCACCCAACCCCTCTATAAACACCCTGGGAATGGTCCAGTGGCCCTTCTTTAGCAGGTAGCAAGCAGCTGAGACATCTCCACCAAGACATTTCTCCCAGATTCGCTGTTTCCGCAGCGATTCCGCCCTTCGGATATTCGGGAGCTGTCACATCACGTCTGGATCCCGGCTCTCCTGATTCAGCTCTTTCCCTCCTGCCCTTGGAAATCAATCCCTGCAGCCTTCAGTCATTTGTTCTGAGATGAACTCGCTGCAGTCTGACAAAATCTGTCTGGGAAGGAAAAGGCCAGGGATGAGCACAACTTTCCATGTGCATTAACGTCGGAGCTGCGTTATCCCTACGGGATTTTGGATCTTTTTGCTGTTTGTTATTTCCAGGAGGCTGTGGGACGTGAAGTGGGAGCTGAGATTGGCAAAAAAAAAAAAAAAAAAAAGGCAAATAGGGGTTTCTCCCAGATTTTGAGTCTGTTCTTGCACAATAACTGTGCCTGGATTTTCCTCTTGTTCCCAAAGATGGACCAGCACTGAACAGCCCCAGCTGCACTTTTGAAATCCCTTCCCAAAATGTCCATGGCATGGGTTTGGAATTCCATGATTTTTAAGGTTCTTTCCAAACCAAACCATTCCAAAATTCTACATACTCCATGGTGGTAAGGGCTGGTGCTTGGCCACAATTCCTCAATCCTGGGAAGCATTTGAGGGCTGATTGTCCTGGGTTTTTAGGATGATGTGTAGGCTGTGATGGGTTCGTGTGGATCTGAATCTGGTTTTATCATGGAGACCCCAATAAAGACCTTACAGAATTCCAGATAATGGAATAAATACAGCCATTCCCTTGTCCCTTGTGGTCACTACAACATAAAAAGCTGCTGGGTTGGTTAATCAACATTTCCCTTATTCTGGTCACAAGGAATTTTATCTCCCTCCTGTGATTCTTCCAATATTACAGAGCGTGGCCTGACAGCAACATCAGCCAGTTCCTTCAGGATTCTGGGATGCATCTCATCAGATCCCACAGATTTTTGAACATCCAGGTGCCTCAGGGGTTTCGAAACCTGCTGTTCTTTTATGGTGGTGAGGATCTTGCTCCTTTTCTCCCCATCTCATTGTCCATCCCAGGAGAGGTGTGGGAAGAGAAATCTCCATTAAAACTGTGGCAAAAAGAGTTGATTATTTCATCCTTCATTGACTATTATCAGTTTTCCAGTCTTGTTTTACAGGAGGAAACACTTCCTTTGACCTTTTCCTGGCCTGTAAAATCCTTATAATTCCCTTCATCCCTTGCCAGCTGCACCTTGGCATTCCTGACCCCATCCCTACAAAACCAGCTTCCCAATATTTCTTCCATCCCAAAGTTGAATCTGAGTCTGTGGCTGATGTCAACCCTGCTCTGCTGACTCCACATCCAGCAGAAAGGTGTGAACATCCCAAAAATCTGGGAATTAAGGGAAAAACTCCTATCTCTATTAGCAAAGCTGCTTTCTCTGGGAGCCACATCCCTCTCTCCTCCCGGAGACGCGGGAAGGGACAATGAATTCATCAATCTGCCATTTAAGATCGCTCGCTTGACAGCTCCAAAATGCATCTTCAAAAAAAGCCCTGAACATTAAGGGCTTGAATAATTTAAGTTCCTCTTAAATACAAATCCTCGGAGTGGTTTAAACATTGGGAAGGAGTTCAAGGTGGACAGCGATTTAAAGGGAAGATGGATGAGCTCAATTCTGCAGAGCTGGACCTGACATCACTTTGCACTGAGAATCTCCAGGGATGTCCAGATGAAACAGGGATTAAGTGGAGCAGGATGCAAGGATATTGACAGGGGTAAGTCCAGACTGGGTAAGCAGGGACTAAGAAGTGTTAGGATTAGTTTTGGTTGCTGCCTGACCTAAGATCTGCCCGTGGACAGACAAATCTCAGCTTCCTCCGCTGGGAAAAAAATGACTTGGTGGTTTTCTAAACCTGAGTGGCTTCAGAGGTTCAGAACCATCTCAGGGAGATTTTGTTAAAATCAGGGAATAATTTAGGTTGGGAAAAGCCATTAAGATCATTGAGTACAATTGTCACCCCAGCACCGCCAAGGCCACCACTAAACTGTGTCCCCAAGTGCCACATCTGCAGGGATGTTAAATCCCTTCAGGAATGTTAAATCCCTTCAGGGATGGGAACTCCACCCCTGCCCCAGGCTGGACAATTCTTTCAGTGAAGGAATTTTTCCTGATATCCAGTATTTGTCCTGATATGCAACTAAACCTCCCTTGGTGCAACTTGAGGCAGTTTCCTCATCCTGTCCCTTGTTCCCTGGAAGCAGAGCCTGACCCTCCTCTGGTTCCTGTCATGGAGGTGAGGAGAGTGAGGAGGTCCCCTCTGAACCTCCTTTTCTCCAGGATGAGCCCCTTTCCCAGCTCAGCCCAGCCTGGTGCTCCAGATCCTTCCAGTGGGACAAGGCACTCCACCAAAATCCCAGTTTTCTTTCCATTAACTCCAAGAGAAATGAGCTCTTGTCCTTTTTATCAACACTCAAAAATGTGGAACACCTGTAATGAAATTCCAAAAGGAAAGAGCATTTTCTCCTCTATGGCAGGAGCAGATTTTCCAGCTCACAGGAAAATGTTTGGGATCATGATGCGGTGGAGATGAAGAAATCAAGTCTGTGGTTCTCCCACTACAGATACTTTTAAAAAATAAATTAAAATGTGCAAGTCATTTCTGTAGAGTAAAAAACACTTGGAAATGCTCACATTGAAAATCCAAATTGGAATCAATTAAAACACAGGATGCATTTTTGTGTGTAGGGGATTTGTGTTGAGGTTGGGAACAAAGGATTTCAAGAGAGTTCCTGAGGCCACGAAATCCTGCAGATCCCAGCATCTCCACCCCACATACCCCAAATGATATCAAGAGACCAAAAACAATTATTTTTTACATGCCCATCTGGACTAAGACTGGAAAACTGATAAATTTGGAGCCAGTTGCAAATTAGGATCTTTATCCCAGTTCATTGAAAATCGCCAAGGATCCCCTAAAATGGAGATGAAGAGCCCCCACACAGAACTGGTGTCATGAGCTGCCAACTTTCCTGAATTTTATCCCTGAGGATTAAACCTTCCCTGCACATTCCAGAGTCATGCCCATCTAACCAGAGGCTGCTCCATCACTGACTGGAGGTTAAATTATCAACACATCCAATTCCTTTCCCCCCGTTCCCAGCAGTTTCATTACTCTCCATAATCAGACACCCACTCCCATTCATCCTGATCTTGCCTCCCATATTTCTCCATCAAAACTGCAGGTGAAGCCACGTCCCTGGGAATTAATTTTGGTAAGACAATATTTGGATGAACCATTCCTTTATTGACTTCTGTTTGCTGGGTCAGTTTAGAAATTTATGCTCCTGTGGGATGCTCACATTGACCTCAGTTTCATCCCAGGTCAATATTCCCTTCCCAGGTCAATAAATCTCCAAACTGACTGGAGCAGAAATCAATAAAATCTGCATATTCTGATATTATCCAAAGGTTGGGAATGCACAATTTTGTGTCAGAGAGGTGAGAAAGCACCATAGACACCCAGAATTATTGGATGTGGGATTCAAATGGAATTCTTGCTCAATATTTCTCCTTCCATCCATCTCTGGAATCCAAGCTGCCAGCAGCAGAGAAAATCATTGGTGATGTTATTTATTTGGATCTAAACATGGGAATATTCCAGTATGGATAGACACCCTGGGAGCAGAGAGGAAATGGGGGATTGTAGGTTCTGGCCCTAAAAAAATTTCCAGGTGGGAAAGGTCAAAGTGACAGAATAAAACCACGGGGTATAAAGACCACAAATAGTCAGAAAATATCCCATCAAAGGCAAAACTGATGCTGGGATGAAAAGAATATGAAGAGGCCACTTTGGAGGAGCTCATGGGAGGTTTAATCCAAGTCTGGGAAAGCATCAATCCATCTGCATGGAAAATGCTCAGTGAGCAATAACCTCCCACTCCTGGGCCCATCAGAGATGGGAACTTCTGGCTGTGATTGAGAGATGGAGACAGACAGAGCTCAGACAGACAAAACCTGAGCTGATGCAGCAAATGGATCCCAAATAAAGCAGGAAAACTCTGTCCAGAAGCTCCAGGACCAGGATGGCTTTGTGGAGAGTAATTTATTTCTGTTTTCTGTGGTGTCTTTCCTTCTGCTGGGATTTTTGGCAGCCTGCAATATCCATGAGTGTCCCTCTAATTCCCAACCTCCTCTTCCCCATCCCTTTCTGTGCAGCCTTTGCTCCATGGAGAACTCCAGATTATTTTACCCTGCTTTGTGTCTTCACAAATTTTTCAGGAATTTAATTATTTAGAGCCCACTTTTCCTGTCAGACCTGATGAATCCCATGAATTCAGAGCTGACAGGTGCTGGGAATGGCCAATGGAAATAAATACAAACAAACAACCAATTCCTGTCTGTCTCCTACAAACTCTGCTGGGAATGAAACTCCTCCCTCCCTCTGGATATGCCAAGAACTTTCCTGAGTCTCCATGTGAAGATGGATTTTGTCCCTAAAGCTCTGAAGCACAATTTTTAGGATTGTTCTTCTTCCAAACCTTTCCTTTAAATCAGTGTTTTATCTGGAAAAGTGCATCTGGAATGGGATTTCCATCTGACATTCCCCAAGCCCTGGTGATGTTTGGATGGACAATACTCACCTGACCTGTTAAAAAGTGATCACAGCCAGGTTTTTCCAGGAAATTTGTAGGAAAAAGCTATTATCAAAGGAAATATTGACAGTACATTAATAAAAGAATAGAAATATTTGTCATTAAAGAAAAATCCAGAAGGATTTTGGATGGTGTTCCAAGTCCTCTCTTCAAATTATCCAGAGATGTTACACCTGATGTGTTGGCTGATGCTGGTGACACATGGAAAATATTCCTGGAATGAGGATGAGGGAGAGCCAGGAGAGTGTGGATCCATTGGCAGAGGGATCAGAGGGATCCATGGAGTGTCAGGGTGCTGCAAATCCTGGTTTGGGAATTGTGCCCTGCTGGGTTCAGCTGTGCAAAGCTGAGCATGGAATTCCCACCAGTGAAGGTAGAGAGGATAAACACCACACCCATGGTCCACTGAAAACCCAGGAACAGAATTCCAAAATTCCTTTGATAAATTCCCTGTGTCCTGAGGGTGCCCAGGTGTTATATCCAGACCTCACAAGTCTTCAAGCAATAGAATTCCCTCAGAGCCACGTGTTTTTCCCTTCCAACCAGCAGATCCAGGCTCTGTTTCTCTGGTATGGAACTTGTTCCAGATCTGATCCCTGTCTCCCTCATCCCTGGAACTGCTGAAATTTCATCCCAAGGACTTTTTTGGGATGCAGCCATCCCTGGATAAGGGATTTCAAGCAAGCTCTCTTCCAATTCTCTGGCTGAGAAAGCCCAGCTGTTTCCTGTTGTTTCTTCCTCCACAGCTCTGGAGCAGGATTCTGGATCCATCCACCAATCTTCCCTGCTTCAGGGCTTTCCTGACAGATCCAATGATCCACCAGCCCCAGTTAATGGAGTTGTAATTGCCAATTAAAATCTGTCCTCTTGCAGCAGCTTGAAGGTTTGAGTGGGGGTAGGTGAGAGCTCCTGACATCTCTCCTGATGGAATGGGTGAGCTCCTTTCAAGGAGGTGAATTTGGGAATTCCAGGTGTCTGGTGATATTTGCTGCTGTTGAAATCCCACACAGAATTCCCCTCTGGAACCAACTGAAAACAGGAGAGGGAAGAACTTGGGGGAAACAAACAGGAGGAGTCATCCAATATTCCATCAATCCAGAGGGGGATCTTGATGGATACTTGGGAAAAGCCCTGCAGATTTACTAATGCAAATAATGGATTTCTCAGCAAGGTTTGGTAATTTATTTGTCCGGACTTGTCCTGTCAATCCAAGGGACTTTTCAGGGAAAAGAAAACACCTGAACAGAGAGAAGAAAATGGAATTCGTTTCCTTGCAAAGGAGAGTGGAGAAGATTCTTTTTTTGTTTCAGGAGCAAAGTGGTTTTGAACTCTGCAGAATTCCAGCCAATCTCCACACTTCCCTGGGAATCCTGATTTCCTGTGGCTCTTTGTGTTTCTCCCTGTGCCACAGTGTGTTTGGCTGTCCAGTTCCACAGGGAATCTCCCCTCTCCCACTGTTCCCTGGGTAGAACCAAACCCTTTCTTCAAATCCAAAATATTCTATGGTGAAGGGTCTGGAGAGTGAGTCCTATGAGGAGATGCTGAGGGAGCTGGGAATGTTTAGCCTGGAAAAAAGGAGGCTCAGGGGGACCTTCTCTCGCTCCATAATTCCCTGACAAGAGGATGGAGCCAGGTAAGGGTCAGGCTTTGCTCCCAAGGAACAAGGTTGAGAAGAAATGGCATCAAGTTGTGCCAGGGGAGGTTCAGGTTGGAATTTCTCCATGGAAAGGGAAGGATTGGAAGGATCTGCCCAGAGAATGGTGGAGTCCCCATCCCTGGAAGTGTCCAAGGAATGTTTGGACATGGCACTCAGTGCTTTGGTGGGGATCAACCACAGGTTGGACTCAAAGATCTTGGAAGTCTTTCCCACCCTCAGTGGTTCCACGATTCCATGATTTTTGGAGTCATGGACAGCTCAGACAATCAGTCAGCTCCCACCATTTTGCCTTCCCTGCTTTCCTCCTCCTGTGGGCTGTGAGGTCTCCTTGGATGAGGCTGGATGAAGAGTGCAGGTCCAATCCCGGGGGGATTCTCACACTGACCACTTGGATTCCTCCCAGCTCCATCCCATTCCCATGGGAGCATCCTGAGTGCCTCCCCTCCACCCCAGCCAGCCCAGGACCCTGCTGAGTGCACTTACCCTTCTCTGTGCCAGCAGCCTCCAGGATCTATAGCAGAAGGAAATGAGCTCTTTGGCTGGGCTGGGAGACATCCATCTGCCAGAATGGCTCCGGACACGCTGGGTCCAAGGGGCCCATTTGTCAGGGGAGTATCCCCATTTATCAGGGGAGCTGGAATTCTGTCAGAGGACAGGGCACCAGTGTGGGATTTGCCTTCCTTTGCTCATGGTTTGTGTCTTCTCATTCCCTTTTGAGCAGGGTCTGCAGCAGTGGAATTACTGCATCTCTGCTCTGCTTGGAATGTTCTTCCAAGGAATGGATTCTTCTGCCACTTACTTAGTTTTATCCTGCTTTTCCCACCCCATCCCATCCATATCAAGCCACCAAGGAGGACTGAAGTCCTTCCACAAGGTAGAATTTTTCTTGCCTCGATATTCTTCTCCAACTTTCTTCTGGTCACCTCAATCTCCATCAAGCTCAGCCAGGAAGAGCTTCCCAAAATCCCAGAATCATTTCAGTTGGAAAAGACCTCATCCAGCTTGTGACTGATCCCAAATTTGTCACCCAGACCACTGAGTGCCACCTCCAGGCATTCCTGGGACAGTTCCAGGGATGGGGACTCCACCACCACTCCAGGCAGCCCCTTCCAATGTGTGATCACCCTTTCCATGAAGGAATTCTTCCTGATGCCAAGAATTTCTTCCTTGGCTTAAGCCAAAGTCCCTTCATCCTGTCCCTTGTTCCCTGTGAGCACATCCCATCTTGCTCCACTGTCCTTCCAGAGCTTCTTTATCCAGAGCTTCCCTGGAAAAAAATTTGGGTACTTCCCTCCAGAATCCACATCTTCTGATATGAATCCAAACATATCCTAGAACTGTTCAGTTGGAAGGGACCTTAAAGATTCTCTAATTCCAAACAAAGTGCATGAAAAATCCATGGAAGTGGGGTCAGTTCCCTTTCTGAGTCTTTTTTTTTTTTTTTTTTTTTTTTTTTTTTTTTTTTTTTTTTCCTGACCACTCATGGGGCTTTTCATTGTTTTCCTTTTTCCTTTATGTAATTGGAATATCCCTTCCTGCAGCTTTCCCAAATGCCATAATGGAAATTCCCTGGATTTTCCACCATAAAACTGGGGAAGGGGGATGCTTTCACACTTAGGATTCCTGATACAACCTGCCTTTGCTTCCAGCAGTTTTCCCAATCTCCCCCCTGCCCTGATTACCAGGATTTGAGATATTTTTGGGGATAACACCATCCCAAGCTGCCAATCAATCCAACAAAGAGTCCTGAAAATCCAACCAATGGCCCCCAAATTAATGAATGAGTTTTCCAAATCATGAATCTACCTAAAAAACAGAACATCTTACAAAGAAAATAAATATGGAGCTCATTTTTATTTTATTCCCTGACATTCTGTATTTTAATGTGTTTTTTCCGAATTAGGTCAATTAAACAACTGGGTCTGGAACACGAAACTTATAAAAATCATCAGAATTTTTAAAATTTACCAATAAAAAATTTACCAATAAACACAGGGAGTTAGAACGAGATGGTCTTGAAAGTCCCTTCCAACCTGAACCATTCCATGATTTTGGGATTCTCTCCCATGTATCAGTGATGTTTTAAGGCCATGGATTAGTGTCAGGATTGACCACTCTGCCTTTGGCCCTTTGATATCATTTCCTCATCCACTTAAACCTGGTTTTAATGGGAGTTGGAGCCCTTTGGATTTGGGAGTTGGGAATCTGAGTCAGCAAAGCAGAACTGCTTTAATCTTGTTAAATCAAGCCCCAGCCCAGGGCACCAGAGTTATTTGTTTCCCTTGTGTCAGCTCCAGGCAGGATCTCCTCTGCCTGATTCCCCTTTCCCAAAGTTTTTTGGTGGGTGGCTGGATCAACAAGGCCATAGAAAGTGTTTTAATTGTTTTATCTATCTCCTCTTCTTTGTTCAAATGGATCTTTGGGCTCTGGAATGCTCAGACCCTGGTCTTAGTGTTGGGCCCCAAATATCATTCCCATCACCTACAATTCCCTTCCTTTATCCAAAATGGATCCTGGTTTTCCCTCTTTTTCCTCCTTCCATATCACCATCCCACATCCTTGCCAGCCTCAGTTAAGGAAAAAATCCCATGGGAGGGTTGAAACCAGTGAGGAAAAAACTGTCCCACCTTCTTAGGGATACTTGGTGACCCTGGTGGGTGGAAAAGGAAAATTCCTGTGGACAACATCAATCCTTGAGCCTCTCCTGGGAGCTTGGGAAGGCAAAGGGAGCAGGGAATGTTTGGGAACTGGGTCAGGAACACCTCTACAGACAAGAATAAGCCTCCTGCAGGGCTCTCCTGGCTCCAGACAGGGCACAGGGGTGTCCATACGGTGCTGTCCCAATCCCATAAACCCCTCTGGATTGAAGCAGCAGCTGCCTCGCCCTGTGATCTCCCCAGAACATCCCACAGGGATCATCCCAGCCTTAAAAAAAAAAAAAAGTAAATCCTTCTTGCAGGCATTACATCCCCCAGAATCCCAGACATCCCTCCTGCTCATCAGCACCGAGCTGGAATACCTGACTGCAAAGTCTTTGTGCCCTCAGCTAATTTCACACCCAAGGGAGAGGGTCGGGCAGGGAGCCAGCACATCCAGTTATAGGGGATGCTCCCAGCAGCTTTGGATGACCTGGATCTGCTGCCTGGTTCTCCCTGTCCATGAAAAAAGGGCCCCCAGGTTTGTAGAGAGGTGTCTGGAGGGCACAGGGCTGGTTAGAACACGATAAAAGCTTGGATGCAAACACCCCTGAGGATTCCAGCCATCCTGACCTGCTCCCTCTCTCCAGCTCAGGTCTGTGTCAGCTTTTTCTTTGTTGTTCCTTTAAGCAGCTTTTTCCAACGGATGCTACTGAGAAAAAAAAAAAAAAAAAAAAAAGGCTAAAAAAATCCCAGGAAAGGTTTGCAAGGGACTGTCCCAGAGCAGGTGGACTCTGCTGTGGGATGAGAGCATCCACAGAGAATTCCCTGTTTTCTTATATCCTCGTGTTCCCAGTCCCATGCAGCTCCTGTCCCGAGATCCCCCCTTTTCCTGGGGCCCCATATAGACAAATTTCCCATCCTATGGATTCTGGCAGGAGCCTCCATTCCCTCACACACACAACGATGAGGAAAACTCACCCTAAATTCACTTCTAACAGGAACCAAGTGGCAGAGCATCCCACCCCACATCCCACCCTCATCCTTTTCCCTTCCAAGATCCTTTCCACCCCCAAAATTCCCTCTCCATTCGTCCTCTTCCCGTGCAGCCACTAGACGGCAGATGAGGCTCGCAGAAAGGCTCTTCCAAGCCGGGAAGAGCCCATTCCAGTCGATCGGGATCATTTGTCCCAGCTCTCCCAAGTCGATGGAGCTGACACTTGGCAGTCAAAGGCTCTGATTAAGATGCCACAGTTGAGTTAAAGCGCTCATTAAGATTTGATGAGTAATTGATCAGCGCATCAACAGGGAAGCAGGGCTGGAAAAGAGGCCAAAAAAAAAACACCTGGAAAAAGCTCCATCTTTAAATAAAACTTAGGCTGGAGTTGGGATCTTAAAGGGATAATGTGCGGTTTGGAGGAGATGGAAGAGATCTGGAGCCGCTGAGTGCAATAAACTGGATTGAATAGAAAAGGTGATTTAAAATTCCAGCTTTCTCGGCATTCCAGGGGCACATCCAGAGGGAGAGGGAGGGGGAGAGGGGGGCTGGGCTGGAGCTGAGCTGGGTCCCTTCATAGGGATGGGAAAGTGCTGACATTGATGGATTCGCTCCTGATTTTCCCCCAGCCTAGCTGAGTGTCTCCCACCGGTCCAGGAGGGGAATTTGGGGATGGGATGCTGATATCCAGCCTTTCCCTGTGCCTTTTAAATCACAGAATACTTCGTGGCTGGGGAAAAGGGAAGGAGAAGTGGCTGGAAATTGGGAATCACTCCCTGATTCCATCAAAGTCACACTCGTAGAAACAGGGATTCACTTCCCTCTAAACTCTGCTGTCACAGGAAGGGAATTTGGGAGATAAAATAAGCTTTTAATAAAAATACACAATTCCTGCAGAGAAATCCTGATTTTCTTTTTTTTTTCCACACATCCCCACGCCCTGGATAACAGACATGCACATGAAAACCTGGTTTAAACCTCGAGCATCACAGCTAAAGGAAAATCTGTCCTGAATCTTTGTCTCTCCCTCGGTTTTAAGGAAAGAGGAAAAAATCTTGCTCTACACCCTGCACTGAAATAATAAAATTATCCCTGCCTTAGGGATAAATCCAGGCTTTCTCTCCCTCCCAAAAAATGAAGTTCTGGGATCTGACATTCCACTGGAACCAGATTTTCCAAAGGATTTTAGGATCAACATTCAAATAATATCTTGATTTCAGGACTCATTTTATTGAATCCATAGGATCCTTCTCCTGCATTTGGGGACTTTCTGTGACAATCCCAGGAAGAGCCATTGGATTTGTTCTGCCAAGGAGGGAAATAATGCCAGTGCCAATCGATTCTTGGGAATTGAGGCAGGGTCTGGCTCTTATTTTCCATTCCCTCAGCGGGTTTGGCTCCAGAGGACATTGGGATAAGAGCACAGAGAGAGGGACACATCCTGAAGGTGCTCCCTTCCTTCAGCTCCAGCTCTTTTAGGTGCAGAATCCGGGGAGATTTTATTTTCTTACTGAGTTCTGGGTTTGTTTCTGACTGTGCCTCCCATATTCTCCTTTAGCACAAGCAGGGATAACCAGCAAACCTCTGGAAAACTCCTGGAATTTAGACAACATTAAGGTAAAAAAAATCCTGACATCCCTTGTGATGGAATATGAAAGGATTAATTTCTTTTTGCAAGGGAGAATGATTCCAAACCCTTTGGAATGTGAAGTCCTTTTACTTCCACCCAGGAATTTTGGGGTCCAAGATCCCCAGGACAGCAACTATAGGATCCAGCTGAGAATCCCAAGGATCAGAGATGCATTTCTACCCAGTTCACCCATTTAATGATTATTAATCACATTTCCATGGGATTATTTTCCTATCCCTAAGTGCACATAGGGAAAAAAATCCTTTAAAAATCCTGTTAAGATAAAAGTGGGAAAATCCTCACAAAAACCTGGAATTATTTTTGGAGCTGTTGTCTAAGTGTGCAGCCCATCATTTTGCTGGAAAATGTCATTTTCCTCTGCCTGAAAATCCTGGCACCTGGATATAGGGTTGGAATTCCAACACCAAAAATACAGGGAAGAATTTGGGATTTGTCCTCTGAAAAAAAAAAACCTGGTAAATTTTCATCTGATGTTACACTGGTCTAATTCAGTCAAATAAAAATATTCCATTTCCCAAGCAATGAAACACAGCAGGAATCTCAACTTCCTAATCCAATAAATTGCCAAATCCAGGGTTTAACTCTGAACACTGGGAAAAGCCAGGCAGAGCAGCATGAGGAATTTTTCCCCTGGAATGACAAAATATTTTATTGTGACACACTTGAAACAACTCATTCCAATATTTTTAATCCCAAAAACAAAACTCCCTAAAAAAATCCTACAATCAACCTGATCTCCAATTTTTTTTTTTTTTTGACAAGGAGATTTTTCCTATAAAAAATTCCACTCTCCAAGAAGTGTTGACCAGCATTTTGTGGGATTATCCCAAAGGCACAGCTTCAAATAACACAGACTGGGGCTAAAATGCATCTTCCCAGCTGCAAAATATTCCCAGTTTTTGCTCCAGGGAAGGAAAAGGTACCTGAGAGGGATTTAGGGCACGGAGAGATCAGAGCCAGGGAAAATCTTGGGATCCAGCTGAGGAACAGCAGCACAAAAAGCTGCTTAAAATAAAGGAACAGATCCCAAATCTAAAATTAAGGAGGAAAATGGATCCATGGGAAGGGGGTGGTGAGAGATTGAGCTGGGACAGATCTCCAGGGATATTCTGGATGAGCCAAAACCAAGGATCCTTTCCTATGCTGAGGGTTTCCAGCTGCAGAGATTCCCTGGATGTTCCCAACCCAGCCTCAGTTTCCCTGCTGCTCTTTTTTTTTTTTTTTTTTTTTTTTTCTGGATGCAAATTCCAGGGATGAATCCAAATTCAGGGTTGGAAAAGAAAGGCAGGGAAGGAAACTGTGCTGGGAAAAGGGAATTTTTGATTCTTTGAACAGAGGTCAGAAGACAAAAATAAGTAAGAAAAAGGGAATTGTGCATGGGATCACCAAATCCACCAGGAAAAAAAAAAGAGGGATTTTAGAGTAAAAATTGCAGGAGAGCCCTGCAATCCCAAATTTTCTCATCCCATCTTGCTGTTTGTCCTGCTGGCTGGGAAGTTAAAACAAACAGAGGCAGGAGGTCAGGGAAAGACAAGGAAAACCCCAAGATTCCACAAGCTGAGTTTGAAGCTGAAAACTGATGGGAGGAAGATTTTGATGAGATATTGGGAAAAGTTCTTTGCTGAGAGGGTGGTGAGGCCCAGGGATGGAATTCCCAGAGAAGCTGTGGCTGCCCCATCCCTGGAAATGTTCAAGGCCAAGTTGGATCAATCGGGGATAGTGGGAGCTGTCCCTGGTCCTGGTAGGAACGAGATGATCTAAAAGCCCCTTCCAACCCAAATCATCCCATGATTTTAAGATGTCTCTAGGAAAAACAAAACAAAACAAAACAAAAAAATCATAAAACATCAAACAACCTGACTTCAGCCTGGATTTTCATTCTGCAATTTTTTTTTTTTAAATCTCATGCCAAGGCAGGATGGATGCAGGGGATTTGGCTGAGCTCCCTGAGGCTGCGGTGTTCCAGACCTGGAATTCTGCAGAGGGAACTGGAGGAGGCACTGGGAGCTCAGAATTCCACAGATCCTTTCTTTTCCCATCTCCTTTCTATCCCTCTTTCCTGCTGAGGGCGGCTGAATTCCACCTGCCTGGCCTGGATTTCATCCCACACAGGCACAGACACGGAGCATTCCCCACCTCCAGCTGAATGCAGAGGTGGGGGAAATAAATAAATTAATGGGGAAATAAATAAATAAATAAATAAATAAATTCCAAACCCTTTGTTTTCCAGCCATCCCTGTTTATTCCACAGGAGGAAAAAAAAAAAAAAAAAAAAGAAAAGAAAATAAAAAGAGGAATAGGGGCAAAAAAAGGTGAAAAGCTGCCTTATTTCACATCCCTATTCTTGGGGTTTTTTCCTTCTTTTGGGCTTTTTTTCTTCTTTTGGGTTTTTTCCTTCTTTTGGGTTTTTTTTCCTTCTTTTGGGCTTTTTTTCTTCTTTTGGGTTTTTTTCCTTCTTTCTGGGTTTTTTCCTTCCTGTTAACTCCAGCCCTGCCTGCTCCAGTGGAAATTCCTGCTGTGGAAAGGTGGATTTGTTTTGTTTTCCTGGATTTTTTTGTGCCTGCACAGGAGCAGTTTTGATTCCCTGGAGGCCACCAGATCCTCTCTGCACCTGGGATGTCTCCAAGTGCCCTCTGAGTCCCCTTGGATTCTCCTTCCTCTGTCCCAAATCCCTCTTTTTTTGTTTTTTCTTTTTTTTCTTTTTTTTCTTTTTTTTTTTTTTTCAAATTTGGCAGAAAAAATCATTCCCTGCAATTCTCACCTCTTTTCCTGTATTTGGTAGAAATCCATCAATGTGTTGCAGTAATTTTGGGATATTTAAATGTCCTGGGGAAGATGGTTTTAAAGACAGGATGGGTCAGGATAAAATTCCCCTTTCCATGGTTTCTCCTGGATTTTTCTGATACTTCATCATCACCCAGAAGGGTCAAATGACAACAGAGTCACTGCCTTGAGCTCCACGTGGATGTGGGGTCATCCCAGATTCCTGCTGTTCTCCTGGAATGGGGTTTTCCCACCATTCCAGCATCCCAGTGCTTCACTACCAAGGAGATCAGGCAGGAAGAGCAAAAAAATTTGAAAAAACAGGGAGAAATGACCTTTAAAACAATAATTTAAAAAGCCAATCCCATTATTTGAAGAATTTTCTAAACTTCCATGGATTCTTCACCATTTAGCAGCTCATAACAGCCACAGCCATGTCCCCTTCTCCCAAGGACATTCCTTTGGGATGAAGGGGATGGAGAGGAGACAAAATATCTTGGTTTGCTCGGTGCTGGGCATCACATCTCAAATCCAGGTGAGCCCAGAGCAAGGTGGATGTGCTCCCCTGTTTTCCCACAGCAATCCAAGCTAAAGGATGGAGGGAAAGTTGGAGTTTTCCAGGTTTTTCCTTGCACAGCAAAATGGTGGCTCCAAGCTCTGGTTCTTTTCCAGCACCCTTTGGATTTTCTCCTCTGTTTTGGACTTAAAATGTGACTTTGGTTTTCAAGTTTAAGGTGACATTTGGGTCAATCCAATAAAACATCAGGATTTGCCATTGTTTCTGCTGCTGCTTTTTAAATGGAAACAGAACAACTTTTGACAGTCAGGGCTGGAAATTCCTGTCTTTCCCAAAGCTGCTCTGCAGCAAAACTTCCTGCTCAGATTCCCTGGAGGGAATTAGATTGGTGGGACCTCTGTAAATGTCTGTCCAGTGCCTCCTCTCCTCAAAAAAGGGCAGCACAAGGAATTTTTTTGTACTTGGGAAACAAGAAAAAAAAAAAAAAAAAAAAAAAAGGAAGAAGTTTTCAGTTTAAGAAAGAAGCCCAGAGGATTTTTAGTTGTAATTTCCATGGGAAAAACTCTTCAAGTCCTGTTTTGGGGTTTTTTGGTTGGTGGTTTGTTTGGGTTTTTTGGGTTTTTTTTCTTTTGGGGGGGTGGTGGTTTTTTTTAAGCATCCCAGTATTTTCGATCATCTAAAGGTTATCCAGGTGAGGATTTCCATGAACAAAGTTATCCTGGATAACTTTGAGGAAGCAACTGCAGCTGTGTTTAAGTTTGGTATAAGGAAAATGTTCTTCCTTCAAAGGCTGGGCACAGGAACAGGGTCCCCAGGGAATCATCACAGCCCCAAGGCTGCCAGAGCTCAAGGAATGTTTGGAAAACACTCCCAAGGCACAGGGTGGGATTTTTTTGGGATACCCTGTGCAGGATTTGGAGTGGGACTCGCTGATCCTCGAGGATTCCTTCCATCCAGGACGTTTTATGATTCCAGGATTCCCACAACCCATCTGTGTCACTCCCAATCTCACTCAGACTTTCCTGGGAATCATTCAGAAAACGACTTTCCATTTCTGCTGCTAAATAACATTTTCCAGTCCCAAAAGGAATCCTGAGGATGTGCCTCAAGTGCACCCCTGCTGTGTTTACAAACAGATCCGAGCAGCCTCGGGAATGCCGGTGGATGCAAATTGGATAAACCCAGTCAATGAAGCCAGAGGGTTTCCCAGCAGCCCCAGGCCCTGCAGATCCCAGCATGTATTTATCCAACTAATCTCTGAGATATTAGGGATAATCTTTGCTGTTTTCCTTTAATGAAGGGGCCGACACGCTCGCCTGGAAGCTGCTCCTGCAGGGACCACCGGAGAGAAGGAATCAGATATCCCAGCTCCAATCGTTTATCACCATCAGATCAGGGACTGAGCTTTTTCCCAGCTCTCTTCCCTCAATAATTCCCAGCATGTTCGGTTGTTAACCTCACTTAGCCTCCAGCAGAGCCTGGGAGACCAAACCAGGAAGGTTCACTTGTTATTCCCCGGCTGTTCCATGTTGGGAATTTCAGGGCGGAGAGAAAAGGAGGGAGGGTAAAGCAGGATGGGGGAATCCTTAAAAATCTTGGCCACAAATGGGATTTTCCATGAACTGTGCTGCTCTCCCTGTGACACCAAGCTCTGCTGAGTCGGGATCCAAGGAATTTCACGCTTGTTATCAGCTCCCCACCAAGGGCTGCGACCTCATTAGCATTCCCAGACTAAGGGAAAAGGGATGCCAGCCAAGGATGCTGCAGGAGTGGGAAGTCTGTGGAGCAAGGATGCAGCCATGAGCAAGGCAGAATTCCCAGAGAGGGGACTGTGCTCCCTCCAGCAGCCAGGTTTTCCTCACACCCATCCCAGTGCTCATCCAGAGGATTTCTCTTTTCAGATCACTCCTATCCAAGCCTGCATCCCACAGGGTTCCTAAAATCCCTGAGTCAGCAGGAGCCCGTGCCATGGAGCTGACCAAATTCTGTGTCCATTAACTACTTAACAAAATTCCCTGTGCCAACCCTTGCCTCCAACACATCCAAGTTAATTCCCTTCATTTTCAGGCCCAAAGCCAAGGCACATCTTTGTTTTCCCTCCTATCCTCGGAGTATTTGGGTTGGGAAAGGCTGCAGGATGAGCACTGCAGCATCCTGAGCTTTCTTAACCCCCACACCTGCATCACACTCCAGCTAAAAATACCCAGGAATATCCACAGCAATATAATTCCATGACCAAAACAAATCCTCCACGGAAAAAAAAAAAAATCTACCTGCTGTGCTGAGTCAACACTTTCCTGCTGCTTTGGGATTGATTTTCCCCTTCCAGATTCCATCTGGGACCCTCATTTATTCCTAATCTGTGGGATATGGGAATTCTTGAAGCCCCCCAGACCTCATCACAGCCTGTTTTAGGGGGAATCCTAGCACAGGTTCCACCCTGGATTTGCTGTTATCCAGCTGGAAATCCAGTTGCTGGAAAGCAGCACATCCCTCAGAAAGGCCAGTTTAGCACCCAAATGGGATGGGATTTTTTGGGATACTTCAGATCACCTGCTCATGTAAGATGAGCACTCCTAGATGTCCATTCCTGCTGTCACCATCCCAGAAGCCACCACCTCATGTTCTCCCTCAAACTGGAACCTTAGTGAAACTTCCCATCAAACCCAGATCCACCCACCCCAAGTGTACCCTCCCTGGAATTTCCAGCCACATCCACCATATTTTGGGAACACCAAAAGCCTTGATTTGGATACTGGAGGGGGTCTTGGAGGAGTTTGGAATGCCAAGATTAGAAGCTACCTCAAATCCTCAGAGAAGCTGAAGTGACAGTGAAGGGCCTTCAATGGATCTTGACAGCTTGTCCAGATTGTCACTGACAAGATGTGAGTGACAGCTCTTTACTCTTTCCCAGGATGGGGTGGGTATGGAGATTGAATTCCATATGTCTGAATTAAATTCCTTGGGATAATCATGTCATTTCTCTGTCATTTTTGTACCAAAAATAGCATAGCAAGGAAGACCAGGGAAGGGATCATCCTGCAGTGCTGGCATTGCTGAAGGACCCTAAATCCTGGGATCAGTTTTGGTCTCCTCATGACAAGAATGACATTGAGGATCTGGAGCATGTCCAGAGAAGGGAACGGAGCTGGAAAAGGGTCTGGAGCACCAGGAATGGCCGAGGGAGCTGGGAAAGGGGCTCAGCCTGGAGAAAAGGAGGTTCAGGGGAACCTTCTGGTTTTCCACAATTCCCTCACAGGAGGGTGAAGCCAGGTGGGGTCAGACTCTGCTCCCAGGAAACAGGGACAGGATGAGAGGAAACAGCCCCAGGTTGTGCTGGGAGAGATTCAGGTTGGACACCAGGAGGAATTTCTGCATGGAAAGGGTGGTCAAGGATTGGAATGGGCCCAGGGAGGTGTTGGATCCCCATCCCTGGAGGTGTCCAAGGAAGGACTGGATGCAGCACTCAGTGCTCTGGGCTGGTGACAAGGTGGGGACTGGTCACAGGTTGGACTGGATGACCTTGGAGGTCTTTCCCAACCTGAATGATTCCACTCCATTGTTGTGTTTGATGATCTCCTGGAATCCAGAGCTGTGCAGAGACCTCTTGTTTTGCTCCTTGGGATCAGGAATTCGGATTCCAAAGGCTGGTGGACCTGTGTGTCAGTGACCCTGGGCATGGAATTCAAGGGGTGGCAGAGACACCTCAGTCCCTTGCAGACATCCAGGTGAGCTGGTTTGTGACTTGGCAAAGATTCATCCATTCCATTTGAATCCCGTTTTGAAGTGGATCCTGGCTGAGGCTCCTGTCTCACCTGCAAGATGGGTTCAAATCCTGCTTTGGGTTCCCTGGCCAACCCACACTTGCAACACTAGGTTAACTGCAGTCCTTGAATGAAGGCATGCAAGGCTCATTCTGGCCCAAGAAAAAGAAAAAATCCTCAGGAATCCATGAAAGAAGAATTTCACAACTTTGCAGGATCTTGGAACAGCTGGAGACATTCACTGTGCTCTGGAACTAAATGAGAGACAATCTCTTCACCTCCTTACCTTGAGTGTCTTTTACTAAAATTAAATCGAATTTTCATGCTGTTCTCACTCCATTAAACCCTCTCAGGCCTCCATCTTTTGTTCTGAGGTGTCCTTCCCTCTCCTTTGTCCCTAAGTCTGGAGTGTTGTGATCCATGGGGATTTCCCTACGACTTTTCGTCATTCTTCCAGGTGATTTCACCACATCTCCCTGCCAGACTTTCCTCTGGGAGCAGGACCTGGCAGGGAGGGTCCCAAAGAGTTAACCCTCCTCCGTGGTTATCCAGGTGCTTGTCTGGGTGCAGCTCCCTTGGAGCCAGGAATCCTGCTGAGGTTTTTCCGCGGGGAGACGGAGCCGCTCAGTCCGCGCCGCCGTCGGGAAGAGGGACGGGGCTGAAAGCAGATCCCGCTCTCAGTGACACTGAGGAGGCCAGATTGGGTTTCTCCTGGGAGAGGAGGAGGTGAGGAGCAGCCCAAGGAGAGGGCTGGGAGGGACAAGGTGGCATCTGCACCTCTGGCCATTTGTTTGACCCATTGCTGGGTGACCCCACCAGCTTGAAAAGTGGCCAAGAGGGCCACGGGAGCAGAGCAGTGATTGTCCCTCTGTGCTGGCACTGCTGGGGCTTGTCCAAGCCTGGCATCACTTGTGGGTTCCTCACAATAAAATATTGAGGAGCTGGAGCATGCCCAGGGAAGGGAATGGAGCTGAGGAGGGTCTGGAGCACCAGGAGTATCTGAGGGAGCTGAAGGGACTCAGCCTGGAGAAAAGGAGGCTCAGGAGGGACCTTCTCACTCTTCACAATTCCCTGACAGGAGGGTGCAGCCAGGTGGGAGTCAGGCTCTGCTCCCAGGGAACAAGGGACAGGATGAGAGGGAATGGCCTCAAGTATTCACTACAGGAAGTTTAGATTGGATATTGGAAAAATTCCTTTGCAGGAAAGTTGGTTAAGCACAGGAACAACCTGCCCAGAGCAATACTGGAGTCACCATCACTGCAGGTATTTAAAAGCCATGTGGATGTGACACTTGGGGACAATGTGTGGCTGTACTCTGTGACCTTGGAGGGCTTTCCCAGCCTAAACAATCCCACGATTCCAAAGCATCTCCTGGCAAAGAGCTTTGGATTCAGGCAAGGACAGGTGCCAACCACACTGATTGTCCCCCCATGCACATGTTGGTGTCACATGGAGCCCTCAGGGACAGGTCCATCCACACCCAAAAACCCACCCAACGAGTTTTCAGTGCTGAGCCAGGGGAAGGATGATCCAGCAGGCAAAGTGTTAAGAGAAACCACCCCATTCCAGAAGGAAAAGAGGGAGAGGAGATTGAAGTCCAGCTGGACCTCTCCTCTCTCCCCCAGTTTGATTTTATGGGCTCTGAAATGTCGCCCATCTGCCCTCGGTGGCCGCTGCTCTTTTTTAATTGGAAGGGACAGAGGGTATTGACGACCTATCAAAATTCATATCTCGGCAACATTTCATTCCCAGTGGCCTCAGCACTCTCCCTTTCCCCCACTCCTTCCCAGATAAAGGAACTGTCACTTCGATAAACGGCACCTAATGGTGGGCAAGGAAGGTGGGACAAAAAGCTTTCAGATCCTGCTGGAAAACTTCATCAGGAAAGCAAAAAAAAACCTCCATAGGCTTTTATTTTTTTAAATAACTGGGAGATTTCATTAATTGATTGACTATTAAGGCTAATATAATTTTGATGATGTCGCCTATCTTTTCTATCATTGATTTTAAGTCAGGGTCCCTTTCTCACCTTTTGGTTGTATTTTTGGGAATGGGGCACGTTGTTATTAAAATCCAATTGAATTTTCACTATCTTTGCACCATAAGCTGGAGGAGCCAAAAAGAAGGAGTGTTATTGGTATTTATTCAATTGAACATTAATTTCTGCTGCTTGGGCTCTTCCTTTTTTACAGATAGCAAAAAAAAAAAAAAAAAAAAAGTGCCTTTGCTGTTTATTCAATTGAATTTTCACTTTCTTTCCCTCCACATTAAGTGACTTCTGTAATGGGAGAATTTCTTAATCCAAGGGAAAACAAAAAAAAAGGGAAATTGGATCCATAGGAAAGCTGACAGCAAACACACAGAGGTCACTGGAAGGCAAAGAGCTCAGGCTTAATTTTCATTAATTAATTTATTGGTGTCCAGGTGGGGGCTCAGGGACAGGGTCCAGCTGTGCCACCTGAGAAATGGGCACACCCCCTTTTTTGTGGTGTCACATCTGCAGGTGCTCAGACACCTGCACTCCTGTCACCCCCCTCTGTGGCCTCATGCACCTTCTGTCCCCACAGCAGCAAATAAATGAGGCCAGGTAAGGCCTTGGAATGCTCAGGTCACATCCAGTGTTGTCCCCAGGATCCCATCAGCAGGAAAAGGGTGGAACAGTGGCCACCACACCTTCTCCCGTGACTGAGGGTGTCAGGGCAAGTTGGATTCCCAAAAAAGCCACAGGTGTACAAGTTCATCCCTCCTCCCAGGCCAGACTGAGCTCTCCTGGATGGAATTAAAATCCAGGCTTGGTTTGGAGGCGCAGGAAGGTCGTCCTCAGCCTGATGCCCAGCCTGGGTGACAGTGGGGAGGCAGGAGCTCTCCTTGCCGCCAGGGCTGTCCCTGTGACACATCAGGATGGCGTTTTGCTGCCACTGCAGCTTTAGGACCTTTGTTCCCTGCATCAGCAACTTCCCAGTTCCTGTCAGAGCAATCCAATCATCCTCGGCAGCAATTCCGGAGAGGATCGTTGGGTCAAGCCACTAAAGGTGAACGAGTCTTGTTGTCACCAACCAGCACCTCCAGTGCTGATCCCAATCCCCAGCCCAGCAACTCCATGCTTTGCCCCAGCTCTGCCTTGAGCCGAGTATTTCATGGAATGTCCTGAGCTGGAAGGATCTGATTCCAAGAAGTGTTTGGCCCTGCACAGGGCACCCAAAAAATCCCAACGTGTGCCTGAGAGCCAAAGGCTTCCTGAGTTCTGCCAGGCTTGGAGTTGTGACCACTACCTTGAGGAGCCTGTTCCAGCGGCCAATCACCTTCTGGATGAAAAACCTTTCCCTAAAATCCCGTCTAACATAACCCTAACCTTTATCCCATTCTGCAGCAGGGCTGGCAGTCCAGAAAGATGGATATTGATGCACAACTCAACAGCTACTGGATGTGGAGATTCTCCTTGGCCTCAGACTTGGTCTTCAGGTGGTGCAGAACATCCAGGAATTTTGGTTCAACTCATCCCACCTATGCCACAGGGACACCAGACCTTTCCAGCTCTGCCTGACTGTGCTGGTCCCACTTTTCCTATGGAGACCAGACCCTCCCTCCATCTCATAAACCTGACAGTGGCAGATTTGGGAAAGACCCTCCAGCTCCCAAGTGTTTTCCACATCTCCAGCTGGGATGGGCTGCCTTCCCACATCCTAAACTACATCCCTGCTCCAGTTTGGCCTTGGAGCTTTGCCAGGTTCTTGGAGCTGTGTTCCCCTGGAAGAGGTTGGAAGAGAGACCCAGAAGTTGGATCTGAACCATCAGGGCTTCACTGACACCTCAAATTCTGGGATCAGTTTTGGCTCCTCATGACAAGAATGACATTGAGGGGCTGGAATGTGTTCAGGGAAGAGAACAGAGTCAGGGAAGGGTCTGGAGAGCCAGGAGCAGCTGAGGGAGCTGAGGAGGCTCAGCTGGAGAAAAGGAGGCTCAGGGGGGACCTTTTGGCTCTCCATAAGTCCCTGGGAGGGGGTTCAGGCTCTGCTCCCAGGGAACAAGAAATGGGACAAGAGGAGATGGCCTCAAGTTTCACACGGGGAGGTTTACATTGGATATCAGGAAAAATTCTTCATGGAAAGAGTTGTCCAGCCTTGACACAGCTGCCCAGAGCAGTATTGGAGTCACCATCCCTGGAGGGATTTAAAAGACATAAATGTGGCACTTGTGGACATGGTTTAGTGGTGACCTTGACAGTGCTGGCTAAACAGTTGGACTCCATGATTTTACAGGGCTTTTCCAACACAAATGATCCTATAATCCCATGATTCTGTTTTCCCCCATAAGACCACTCTTGCATTAAATGCATCATCACCCTTTTTGAAGCCTTGGGCACCTCCCTGGGAAAATCAGCACTTTTCCTTCTCCAGCTTGGGTTCAGGAATCTTCTCTTCCCACCAAGCACCAGGAGAGACTTTGCCACCAACCACAGATTTCCTCCTACCCCCACATGTTTCCAGGAGCTGCCTGAGCAGGAATAAATCCCACAATTAAAGCAGCATTAGGACATTAGCTTTTAAAACCCTCGTCCTAGGAAATAATGTCCCTGTGTTAGCACGGAAAGCGCCGGAGGCGTAAAACTTTTATTATTAAAATTAACATTTCAAACCTGCACCATGAAGTAATGGGGGAGGTGAAGGTGGATAAATCAGACACTTAAACCAGGAATGTAACATTAGCACTTGGAATTGTGACCAGGAAATAAAGTCAAGGTGAGGAGATGGATAAATCAGACAGCTCAGCTGGGGTTTCTTTGTGTTAACACTCAGAATCCTTGAGGAAAAAGAGGAGGTCAAGAAATTAAACAGGGAAAAATGAACTATACAGGGCCTGATTCCAAACCAAGAGACACTCAGGAGAGGAATAACATGGGATAAGAGGAGATCAGGGATGTTCAGCTGGTTTGGAGTCTGCAGGGAATTCCTCTGAGTTGTGCTCAAAGAGAGGTAGAGATGTTTCATGGCAGAGGTCCAGAAAAGCCCTTTTTCCCTTAATAAAGCTTCAAAGAAAGGAATTCGGGGAAGGAAAGGATGAACATGTTTATTGGAAGTTCCAAACCCTTTTGCAAATCCAGAGAAATTCCTTGTCCATGTTTTTAAGACACAAATGGAGACATGGCAGCAACTGAAGTCCCCACCATCCTTCAACCATGGGTGATTCAGGATGAGCACATGCCAAACCCATGGTGGAGTTGGCTCAAATCCACCCTTCAGGTTCATCTCCTGGGGCAAATCCAGTTGTTGGGAATTTCTAAGGAAGTGGCACAATGCCTTCAGCACTGCTACACCCCTGGTCAAGGTGGAAATTTCTGCTGGACTGAACTGACCCAGCTTCATCCCAAAGCTCCCCAGGAATGATTCCTTGTGATAAATGCACTTTGCAGAGAGGGGGGAAAAAGGGCAAGAGGAAAATAAGAAGTAAACTTGGGGTATCTGAATGTCCCAAAAAGTGCCAGAAGGGCTCCACGAGCCACACACAGGAGGACTTTTGGCCTCCTCCCAGGAAAGCTGTAGTTCTCTCCTTGTTGTGTTTCTCACACAAATCCTGGCAAAATATCCAGAAAATATTTAGAGATCTAAAGAGGTGTCCAAGACTGGGCTGGTCTAGTGGAAGGTTCCCTGTTAATGGAGAGAGCTGGAACTAAGTAATTCTTAAAGTCCCTTCCAACCCAACAAGTTCTATGATTCCATGATCTATTGGTTTCTCTGGATCCTTCCAAGATGTTTTCCAACTCCTGTCTCCCTCCAATACTGCCAATACCACCACAAGGGTGGACTTGGACACCAAAGGTTGTGAATTTCACTGTGGAAGAGGGGCCATGTGGGGATGCTCACAAAAAATCCGTGTTCTCTCAGGTTTGTTTGCACACATGGCTGAGCTCCAGGACTGAAAGGAGGTCCTGAAGGAAAGGATTCCTTCAGCAGTGACAGGTGTCACCCTCACAGTGACAACCTCCACCTCCACAACCACAGCCACAACCTGTATTCCCACCATGAACCAGCAGGAAAGAATTCCAGTGCTATTCCACACTGGAGGATCCTTCCCCTCCAATTCTCTGTGAAACTCAGGCCTTTGTTCTACTTGGAATTTTTTCTCTACAATTCTTCCCAAAAAGAGACGACACCAAACTGCTCTCACTGACTCGGTAAAGCAATCTTGGAATGACCAAACTCCCCAGGGAAAGGCTGGAGGCAAGAAATTATTCCCAGGGTTTATTCTCCTTCCCTGGATGGTTAAGCAGACCAAACCTCTGGCAAAAAAAAGGACTGGGAATTCTATTTCTAGGAGATGTGGTCTTTGGGGGTAACACAACATGGTGCCAAGGTGTCTCCAACTCTTTGGATGCAGAGGAATGATGGGAAAGAGGGAAGGGAAAGGCAGGGTGGCGATGGGAAAAGGGTGGGATATGATGTCATCTTCCCACCCCCAGGGGATCCCTGAATTATTAATGGGAACAGAAATCCGTCCCTGCAACCCAAGCTGGGCCAGCTCTGATTTCATCTCTCGACAGCGCTGGCGCTGGGCTGCGCCGGCCGGTCCCGCTTCCGGAGGGGAATGAGCCTCACGGGGAGCAACGGCGGCACCAGGACGGGAATTCACAGCTCTGTGGCATCAGCACCGCGGCCAGCCGTGACCTCCAGCCACATCCTCAGCCCCCCTTGCGTGCTGGATAGGAAAAAGGGGACTTGTTCCCTCCTTGTCACCCGCCAGGGTCTCTTGCGCGGATGGAGATTGTTGGATACATCCCGCGGCATCAGGAGGAGCTGTCAGAGGTGCTGAAGACACAGTGAGTTAGGGATACACCAGGAATTTTCCTCATCCCAGGGCCATCCAGCTATTTTTTGATGAATCACATGCAATGAGCTGTGTGGTTCTGAGCCCGGGGACAGAACTCAGCACATTCTTTTTGCCCAGTTTCCTCACCTTGGACCTGTTCTCTCAGCGCCATCTTTTCCCTTTCCTTCTTCTCTTTCCATCCATGGATTCCTCAGGCCTGAAGCCTTCTCCTTAAGACCTCATCTTTTCCCACTGGGTTTCCTTTTTCTTCTCTCTATCCCTTAAAAGGACGACTCTGGAATATTTAGGGGCACTTGTGGTGCCCTGGGGCAAAATCCTGCCCTTACCATTGCTGTGAGAATTCCAAAGGCAGGAACTGCATTTCCATCCCTTGAAATCCAGAGGGAAAAAAGATGAGGAAACCCAGAATGAAGCTGCAGCATCTCCTAAAACACCTTGCCAGCAATTTGTTTATTTGAGGAAATGGACTACTATTATTATTCATATAAATTATTAATTTAAATTTATTTCATTTTTAACCAATGAAAAGCTAATGAATATTGGGATGGAGTTGGAAGTTGGGGTTGGAAATAATTTCTAATTACAGAAGAAAGTGTAATTTCCCCCAAAATTCTGATTTTTCCAGCTGGAGGGATGTCCAAACCTCAGATGCTTCTCTTTGCAGCACTCCTGCAGACCAGTAGGAGTCCCATGCTTGCTTTGGAATGGAACCAGGGAAGAGGGACAATGAGGAATTCTGACTTTCTTGCTGAGCTTTTCCTGCAGGTCAATGGTTGATCCTCTACTCCAAAATTAGGATCCCTGATGAGGAATAAAACTCCTCATGTCTGCCATTACAGCAGTGAAACTGAGCCTTGGGAATTATCCAAGCACATCAGGAAAGTTATTTTCCATCTCAACACCCATATCCAGGACTTTCCTGCAGAGAACAGGGATGAGCCTTTGGCAAGCCAATATGCCATTTTCTCCATAAAAACCATTTTCAAGGAAAAACGAGCCATTTGGATAACTGGGAGTTGGGAGAGAGAAACCCACATTGTTTCCAATCTTCAGGCTACTACTGTCTGATATTTTTTCCATTTTTATCCCTTGGGATTCCACCCATGGAGTATCCAATATTCCTCACCCTGGTTCACATCTCCACAAAAGCTCCTGAAGGACATGGGGCATTTCCAAAATATATGAGGCCTTCATATCCCAAAAAACTTGTATCCAAAACACCTCTTGGCATTTAAGCACCTGACAAGGTCTTATTCCCTGTGACTCATGGAAAATGTGACTGAAAGTGAGGAGAGTTCTCTGGGTTGATCCAAGTGCTTCATGTTCTGTATGTAAATCCAAACAAGGGTCCCAAATTCCAAAAGTGTGTGAGTGGAGTTATTCAAACTGCAATCATTGAAACAGACCTGAAATTCCCAGGATTGTGTTTGGAGAGTGGCACAGAGCATGTGAAACAATGGACAATTCCAGCAAAAATCAAATAATTCAGCATCTGCACCAGGCAGTGGCCAAAAGGAAATTTTCTTGGAAGTTTCAGTGGGAATTAAGAGGTAAAATTGTGGAAGTGGTGGAAAAGGACCTGATTTTTATATCAGGGATGGCAAGAACAGAAATGGGGACACAGGATGAAAAGAGAGGAACTTAACTGCTATGTCCATGCATGTTTGTCATTCCAAAAGGATATTAAAATTATTGGAATCCTCTGGGAAACTGAAAAGTGTTTAAAAATGACAAAAAAATCCCAGCAATATTATTCAAATCTTCTCCATCTTTTTATGCTCAACTTCATTTTAAACAGCCTTGAAAAGGAGCTTCCTATTTCCACCTCACCACGTTCCTCTGCATTCCTTCCTCATCTTCTCTTTCTTATCTCCTGCTTCTTGATGTTCATGGAATCATAAAATCATGGAATGGTTTGGGTTGGAAGGGAGCTTAAAGACGATCCAGTTGCATCCTCATCCACTCTCCCAGATTGCTCCAAGCTCTGTCCAACCTGGCCTTGGACACTTCCAGGGATCCAGGGGCAGCCACAGCTTCTCTGGGAAACCTGTGCCAGGGCCTCACCACCCTCACAGGGAAAAATTTCTTCCCAATATTCCTTCCAAACCCACAGTGCTGCTGTGACCTTGCCATGAGATTTGGAGCAGAATCCATCCCTTATTCCCATCTCCTTCTCCCTCTGAGCCACTTCCTTGCAGCTTCCCCACCTGCACATTGGGATGTCCATCATGAATTTGGGGTGTCTAGCAGGAAAAAGAGCTTTGAGCATTTTTATTGCCTTCAACTGGGCGTTCGGGGCATGAACTCAGAATATTTGGGCACATATTGAGACAGAGAGGTGGGATCCTGTGGAAGTTTCTGGATAAATGGATACCCATTTGTGTCTCTCCAATAAATCCCTGTGCATACCCAAACTTTTAATGCTTATTTAATCCAGACCTCGGAGCCCAGCTGGGACCTCTCGCAGTTCCTACCACGGATGGCTACTCTGAAAGGCTGATGGAAGCACTTGGATTCCCAGGAGACCTTTCTCTCTCTGCCTGATAAGCAAAGTGGTTTTCCTGAGGGATTTGAGGATGCAGAAGGGAGCTGCTCGCTCAGCAGCTGAGCTACAGGGAGTGTATCCTAAAGGAGCACTTCCAACAGCAGTGATGGATCTGCCTCTGGAAGGGAGAGATTTAGGGGAGAGAAACATTCCTTGCCTGGTTTTAGGGGATCCCAGTGCAGCTTTAGGGATGTTGTTTTTTGGAGCTGGGTTCTTCCACTTAAAACCCTGTCCTGGATATGATTGTGGAAAATCATGGAATCTTAGAGTGGTTTGGGTGGAAAGGACCTCAGTCTTGGGGTCACTCTAAGACAGACCTCAAAGATCATCTCATTCCAACCCCCCACCATGGGCAGGGACACCTTCCACTATCCCAGATTGTTCCAAGCCTCATCCAACCAGGCCATCCAACTTCCAGGGATGAGGAGTCCACAGATTCTCTGGGCAGATACTTGGAATATTCCCCTGCCCATGAGGGGCCTTGGCTAGAAGTCAGTAAATTCCTTATTAATTGTGTTTTCCTAAAGTAAAAAACAAAAGGAAAAGAGGAAATGGCCTAAACTCGCACCAGGGGAGGTTTAGGTGGGATATCAGGAGAATTCCTACAATAGAAGGATTAACTGGAACAGGACAGTGGTTGAATCACCATTCCTGGAGGAATTTAAAAGCCACGTGGATGTGACACTTGGGGACATGGTTTAGTGGTGGCTTTGGCAGTGCTGTGGAACAGCTGGGCTTGAGGGCTTGAGGGCTTCTCCTACCTAAACAATTCCATGATTCTAAGAGCCTAAAGGAGAACTGGATGCACCTCAGTTTCCATGTTAGATTCAAACATGCATAGCCAATGTTTAGGAAAACTGAATTCTCCCTAAATGAGAACTTTCCCAAGCCAGCAGGACTCCACAAGCTTCTCCCACTGCTCCCTGACTGGGGCAGTGAACAGAAGATTTAAAGTTCTTGGATCTGCAGTTTAACCCGCAGATTTTCCAAGTAACATTTGCTCAGTAAAACATTTCCAAGGGTGGGATTTACTGTCATAATTAATAGGTTATGATTAGGTCAATAACTTTCATCAACCTCGCCGGGAGAGAACCTATTAATGAAGCTGTAAAACAACGTAAACTCCATGGAAAAGATGGGAGGGAGGATTTACAACTTCCCAGAAGCCTCAGTAACTAAAGGGACGATTTACAGGAAGGAAAATGATCCGGGTGCCCATAAAACACGATCCAAATGATGCCCATATCCAAACAAGACAAATTAAAATGGTTTAAGTAGATTTCACAGCCCAAATAAACCGGAGCATCTCAATTGAGAGGAGGCGTTTTATGGAGTGCGGGAGGGGAAGATGCATGGGAATGGGAGAGGGGATGGAGCAGGTCGATCAGAAATCAGGGGCACGGCCTGACATTCCTGATTTCCCCATCAGGATCATCCCTCAGCAGTCACATCCAATTCCAGAGGAATTCTGGTGTCCCTGCCCATGGCAAGGGGTTGGAAGTTGATGATCCTTAAATTCCCTTCCAACCCAAACTGTTCCATGATTCCAAGAAGGAAGAACAGTCCACAAACACTTCTCCCCACAGCCAAAATAGAGAGGTCTGAGGTTAAAATTCATGGAAGATGTTCATCCTGCAGCCCAGGGAAAGGAGACTTTTCCACTTGTGATGGTTTGGGAGGACATTGCCCAACACCAGAGGTGACCCCATCGGTCACCACCCAAAGCAGACTCCAACAGCTCATAGAATCATAGAATCATAGAATCATAGAATCATAGAATCATAGAATCATAGAATCATAAAATGGTTTGGGTTGGAAGGACCTTAAAAATCATCCAGTTCCACCTCTCTGCCATGGGCAGGGACACCTTCCACTATGCCAGGATGCTCCAAGCCCCATCCAACCTGGCCTGGAACATTTCCAGGGATGGGGCAGCCACAGATCCTCTGGCAAACCTGTGCCAGGCCCTCACCACTCACACAGGGAAGAATTCCTTCCCAAAATCCCATCTAACTCTTCCATATGGCAGTGGGAAGTAATTTACCTTGTCCTGCTCTCCATCCCATGGATGAAAGTCCCTTTCCAGCTTTCTTGGAACCCCTTTAGGCACTGGAAGGTCTCCTTGGAGCCTTCCCATCTCCAGCCAGGACATCCCAACTGTCCCAGAAGAGCAGAGAAGCTCTTTGATCAATTGAGTGACCTCCCCTGGACTTGAGATGGTGGGACAGCAGGGAAAGGAGGGCAACAAAACCAATTTATCCTAAATTTATTTAGGTGCAAACCTACAATACCAAACCTGTCCCAATTGTCCCTTTTGGTGACAGGACACAGCCGTCTCCTGCCTTCATTTTGAGAAGCCACCTTGGAGTTCATTTCTTTATCAGTGTATGGACCAGAGTGCCAGAAACCATCAACTTTTCCAAGGTTTTGGATCTCACAGCCTGTGTGGATATTACTTGGAGGTCGCTTGGCTGTGTGAATGTTGTGGTTAAAGGGTTGGGATTCCAGGAATGGATACAACTCCCATTGTTCCTCCCACTTCCCAAATGCCATTTTTTGAACCAAAACTTCTGGATTTCAACAACTCAATCCCAACCCTTTTCAAGTTCGTTAATTATCCTCCCTCTTTTAATTGTGTTTATAAAAGCTGCTTAATTTGACAAGACCGATTTCCCATAACCCCCTGCTGATTAGCATCATGTTCCTGTAATTCCTTATTAATCGAGTCCTAGGGAGGTGTTCCCTCATTTTGCCTGGAATCAATGGCAGGCAATAATTAACCAAGTCATTCCCATTCCTTAACAGACTGTCATGACATCAGTTTTCCTCTTGTCCCTTGGATTTCCCTGCCTTGGGATCTCGTAAACTAACCCTGATTCCTCTTGGCCACATCCTAGAAAACACTTGGATAGAGTTAATCCCTGTTTTTAGCACGCTGAATGTTTTTTAAGAGGGGCTATCTGGAATGTTCCCCACTAAATGCCAGCCTGTAAACCATCCCTTCCCTTTAATCAGGAACAAATCTGCTTTTCCCTCCAAATACAAAACAAATATCCCTGGAAAATGCCTGCTTTGCACATTTCCCTTCCAAGGAGGAATCAATACTGGGGTTATTATAGCTCCTTCTGTTCCCAAAGTATTTCAACTCTTTGCTGGCCTCAGCTCTACTGGCCAGAGCCTCTCCTGGCTTTTTGCTCATCTCACTGATTTTCTCCATTTTTGTGCAAATCCAATGTCCTTTATCCCTTTTTTTTCCCCCCATTTGATGTGTCCCTTGTCACTGTCCCTTTGCCTCTAAGCCAGTTTTTCAAACCAGTGTCACTCTTGGTGGGGCAGAATGACCCTTTTGGGGGTACTTTGGTTGTTTTTTATCCATCCTCTCTCATCATTCTCATTTTACCATTCCCTCTTTTTAATTTTTCTTTTTTTTTTTTTTTAACAGCAGAATTGTCCTTCAGGAGATTTTTGTTTTCCATGAACCTTGAAAAATAATCAAGGAGCTGTTCTGAGCTAACTCTGAGGGTGCTGAGGCCCTGGAATGGAATTCCCAGAGAAAGCTGTGGCTGCCCCATCCTTGGAAGTGTTCCAGAAAGGGGCTTGGAGCAATGTGGGATAGTGGAATGAGATGATTTTTAGGATGGTTTGCAGGTAAATCCTTAAGCTGCTTCTCAGCCCTTTTGTTTGGGAAGTGTTGTCGAGTGCAGACACCACCAACCAGCAGAATTCCAGCCCCCTCTTTTGGGACATTGATTCATAACCATTCCAGATCATTTTTCCATCTAATTTCACCATGGTTTGACACTTTCACCAATTTTTCCCCATTTCCTTGCTCAAAATACCCCATAACAAGTCTTGACCACTCCAGCAGTCAAAGCTTGGAGCAGGATCCTCCAAAAAAAGCTTCCATGGAAACATTTTTTTTAATTGAAAAAATAGAAATTTTGGATTAAAAGAAATTTTTACACTTCCTGCAGCATCAGGCTCCCACTGAACATTTATGAACTCAAAACAAGTTTATTTTTTAGGAGTGGGATTTCTCCAAAGGAAAGTGTTTCAGTTTGTGCTGTTTTGTTACACTTGACCATCCACCTTCCTCTTTTTTCCTTCCCTCCTGTCCCAGACTGTCCAAAAAAAAGATCCTGTGAGCCTCTTCTTTCATAGGCTTGGGACTATTATTTCTATTTCCAGTCCCTTCCACCTCTTCTTCCCTGGAATCCGCCAGGTTTGCAGTAATTTGAGATTCCCACTCAAAGTAACTGAGTCGCCACTGGCAAAGGCTCAGCGTGACCAGGACAGCCCTGCTTGGAGGTGACCCTCTGGCCTGAGCTGGGGTGTTTAATCCACCAAATTCCAGAATATTGGGAAGTGTTTTTTGATTTCTTCAGTCCTTTATTCCTTCAGACCATCCTGGAATTAACTATGGACAGTGAATTTGCCAGCTCACTGCAGCAGAGGGTTTTCCATGGAAATGAAGACTCACAGGCAACAAGGAGATATTTCTCTATTCAAATTCCTAGAAATTAATAATCCATCCTGGATAGAGGGCTCCAAAGTGTATCCCATTTAAATGTGGAATTAAATATGCAGGAAAAACTGAGGGAACACAGACCCATTGACTTGTGCTGTCTGATCAAAATATTCACCTGAGAAATGGAAGCTCCAACCTCATCTGACTTGACCAAGTGAAGAGATTAATGGAAAAAAAAGATGGAAGCAGATCTGAGGTCTCTGAACAGTTTTTCCATTGACCCTGCAACAGCTGGAATTTCTCATGGCCTTGTCTCTTTTCCTCTGAGCTCTATGGACTCTGTGGAGTCTAAATTGTTCTTGGAATTGCCTCAGCACCACTGATGGAAAATCTCACCACTATGGCTTCAGACTGAAAGATGGGATATTGGGAAGAAGTTCATCCCTGGGAAGGTGCTGAGGCCCTGGAATGGAATTCCCAGAGAAGCTGTGGCTGCCCCATCCCTGGAAGTGTCCAAGGCCAGGTTGGGCAGGGCTTGGAGCAACCTGGGATAGTGGAAGCTGTCCCTGCCCATGTCCCTTCCAATTCAAACCATTCCATGATTCCATGACCCCATAAATGTTTTCTCATCTCTTCCTGCTGGGGCTGATATTCCTCCCGTAGATTCAGTGAGCTGATGAGAATAGATCATGGGGAAAATCAGGTGACAATCCAGGTGATGTGGCTCCTACTTCCCAGGAGGGTGAACTGTAAAAGAATCAGGTGCAGCACAGGGAACCAGCTGGAAAAGCAACGATAATCCTGCACAAAAGTGTTGATGTTAGGCCTGATGAAGTTTTACTCCAAAAGAAATCCTTCAGGATTGGTGGGTGGGATGTTTAACACCCAGGTTTTTAATTGGTGGGCTTTTATCCATAAAAATGAATGATTCCATGTGTAAAAACATCATTGCACGTGTAAAAGTAAATTATTGTGCATATAAAATCTTTACTGCACATCTAAAAGTAAATTATTGTGCATGTGAAATAGATTCCGGCATTTTTTCCCCCCTTGTACCTCCCAGTCATTATTTTGGGAACGCTTGTAATCCCTCACTATGAACATGTGGAAGCCCCACTAAAGATTCCTTTTGAAACAGATTCCCATCTGTGCTCTCCAGAAGAATATCCCAAATATGGGTCAAAATCTGTACAACTACACGGGAATTCCTGGCAATGACGTGTGTTAACTGTGCTCACAAAACTGCCAGACTGCTGGAATCCAATTCCTGCCCTGTCCTGCTGCAGCTGGTGCTCTGGGGTTAAGATTGATGGGGAATCTCTTTGGCCTCTCTCTCAGGCTGAGTTTAAAAGCTTTGGCCTCAAGGGCAGGCCAAGCTCCTGTCACATTTGGCATTGCTGGACCAGCACAAAGCAGCTCCCAGGCTCAGCACAGCTCGTCCATATCCCATCCCCGTGGCAGCCAGGTGCAGCAGGAATGTGGGAATGTGCTGGGGTGTCCCGTGGGATCATTGATCCCACCAGAGATCCAAGATTGTTCAGAGCACGGCTTTGTAGCTTTAATCATGAAGATCCAGGGGTTGGGACTGTCCCAGACAATTTCAGCATCAACAAAGAACCACTGAATCCCAGAATCCATGAGGCTGGAAACACCTCCAAGATCACTGAGTCCAACCTGATTCCAAATTTGGCAACCAGTCCAGAGCACTGAGGAAATGTAGTGCAGCCTGTCCCTTGAGTGCTTCCCAGTCATCCCATGCAACATTCCAGGACACTTCTCATTCCCAGAGGTTAATTTGGTGTCTTTATCAGGGTCTGGAATTGCAGTGTCACCAAACTGGAATGAATTGTGGCCATTTCTGGAAGGTCTCCAGTATTAGATTCCAACACTGGAGATTTTGATTCTCTCTGGGAAGGAATTCTTCCCTGGGAGGGTGGTGAGGCCCTGGCACAGGTTACCCAGAGAAGCTGTGGCTGCTCCATCCTTGGAAGTGCTCAAGGCCAGGTTGGATGGGGTTTGGAGCAACCTGGGATAGTGGAAAGGTTGGAATGAGATTATCTTTAAGGTCCTTTCCCACCCAAACCATTTCATGATTCTATGATTCTCACCACCCAAAACAGGGAAGAATTTCTTCCCAATATCCCATCTAACCCTACTCTCTGTCAGTTTGAAGCCATTCCCCTTTTCCTGTCATTTCATCCATTGTAAAAAGTCCATCTCCATCTTTTTTTCAACTGGTTCTGGAAGGCCACAGATATTTCCCTCCAATCCTTCTCTTTTCCAGGCTGAACAATCCAAATCCCCCCAGCCTTTTCTCACAGCAGAGCTGCTCCATCCCTCTCACCATCCTGGTCCCTCCTCTGGACTTGCTCCAGCAACCTCATGTCCTTCCTGTGCTGTTGCTGGATGCAACATTCCAGGTGGGATATCACCTAAGCAGGCAGAAGGAAAGAATTCTAATCTCCTGCTGCCAACATTGTAGGATCAACCCAGGATATGATTGGATTTCTGGGATTGGAGCACACATTGCTGGGTCATGTCCAACCTGCCACACATCAGCACTTCCAAGTCCTTCTCCCCTTCTTTCTGCTGCTCCACCTGCTCATCCCCAGCCTGGATTGATGATGGGATTGACTCTCTCTCACTCAGCTGCAGCACCAGCACTTGGCTCTGTTAAACCTCATGAGATTCCCATGGCCCTGCTCCTCAAGATTGTCCAAGTTCCTCTGGATGCATCCAAAACTGGGAATTCTCATTGGTTTGTGCATCACTTGCAACCTGACACTGTCTCCACCCCTGCTGACACGTCCCCACGCCAGCAGATGACTCAGGTGATGCAAACCACTGCTGCCAAGTGGAGCATCCCATGGAAATGCAGCAATGGTCCATCTCCTCTCTTCACCCACTGCATCCTCTCCCATAAATCCCAGGACAGTTTGATAATCTGTGTTCCCAACCTTTACTACCAGAGTGAATAATCCGTAGGGAGCAGGTGATTTATGTCCCATCCATAAAACCTTTGGCACTCCTGGTGAATGACCTACAAGGATACAAACTGGGACGATGTAATTCCTCGTGTCCTGCTCACTCCCTGCCTGCAGACCCCTCCCTCTCCTCTCCTCCCTTCCCCCTTTATTCCTCATCTGACGAAATCATCAAATTTATGGCCAAATTGAAATGAAATGCAATTTAATTCCCGTTCTGCTTTCCGTCCATCACCTCGCCGGCCGCTCCCAGAGGATCCCCTAACCCAATCACTGGATGGCCGTAACTTCATTAGTGCTGCCAGCAATTCCCTGCTTTCTGCTGCATGTGGCTCCTGGAAATCATGGCTGACACCCTTCCCTGGGAATTACTGGAAGCAAGAGCTGTCTCAAGTTTTTGCTGGGTTATTTCCCACTTCTGCTCCATCAGCGGATTTACTCCCGCGGGGTGATGGGATCACCTCGGCTTGGCTGGATGATTCCCACCCAAAAAGCATTTCCAGCTCCCAAGCTGGAAAGATGGGAAAGAGGCTGGGATGGGATGCCCACAAAGCTGTGGATGCCCCATCCCTGGAAGTGTCCAAGGCCTTGAATGGATGACACTTGGAGCAACATGAGATAGTGGAAATCGTCCTTGTCCGTGGCAGGGGGTTGGAATTGGATGGTCTTTAAAGTTCCTTCCAACCCAAACCATTCCAGGATTCAATGGACATTCATCCCTGTTCACCTTGGGATCTGTGGAGCTGGGAAAAATGATGGCAGGGAAATCATTGGAGAGGCAGCTCCATGTGGCACCTTGTGGTTCATTCCAAGGAAAGAGCAGGAGCTCATGGAGGAGAAATTCCCAAGCTGCCAAACCCCCCACCCCACTCTGGAAATCCCAGAATCCACTCATCTTGCCTTGTGAGCCACCTGAAACACTGGAAAAACATCCAGGTGGATGTTTATCTTCCCTGCCTCCTGTCCCACGGATGAATCACTCTCTTTAAGCCCTTCTTGACACATTTGTCCTCCAAACTCCATCCCTGGAGATCCCACCCTTGCCCTCCTCCCAGCAATTAATCCCAGCCCTCCTCTATCCCACAGCTCTAAATCTCCTTTGCTGGTTTCTAAGCTCCTTATTCCTTGTCCTATACACAGGGAAACGTGTCCCTCCCCTTCCTGCAGCAGCCTTTTACATAATTGCTGGCTGTTATCCCATCTCCCTCCATTCTCTGGGATAAACAATCTCATGTTTTTCCCAGCCATTCCTCACAGACTGTATTTGATCCATAGGGATGCCACATTTGGGTTTTTTCCCCTCAACTGGAAGATTTGGTGCCCCTCAGCTTTATGTAGGACATGAAGCAGAAAATAGATAATGTTGAGGACTGACAAGGATCTCCCCATTCCCACTTCCCACCAAGTTCTTCCTGGGATATCCACAGTGTTGAGACCTTTGGAAGCAGGTGAGGGGACTCAAGAACACTTTTTGTAAATCCTTACATAATATCCTGTGCCAATTCTCTTGGGAGAAATACAAACACCTTTATGGCTCAAACAAACCAACCAAACAGAAAGAAGTAATGAGGACATTTAATGAGTCTAATTTGGCATTGGATGCAAATGAAGGGCTTTGGGATGACATGGCTGAGGTCCTATCCTTAAAAAGTTGAATCATCTCCCAGTTAAAAATGTTCAGGGAACAGCAGAGTGGATTTCTCCACATTTCTCCCAATCTGTTTCCGAGGAATTTTGTAGTGTTTAATCAATATTAAAAGGTGAGAACTGAACCCAGATGTGAAAGTTTCCAGCTAATTCCCTAAATCTTTGGCTAAAACACATCCAGAGATATGTTCTGACATATGGACACCCACATATGAAAAAATCCATCCAGAGGAATATACTCCTGCATCTATTTCTGCTCTAGCAAATTCTCCAATATTTAGCCTAAATTCAGATTTCGAGGCAAAATTTACCTGATTTATTTTGTTTCCCACACCTGTTCCAAGAGAAAACCTGGATCAGGGGAGGCATCAGGCTGGAGGTGCTGTTAATTCCCAAAGGCAGGAAACAGAAAGGACCCAAGGAAGTCTCATTAACAGAGAAAATCAGAGCAAGCAGAAACGTCTGGAGAGATCAGGATGGTTCCTTGGAGTTAAATGTGATCCTGCCTTTCTCAGGGAGAAGCTGAGAACACAAATAGGAATAAAATAGATTGAGAAAAGAAAAAAAAAAAAAAAAAAAAGGAAGGAAGAGGTGAGGGAGACTCAGTAGGTGGTGCTCTTCCCTCTGGATCCACACAGGGCATGGAAAGGGGTGATTGGGAATCTCCAGGTGGAAAAACAGCTCCAAACCCAGCTCCTGGCCCTGACTCCTGGCCCCAGGGTGAATGAAGGACCTCAGCACCATCCTGAGAGCAGCTAAATTTTGGGATATGATGAATTTCCAGCACAGTCCAGATTTTGGCAGCTCATAATCCCCAAATCCACTCAAATCTTAAATGCAATAAATGTCAGCAAGTGGCTCCAGTCAGGAGCTGAGGTCCCAAGAGGAATTCAGCCTCCACCCTGTTTGACTCTGGATATTTTATCCCACCTCCAGCACATCCCAGGACAAAACCCTTGCAGGAATGGGAAGTGTTGGTGAATGTGATGTTTTAAGAGAAGGAAATCGAGTGTGGGCAGCCCTGGATCCTCACAGCCCCCACCCTGGAAGGGGAAGGGCTGGATTGATTTGGGAGCAGGGAGCCATAGATCAGCACAGCCTCTCCCATAATTTTCCCTGATGGATTCCCACCCGATGGGCTGATCTGAAAGTGATAAAGGGAAGACTGGAGTGTTTTCAACACCCCACTAACTCCCAAACCGGGCTCAATAATCCTGCAGATTGATGGCTCCTCAGGAATGGGGAGGGAGGGGTGGGCTGGGAGGGGAGTTTATTCAATCCAGAACATTTTTTGGGATAAATGACCTGGTACAACTGGCACCAGCATCAAGGAAATGCTTCTTCTTCAAAATGTTTTTCCCAAAAGCAATTTGGAGATTTCAGGTGTGGTCCTGGGGCTGGTGAGTTCTGTCCCCAGGAATGGGGGGTCCAGGATAGGAAACTGGAGTTTGCCTGCAGAAATAAGAGCTTTCCCATAGTTCCCATTTTTCCCCCTTCTTCCTCACTTTCCATATCCTTTGGGGAGTCTCCTGGTCACCTCAAACACCTTCAGTCCAAACAACAAAGCTCTAGGACCTTGTTTCCTTGTTGTCCTTGAAGAAGGAATTTCCATTCCCACTGTTCTCAGGTTGAGAGGGGGCCAAATATTCCCTGAAAGGTTTCACAAGGAACAGGTTTTCCATCCAAATCTCAGAATCATGGAATCCTTTAGGTTGGAAAATACCTTGAAGATCATCAAGTCCAGTTAACCCAGCACTGCCAATTCCATCACTAGCCCATATCCCTGAATCTCACCTCTCAGTGGCTTTGAAATTCCTCATGGGATGGGAACTGCACCATTCCTTTGGGCAGCCTTTTCCAGGGCTTGACAACCCTTTCCATGATATTTTTTCCAAATATCCAACCTGAATCTCCTCAGGTGGAACCTGAGGTCATTCCCTCTCATTTCTCCCCAGCTGAAAGCCACTCCCTGATCCTTCAGCAGGACAAGGACACTTCCCACTCCTCTCCCTGGATTTCACCAGTCCCTGGAATACACAATGCCAATCCCAGCTGGCATCCCCATCCTCCATTTCCCCACTCCCATCCTCCTCAAGACCAGCTGGGATTTCCATCTCAGGAGGCAGCTATTGTGCTGTAATTAAACAGCAATTGATTGCAAACAGGGTTCTTTTGTGTTTGGGATTAATGAGAGGCAGGAAGATAAATTTGGTCACCAGTAATTAACCCCAATTACAGAAGCAATAAATTAGGAGCCCTGTGGTATCCATGGCCTTTGGAAGGCTCTGGATCCTTCCCCTTTCCAAGATTCTTTTCCTACAATCCTATGGGGTTTTCAGAAGTGAAATGAATCTCAGTAAGGGCTGTGGGGACTGGTGGATGCACTGGGATGGGATGAAAAGTTGGGATTTTGGCTGTGGAGAGGGCATGAGGATGCTGCCATGACAAGAACAGGCTGGGGGAGCCTTTCTGATCCCTAATTCCCAACAGGGAAACGATGATTTCACTGATTTGATGCCCTAATCCCCGGGAGTTTTCCCAAATTTTGATTTTGCAGGCTGGGTGAGCAGGAGCAGAGTTTGTGGGATGGGCAAGCTGGATGAGCTCAGTCCAGGGAATGTGGAATGCCTGCTGCACCCTGGGGGTGAAATCCATGGATAGGAAGTGGGGTCAACCCCTGGAGCAATGGGGAGCACAAGGCTGGAATTCCAAAGATTTTCTTCAGTTTATTTCAATCCTGGAGTAGAGACACCACAGTGTGGTGCCCCAAAATCCCAATCCCAGCATCATTCCCCAGGATCATCCCCTGCCTGCTGCTTCCCTCTGGCTTTTGTGGTTCCAGCTCCATCCTGCCTGGTATCCAAAATAATTTCCAAAGGATTTCTGGCTTTAACCTCAGCTGTTTTCATGGTTCAACAGTTTTGGGGCCAGGCCATTGACCCCTGCACCAACAAAGCATTAAAGCAGATGCTGAAGGGTTTCCCAGGGCATTCCAAGCTTTTCTTTGCCTGTAAACCCTGGAATTGCAGAAAGGATTCACCCCCAGCCTGAAGAAGTGCAAATCCCTCAATCTTTCACCAAGTGCCAAGAACATCACAGGAGATTTGGGACTCAGGGACATCCAGAAAGTGCCACAGGTGTGGGAAGAGCAGTAGAAAAAAAATCCCTGCAATGTCCCAGAATTTAGCAGTCCCCAGAGGGAGTAAATTCCTAAATCCCAACTTTTTTTTTGGCAGTACTATCCCTGGAAAACTGTGACAGGCTCACTTGGAGGTTTAATCCAGGTTTAATTTGTGAATGATGAGACCCCAGCCCTGCCTCAGCTGCGGGTGGGAGGTGACAATGTCCTTGTCCCCTCTCCCATCCTGCATCCCTGGGACCCTGATGTGGGTGCCAAGTGTGGGACATGGAGTGGGAATATGGGAAAATGGGGGCACTGGGGGGATTTGGGGACATGGCAATTTGGGGATGTGGGAGAGATTTGGGGACATAGGAAAATGTAGACATGGGGTCAGAATTTGGGGGCACTGGGGGGATTTGGGGATATGGCAGTTTGGGGAGTAGGAGAGATTTGGGAACATGGGGATTTGGGGACATTTGGAGGATTTGGGGACATAGGGAACTCTGGACATGGGGGTAGAATTTGGGTGCATTGGGGAGATTTGGGGGAATTTGGGGATGTGGGAAAATGGGGGCACTGGGGGATTTGGGGACATGGCAATTTGGGGAGTAGGAGAGACTTGGAGACATGGGGATTTGGGGACATTTGGGGGAATTTGGGAACATTTGGAGGATTTGAGGACATAGGGAACTGGGGACATGGGGCAGAGTTTGGGGCCACTGGGGGGATTTGGGGATGTGGGAGAAATTTGGGAACACGGGGATTTGGGGACACGGGGGAAATGTGGACATGGGGGCATTGGGGGGATTTGAGGATGTGGGAGAAATTTGGGAACATGGGGACTTGGGGACATTGGGAAATGTGGACAAGGACACAGAATTTGGGGACATTGGGGAGATTTGGGGGAATTTGAGGATAGGGAGAGAATTTGGAGAGATTGGGAAAATTTGGGGGCATAGGGGACATATGGAAGGTGTTTGGGGAGACATGGGGGATTTGGGCACATTTCCTAAAATTCCCTCCGTGCCCCCAAATTCCCAACCCATGCCTGGGATTGCTGCCACACTCTTTCCCAATGGAAGGAAGAGCAAAACATTGAATTCCACCCTCTCTCCCACTTTTCCCTCTCGGGGGTGGGGCCACATCCCCAGAAGGGTCAGCGGGTGCCAGGGCAGATCTCCATGGCTAATTCCATAATCCTCCCCTCTTTCAGGCAGCAGGAAAGGCCTGGCCAGCAGGATCCCTGTGCAGACAGGGTGTAAAAATCCATGGCAGCTCCAAAGCAAACACTCCCACATCTTCATTCCTTCCACCCTATTGGCCATTGATTCCAGATAAATTTCCGGGAGGCCCTGACAGGGCTCAATTCTCCTAATTATGGCCCTATTGACATGTGATCTTTGGCTGCTCAGCTTGTCAGGAGCCATCCATCAGGCAGACAGATTCCTTTGGCTCCCGAGGAAATGAGATGGGAAAGGGGGGGAGAAAGGAGGAGCAGGGAAACAGGCTGGAATGGTGAGCCAAAAAAAATCCCCTGGCCCCGATTTTATTTATTCCCAAATACGTGGTGGGAGATCCAAAACACCAATATTTATGGGAAGAGTTGAGAGCTCCTAATTTGGGAAGAGCCAGTGTGGAACACTGTGATTGTTGGGATGAACAGCTCGGATTACACAGCTCTTTCCTTTTCACAACTGGACCGATTTTTCCAGGTCTCTGCAAAGTTTTCCCTCCCTTTCCACACCCAGGGAATTCCTTGCTCCAGGAATGTCGAAATTTTGCATGGATAACAGGCACATTATAAGGGAAAAATCCATCCACTACCATAATAGAGATGGGAAAATGCTGGTTCAAGAGTACAAATTGTTGGAAACAGAGAGAAAACTCTGGGAATTCTCTGCTGCTCCATCCTGCCTTGCATTTCTCCTGGTCAGAGACAGGACACAGAAAAAGGCCCAAAATCCACCTGTTTTCTTATCCCAATCCCAGTTTGGACTGGTTAGACAGGGCTAGGGCTGATACCCAAACTGGAGCCACTGGGAAGCACAGGAATGTGGCCAGGAGACCTGGATGGGGCATAACTGGGGAACACAAACCTTCCCCAGCTTTCCTTGTGCTGCTTTTACAACTGGATTTTACAACTGGGCTAAAACCAGTTGGTCTGGAGGATCTTTCCAGTCCCTTCTCCTCTTCTGTGGGGTTCACAGATAAAACCAGAAGCTCTGTGGACCAGGAAAATCATTTGGGTGAGTGTCAGAGCCCAGAAATGAAGGAATAAATCCACGTGGCTGTTTTCCTCATAGCTTTGGGATGAGCACACGGATGCCTGGGGAGCTCAGGCAGTTCTGGATGGGATGCAGGCAGAATCAGGAAGGATGGGTGGGGAGGGACTCCCTTGTCCCCAGAGGAGGTGTCACCACACCGACAGCCCAAAGCAGCGCTGGGATGGATCAGGAAGAGATCCCTGCGAGCTGACTCATATCCTGGTTGGAATGTCTCTGCATTGTGAGAGGATCCAGACAGCCGGCAGTGTCTGGAGATAACAGCCTCTACCGGGAGCCCTGGGAGCTCGGGCTTCACTTACAAAGCTCGGCTTATTCCAGCTCTCCCCGCACCCCCGGTATTGATCCGCTCCCCCCCTGCCCCAGCCCGGCTGCAGGATCAGCCCATCCATGGAAAAGCTCGGGTATCCTGCACATCCTCACTCCCACAAAGGATTGCCGAGCAGAAGTGCTGAGCTCGGGAAATCCAGCCCTGAAAGAAGCAAAGCCTGAGCAATTCCCCCGCAGGTGGGAAAGGAGGAACTGCTCCTGCTGCTGGGGAAACTGAGGCACAGGAAGGAGTGAATTCCAAGCAGCAGCTCCCAAATTTCATCAAGTCACAGAGAGCTTAAATGATTTTACTCCTCACTCATTCTCCCATAAAATCCCATAACTCCTTGCCTACTTTAGGAATTGTGCTCCTTGAAATCTTTTGGGTCTCTATCCTGTCTCATTTCCATGCATCATTGGAGGACAACACTGATTTCTCCCAGTTTTGTGTCTCCTTGTCCTGCTTCCTTTATCCCCAATCTCTTCTTTAGCTTTCCCTTATCATTTTTTAATTTTGTTAATCTGTTCTCACAGTGGTCACTCCTAGGAAAACTCTAGAATTCCTCATTTGCTTTCGGATCTTGGCTCCTGTTCTGGGCCTGTCTTTGCTCCTCCTGGTTATTGGACAGGAGGTTCCCACCTGGAGCTTCATCCAGAATCTCACAGAATGGGATCACAGAATCCTGGAATGGTTTGGGTTGGAAAGGACCTTAAAGATGATCCAACCCACCCCCCTGCCATGGGCAGGGAAACCTTCCACTATCCCAGATTGCTCCAACCTGTCCATGAACACTTCCAGAGATGGGACAGATTCTCTGGTCAACCTCATCCAGTTCCTCACAGGGAAAAATTTCTTCCTAGAAAGCAACATCAGAAATCCCTGGAAATATCCCAGTCTCCCTGGCTGCATTATCCATAATTGCCCTGCATCCAGAGCCTTTCCCTGCCTCCTGATTCACCAGAACCCCCCAAAAAATCCTCATTCCTGAGTCCTACAGGTAAGGAACAGGAATGTTTAAGGATTTCCTAATTTTTCAGTGTCCAAGCAATTTTTCAGCCCAAGCAGAAAGAAAATGACATGTTTCTCATCAAATCAAGTGTTGTGTAAATTTGAATTTCTTTGACTCCTCAGTTAAGCATAAAATTCAGGAAAAGGAGGAGGCTTTGGCTTAGCCCTGGGAAAGCTGCTGGCAAATCCAGAGCCCCATTGCTGCATCCTTTGAGTCCCCACAGTCTGAACTTTGCAGGGATTCAGGTGATCAGCTCTGGGCTATGGTTCCAGGCAGTGCCTGCCTCTCCAAGGGGTTAATCCCAGCGGGAAAACCTTATGCAAGCTGAGAAATCTGGGCAAAATTGTGCTCCAGGCACAAGCCCAGGCAGGGATAAAACAATTTGAGGGCTCCAGAGGGAGGCAAAGGGGATTCAGAGGAATGGGAATGCTGGGTCACAGCTGGCTCATCCTGCTGTAAGCTGTCCCTCAGCTCCCTGATCTCTCCCTCCATCCTCATTGCAGGAATAAATGAGGATTTTCACCCTGGGAAGTTAAAATCCAACTCAGAGTTGTTACACAGAGGGAATGGCAACTTAAAGGGGTGAGGGATTTAAATTGGGATTTAAGGATGGAGTTCTCTTCTTGTACACACTTTGGTATCGTTAAATCCTAGAATTGTTTGGGACAGAGGGGATTTTATGTCATTCCAACACCCCCCAGCATCTCCCACTAGACCAGGATGCTCCAAACCTAATCCAAGCTGACCTTGAAGCCATCCCTGACTCCAGGGTCAATTAGCATGATTTATGCACAATCTGCATGATAAAAGCCAGGCCTAGGCACAAATTCCTGTCACATCGCTCAGCCTGGATGGGGATCAGAGCGCCTGGCGGGGAGGGGGGGCTGGCAAAGGATGCTCGGCACAGCCCCACAGCGCGGAAGGCGATGCTCCAAACGCCGTTCCGCGAATTTCCAGGCGATGGAGCGGCGGCTGCTGAGTCAGCATCCCCATCCCACCCTCCCTGCGCCTGTGACATCCATCCCGGGGAAAAAAAAAAAAAAAAAAAAACAAAAAAAACAAAAACAGGCGATTCCGACACGCGTCTGGCTGCGGAGAAAAGCGCATCCGCTCCCCGCTGCCCCCGGCAGAAGCACCGGCTGATCCTTCACTTTAATGTTAACTGAGGTTTTTAGCCTTGGCCCCGGGCTCTGCCGCTTCTCTCCGAGGCTGGGAAGAGACGGGAGAGCGGAGTTCATCAATCCGCCGGGGTGTCGGCTGGGATCAGCGCTGGGAGCGCAGCGGAGCTGTCAGGGAGGGATGCTCAGCATCCTGCCTGGCGTGTCCGAGCTGTCCTGGCCACCGGCAGCGGGGTGGGATGCCCAGACAGCCTGGATGCTCTTCCCGGGGTGGAAAATTAGTTTTTTCCCTATGCTGGCACAAGTTCCAAGTGGTTTAAGGTCAAACAATAGAGGTGAGAACAGCAAAGCACCTCCAAGGGCAGGTTGGATGGGGCTTGGAGAAACCTGGGATAGTGGGAAGTATCCCTGCTCATGGCAGGAGGTTGGAAGGAGATGATGTTTAAGATCCCTTCCAACCCAAACCATTCCAGGATTCCATGAAAAAGGCAGATGCAGTGTCTCAGAGAGCCCATTAAACACCCCCACCTCCTCCTGAGGCATCCCCGCTCCAACCCTGCAGGTTCCAACCTCTCCCACGGGACACTCGGATACCCCCGGACAGCATCCCGGCTCTGGGGCGGGAGAACAACTCAAGGAGGGAAGAAACCCTCCAAGGTCGCTTAGTTAATCCATGGCAGGATCCCAGAGGCGGCTCCCTGCGGCTGCAGGCAGAGGGGGATTGATTCCAGCCAAATCCCCCGGCACGGGAAGGTTTCCTGTAAGACGGGAAGTTTCCCTCCCTGCTCTCCCTGATCTGCTCCGGCTCTGGGAGTCAATCCAAGCGCTGCATATGTTTAATTATTAAGGAATCACCCACTGTAGTTACTTATGTGCTGCTGAGGCTCCAGGATGTTCCTGCCGGCAGTGTCAGAGTGAAAAGGATCCCTGGATGCTTCCCCGGCAGCAGCTGAATCTCCCATCTCCCATCTCCATTAATTTCCATCCACAACAACCCCACACCAGGAAAATCCCCCTGGCCACCTCCTCCTCATCCTCATCGGCCCCCTGGGAGCCCCCCAGGCTTCCAATGGCAAAGCAATTCCAGGAAGGCAGACAGAGATTCAAACTCATCCATCATGGTCCAGAAGGAGTCATGAGGATGGGGAGCATCCTGAAAATCAGCAAATTGTGGTGGTTCCAGGGAAGGGCCCAAGGAAAATTTCCTTGTCCCTTCCTCGTGTTTGTCAGCTGGATTTGCCTGAATTCCTCTTCTCTTTCCCCACAAATTCAGAGAATTCCTAAACTGGAGTCACCAGCTGCTTTGGGGAGTTCTGCAATGGTTGCTCATTATGGAATCATGGAATTGTTTGGGTGGGAAGGACTTTCAAGATCATCTCATTCCACTCTTTGCTGTGGGAAAGGAGACCTTCCACTCTCCCAGGCTGCTCCAAGCCCTGTCCAACCTGGCCTTGGACACTTCCAGGGATGGGGCAGCCACAGCTTCTCTGGGAATTCCATTCCAGGGCCTCACCACCCTCACAGGGAGGAATTCCTTCCCAATATCCCACCTTGCCCTCCTCTACTTAAATTTGAAGCAATGCCTCCTTGTCCTATCCCTTGCTGCAGGAAAGACTTCCTAGGTTGCCCCAGTGTCACTTGCAGGAAAAATTTGTTGGAAGCAGCGCTGGGCTCCAACATCAGGAGGATGTGGAGCTGCTGGAGCAGATCCAGAGGAGGCCACAGAGATGCTCCAAGGGCTGGAGCCAGGCTGGGAGAGCTGGGAATGCTCACCTGGAGAAGGGAAGGATCCAGGGAGAGCTCAGAGCCCCTTCCAGTGCCTAAAGGGGCTCCAGGAGAGCTGGAGAGGGACTTGGGACAAGGGATGGAGGGACAGGACATAGGGAATGGCTTCCCACTGCCAGAGGGCAGAATTAGATGGGATTTGGGAAGGAATTCTTCCTTGAGAGGGTGGTGAGGGGCTGGGATGGAATTCCCAGAGAAGCTGTGGCTGCTCCATCCCTGGAAGAGTTCCAGGCCAGGCTGGATGCAGCCTGGGATAGTGGAAGCTGTTCCTGCCCATGGCAGGGGGTGGAATGAGATGATCCTTAAGGTCCTTCCCACCCAAACCCTTCCATGATTCCACAATAAGAGGGTGCAGTGGTACCCCCTGACCTGTGGCCACCACTGCTGGCACAACGTGGGACCATTTCCAGAGCTCTCCACCTCCTTTCCTCCATCCCCCTTCCCTCCTCTCCATCCCTTAGAACTCCCCTCCACTGGATTACTGGGAAGGATGCTGTGCTCAGACCATGGGAGGGAGACATGTCCCAAATCCCACTGTCACTCCACATCCTCCATGACCTTTACTGGGCTCCCACCCTGCTGATCTCCCTCTTTTCCAGCACAAGCTGTGGAGCAAAGCAATTTCCAGCAGCCCAGGGCAAGGTGAATCCCTTGCCTTCAACTTCCTCGGAGCTTGTGATTTCCAGAAGAGCTGAGCAAATATTTTTTCATGGAGCATCAGGAAAATGCTGTTTGGGCAAGCTCTGAATGCTTCCAGGGAACATGGAGCAAAGGAAAAGTCTTCAGAGCTTTTCAGGTAAACTGGGAGGTTGGGATTTGGGTTATTCATGATCCCTGACACAAACATGATTCCCCTTTAGCTCAGAGCCAGGAAACCTGCTTGTTCCTGGAGGAATTATGGTCTTCCCATAGTTCCAGACTGTGCAGCTTTCCCAGATTTGGGGAATGTTTTGATCTTCCTTAAGCACCATTTAAATATCAGGTTTTTTTCTGAGGGTCTGGATTCCACTTCTCATGCACTGAGAAGGCAGAGTGTGGAAAAACATGGATTTACCCTGCTGTCCTGAGCTGTTTATCCCACTATTCAGCTGCATGGGGTAGTTAGGAAAAGTTGGAATATATAGAAAAGCATTTTTGGATACTCCCAGCTTGTTTTTCCATCAGATTTGCTGTTTGGTGCAATAGTGGGACAAATTCAGCATTCCCAACCTGGAATCCCTTTTTATTCTCCTGACCAAAGGGATTTTCCCCTTCCACAACCCTCTTTATTACCTAAATCCAGGATTTCTATCACTGTACTGAGTTAAATTCCCAGACTTGGGACAAAAAAATTCTTCTTTTAGTGAGCTTTTAATGGATGCCACTGGGCAGCTCGAATTATGCAGAAGGAAAAGTGGCTGCTCCCAGAACACACCATTCCCTGGATTATGATGGACTCCAGAGAGCCAAGTAAAGCTCCCAAAGCCTCTAAATACATGGATATGATCCCTAAACCAGAGAGAAGGAAAAGGTTTTTTAACTAAGTGGAGAAAAACTGGACCAGGTTTCTCAGAGATGCTCCATCCCTGGAAATATTCCAGGCCAAGCTGAACAGGGCTTGGAGCAACCTGGGCTGGTAGAAGTTGTCCCTGTCCATGGGTTGGATGGGCTTTAAGATCCCTTCCAACCAAATCCATTCCATGATTCAATTTTAAGTCTCTGGATGTGTTTCCATTCAGCTGTACCTGATATAATCCAGTTTTTAGATGCAGCACTGGCAGGTCCAGTGGGATATTTGCAGGTCCAAGGATGGAGTACCCACAATTTCTCTGGAAATGGTTTTTGTCAGGTCTCAGTGACATCAGCTTTGCCATTTCCTGGCTTTGCCAGCCAACCCTGAAGGAGAATTGTGTTGTTCCTCCAGATCATCCAGGGCAGATTCCCACCAGTCCGTAGAGAGGAGCTCACCATCACTGAACAGGTGGGAAAACTGGGATTCAATGGACCAAGGACTCAAAGAGCAGCACATCCCAAATCCTGCTCCCTCATCCCCCATTTCCCCATCCCCTGAGTCTCCTGCCTTTCCCTGTGTTTGAAGAAAACCCCCCAGGAGTCCTCCTACCTCTCCAAAAGCTTGATTAGCTGGACTTGCACTTCCAAGGGTTTCATTGGACTCCTCCAGCTCAGGAGGGAGCCCAGACCACTCCACAGCCTCAAACAACTTCTTGATGTTCAATTCCCCAATTTCCCAGGGCTGAATCCACCTTGAAATTGGTGTCTAAAACCTTTCTTTGCAAGCAGCCAGGAAGGGGCTTAGGAGGAGGAGGGGAGGTGGAAGGGAAAAGAAATTAGATCCATTTTCCACAAGGAGAAGAATTAAAAGGAAAATTTCAGCCTCAGGAGCAGAATAATGGAGCTGTGGCTGGCAAATACTCTGTTGTGAGGGAGCAGGGAGGGGAGGTAAAACAGGGAGCAGGAATGTGAGATATGCTGGGATTAGGGACAGGACTCCAGCAGGAAACTTGGCATCTTCCCAGGTCAGCCCTGGCCAAGGTCAAAATCCAAAATCCAGGGGGGAGCCTCTGGTGAGGTTTGAGTGCAGAAATATGGGAGAAATTTAACCACAGCCACAAGAAATATTAAAAATCTTGTTTTTTCCATGTTTTCCCACTATAAGGGTATCTAGGGATGGGCTCTTCCCATGGAGTGGGTCATAACCTCTCCTGGGATGAGGGATATTCCTGTTTCAAGCTCAAGGGATGAGGTTTCTGTGAAATGGTGGGAGAAAGAAACAGGATTTTATCAAAAGTGATTGCTCTCCTCAAGGATAACTCTGTCTGTCACTGAAGGAGACAATTTCTGTCCAGAGATAAACAAGAGCAACATGCCCTTAAAATCAGAGCTGGACTGACAATGAATCATGGAATGGTTTGGATGGGGAGAGGCTTTAAAGAGCATCTAATTCCAAGCCCTCTGCCATGGGCAGGGATAATAGATCAGGAAGGGGATTCTTTGCTGGTGGGACTCAGGGGCATTAATGTCACTGCCAGGCCATGGCTTTCCTCAATTCTCCTTGAAAAACCCTGGCAGAAAGGGTGGATTGGCAGCACCTTCAAAGCTGGAAGCCTGTCCTTCATCCAGCCCTGCCAAAGGCAGGGAAAACACCCAAATTCTGTGTTCCCAGCAAGGGCAGATTCCAAATCTTTGGGGATTTATGGACTGATTGGAGGTGATAATTGCAAGGGATCTGAGCTGGATACCAACACTGCCTGGTTTTCATGGAAATCACCCATTTTGAAGGAAAAGCTGCTTCTCTCTCCTCTTTTCTCCCCCTGCCTCCCCCCCCTCACTGCTCCAAGCTTGACAGGGACAGGTCAGTCTGTCTGTCACTGCTAATCCTTGGGTACTTTTAGTGTCACTCTAATGACAGCACCTCTGCCAAGCTGAGGAGCCTCAGCAATAAAAGCCTCTTAAGGGCAGCAGCCCCTCTGAGCAAAGTGGTTTGTCCATTCCTGGGGTTTTTCCTTCCCCCTGGAAATGGCATCTCTCTGATTAATCCTGCTGCCCATGACAAGAATCAGATGGGAAACTTTCCACTTTGCAACACATTAAAGCCCTTCCTGGGAAGAGCTCAGAGCTCACCCCCATCATCCTCCCGCCCTGCTCCCACCTTTCCTCTCCACTCCACTTGGGAGATGCTCTCTAGAGCATCCAGGGTGGTTTGATTCATTCCCCACACATTTTTCTGTGGGTTTTGGGGATGTGTTTCCTCTCCATCAGGATCTGGCGTGGTTTGGCCATGGAAATCTAGCTGTGGCTTCCATAAAAAAGGCTCCAGCCCCACCCAAATTGGAGAATTCCAGGTTGTCCCTGTTTTACAGGGTAAAAGGATTAGGCCGTGCAAAATATCCATTTTTTGCCCATTGGCCTTGGGAGCAGGAAATGGGAATGTTTAATGGAGAAATACATGGATGGGGTGTCAGCCCCAAATCCAATCTTCTTGCCACCCATATTCCTGAGGAAAATGGAGTCAGATGGCAACTGCTTTTCCAAACCTCAGTCTCCACTGGGGTTTGGCTGTTTCAGTGCTTGGTTTCCACCCTTCAGAAGACAAATGTGAGCGAGAGACAGCAGAAAATCATGGAATCCTGGAATGGTTTGTGTTGGAAGAGACCCTAAAGATCACCCAATTCCAACTCCTGCCATGGGCAGGGACACCTTCCCATATCCCAGGTTACTCCAAGCCTTGTCCAACCTGGCCTTGAACACTTCCAGGCATGAAGAATCCACAGAGGATCCCCTTGAACCACACAGGATGGAGTTTCTGTGCCTGGGGTGACAATTTAGGGCTTCCAAAGAGTTGTCCCATCCTAATTCTATGCCAAGCTCCTTCCTCCAGGGAGCTGGGATGCCATTCCCACTCTGAGCTGTGCTGCTGCCCTAGGAATGAGCTGATGAATTAAGTGTGCACCACAATTAATAATTAACGAGGTCGTCTGTGGGTTTAGAGGATTCTGTTCTGCTCCAGGCACCCAGGTTGGGACCTGTTGCATCCAAAGGCAGCATCCCATCCCTGAATCATCCCACCACCTCCACAGCCCAGCACAAATCCCAGCTGCCATCACCCTGCGATGCAGGCAGGCAGAATAACTCCACAGCAGCACAGCTCTGCCAGCGTTTCCCCCTCATTTCCCCTAAATTTGGGGGCGAGGGGAAAAGGTTGAGAGCTCAGCTGGTTCTGCCCAGCTCAGCAGAACAAGAAGAGCACCCTGGGGAAGGTGGGATGCGCAATTCCCGAGCCTGGCGCGTGTCCCGGGCGCTGGAGGGGTGGATCAGCGGGGGCAGATGGGTGTGCTGAGAGCTGGAGGCAGCAGGAGCCAACTGGAGCGTGGATGAGCCAGAAGCAAGAGGCAGGAAGCCCCCAGGAGCCGGGGAGGGCACAGTGGGGAGCTGGGACTGCATCAGGCAGCCCCAGCCGGGCGGGGAATTGCGATGGGATGTGCAGCTCGGCTCCGCACCAGGCTGGGGGAAGGTTTCAGCCTTTCCCACTGGAAAGTAATTTCACCAAACTTGCTGAGGCACTGGGGTGTGTCAGGGTTCAGGGGGTGGCAGGGAATGGGTTCAGGATTTGGGATCTGTTCAATCATCAGTGCAGCCCCTGGGAAGTCACAGAGCAGCCCAATGAGCTGCTTCCCAAATGTTCTTAAGAGCAGTTCTGCATAAATCATGGGACAAGAGCCCCATGGAATCACAGAATAATTTCCATTAGAAAGGATCCTGAAGATCCAATTGTCTCCCCAGCACTGCCAAGGCCACCACTAAACCGTGTCCCCAAGAGCCACATCAGCCCAGCTGTTAAATCCAGCCAGGGGTGGGAACCCCACCACTGCCCTGGGAAGCTGTGCCAGGGCTGGACAGCCCTTTCTGTGAAGAATTTTTTCCTGATATCCAAACTAAACTTCCCCTGGCACAGCTTGAGGCCATTTCCTATGTTCCTGTCCCTTGTTCCCTGGGAGCAGAGCTTGACCCCTCTCTGCCTCCACCCTCCTGTCAGGGAGTTGTGCAGAGCCAGAAATTCCCCCTGAGCCTCCTTCTCTCCAGGCTGAGCTCCCCCAGCTCCCCTCAGCCTCTCCTGGTGCTCCACACCCTTCCCAGCTCTGTTGCATTCCCTGGACACATTCCTCAATGGCTTTATTATCCTGAGAAGCCCAAAACTGATCCCAGGATTTGAGGTGTGGCCTCAGCAGTGCCAGCACAGGGGGACAATCCCTGCCCTGGTTCTGTCACCACCCTGTGGCTGATACAAGCCAGGTGACACTGACCTCCTTGGCCACTGCTTTGGGAGGATCCCAGTGATCCCAGGATCTGTCCCAGCAAACTGAGACCAAGCAATCCAAGCCTCAGGAGCCAAAGAGGGAATGAGGAATTCGAGGTGATGCAGGATAAGAGGCAGATCTGGCTTGGGCATCACCACAAGGAGCAGGGAGAGGAAAGCACAGAGCTCTTGTTTCAGCACTGGATGGAAATTCCCAAGTCCCAGAAACCATCCTGGCTTCCCCACACTCAAGATCCCCTCAGCACATCCAGGAAATCCCCAGATTTCCTTGGATCCTGCTTTTATTTCTGACTCTTTCCGCAGGATGTGTCTCCCATGCAGTCAATTAGAGCCGTGGGTCAATTAGGCATTAATGGGCAAGGAAGACAAAGGGCTCAGATGGGCAATCCCAGGGTTTGGAAGTGAAAATTCCCTGGTGCTGATTCACACGGATGCTCCTTCAGCTCCCAGCCTCACCTAGGCCCAAGGTGCCCTGGAGTTTGCAGTGGGGCTGATTTCCCCTGATTTCCCTGATTTTCATCCAGATTCCATGAGGAGACACATTTGACTCCTTCTCTCCTCTTCCACATCCTCCCTAACTCATTCCCAGCTATTTTTTTTTTGGATCAGGAAAAGCTTTATGAGGTGAAAAGAAGCTGAACCCATTCCTGTTTTTCCAACCCCAAAAAACAAGGATCTGGAGATGCTCACCCACACCAACCCTTTCCAATGAAAGCCTGGACAAGGCAGTGTGTGTGTGCATTTCCACGTGGATATTTGGGTATTACCAATCCTTTCCTGGCTGGGATGGGTTTGCACTTTTGGATTCCTTACTGACTGGGAGATTGAGTGGGGAAGGGCTGTTGGAAAGAATAAAAGAAATCTCCATCAGGAATTCCACTCATGGCACAAATCCCTGTGCTTTGCTGCCTTTTCCCACCTTGTGGGATTATCACTGCACCAAGTCTGTGCAGACATGGATCCCCAGGATTGGGATGGGATGGGAATCCTTCTGGGGACAAATTTTGCAGCTCTAGTGACCCCATAACTCAGCTACATAAATTTCAATGAGGTGTCCTGGTCAGGGGTCTTTTTGGGTGTCTGGTGTCACCCACTCCCGAGTTTTAGCAGTTTTCTTTTTCTATGGAAGTTCCTAATTTTGGCCCTAAATTTATTCCCAAGATAAGGGGATTCAAAATATATGTGATTTTTAATAATTTGGTGCTTTATTTGTCCACATCTCCCTTGTTTGGGGGCACCTGGACACTGAATTTGCAGGCAAAGACAAGACAGTGAAAGGAAAATCCTGCCCTGCTTCATCCCTGTTTTTCCATTCCCTGAAACCCTCATGCAGAAACTCTTCCTTCCCCTCCACATTCCTCCTCCTCCTCTCTCTCCCCCTCCAGCAGCTCGAGAATTTCAAACCTTCTTCCTATTAGGAAGAAAAAAGGGTTTGCTCTCAGGTTGAAAGGAAAAGCAAAGGAACGGGTTAAAGGGGTTTAAATTGGAGTTTTATGGATATTTCTCCCTCTCCCTCCTTTGTGAGAGCATTAAACTTTTCTTTCGTTAAAAACCAAGAGGATGGGAACGGGAAAGGAGAGGGGAGAAGGGAAAGAGAAGGTGGAGGGGGGGAAAAAAAAAAAAATGCCTCAGATATTCATGTGTGACACAGCTGAGGGCGGCGAGACGTGCGGCTGATTTGCTTAATGCTGACAGGTCTTTCTTCTTCTTGGAAAGAAAACACAGCGGGGATCCTAAAATGTGCCGTGTAAAGGTCCATGGCAGGAGAATTTCCAGCATCTCCAGCATTTCCAATCTTCCGCGGTGACGCTGCGGGCCAGGTAATTCACACGGGGGAAAATAACACAGGAAAAAAAAGTTCTTGGCTAAGCACCCATTAAAGCGCTGCCGATGGAAATGCGGAGGGCAGAGGGAATGTGCGAGCTGGGCGCGATCCCTGTGAATTCCAAAGGGGAAAAAAGAGGGAGAAATAGGAGTGGCAAAGCGAGGAGGGGTGGGGAGAAAGGAAAGACAAAGAGAGAGGGAGAGAGGCTGAGAGCAAGGAGAGAAAATAAAGGTGAGGGTTGGGATGGAGGATGATTCCCACGGAGAATTTGGGATGATCTCCATCCTCTGGCCAGCCTGATCTAGAATGGTCATCCCAAGGGATTGCACATCCACCTTTTCCACTCCCTGGGATATTTCCCAGCACACAGAGTGACCCAGCTGCTGGTGCTGGGATATTCTCCAGGGCACTCTCCCAGCTGCAGGTGGGGCAGGAATGTCACCTGTCCTAGGGGAATGTCTTCTCCTCTGTTCCCCTCTCCACACCTGCTGGCAGCTCCCAGTTGTAGGGTGAGCACCTGCAGCAGGTTCCAGGTGCTCAATCTCTGCTCTGAGGGATAAAAAAAAAGGAGTCAAAAATAGGTCAGACCTCAGGGTGACAAAAAGCAGCACTCAGGGATACTTTAGGGCAGAGGACATCTCCTTCCCAGAGCCACCAAAGAAACAGAAGCGCTAAAAATCCCATTTTTCATGGGATTCATCCCACACCCACCATGTGAACGTTGCTTCTGAAGCATCTTCACCTGAGACAGGCACCCCTGAGTCCCTTTTTGCTGCCTAACAAGCCCAGAAAAGGAAATCTGGGATCTCAGAGGGAACCTTGTCCAGACAAATCTTCCCTGCCTGCCACAGACTGTCCCACCTCATGTCCCCAGTGGAAAAGTGAAGGAGCTTTTCCAGTCCTCTCTCCAGCAGCTCCTCCACCTTGGGCCAGGTGACATTCAGATGCCATCAGGAGGCATCCAGGTGACATTCAGATGCCACCAGTAAAGGATCCATGAAGGACCCAGGGAGCAGGTCCTGGAATTAGCAATGGGGTCTCTTTTGGGAGGGTCTGGACAGACCAGGACAAGCAAGAAGCTCTGGAAGATGCCACCACCATGGGAATGTTGGTGGATCCCATATTTGACCCCACATTCTCTTATTCCTCAAAGCAGAAAATTCCAGATACCACCTTGGCCATTTCCTTGCTGGATGTGACTCTTCTCAGCAGTGCCTGATGAAGCCCCTGGTTTTCCAAACACTTTTATTCCCCAAGGGAGGGGACATGGATTTCAGTCCAGGATTAAAAGAGGGGATTCTGCCCCTCTGCCCCACCCAGGTGAGACCCCACCTGCAGAGCTGCATCCAGCCCTGGATCCCAGCACAGGAAGGATGTGGAGATGCTGGACCAAGTCCAGAGCAGGCACAAGGTGATCAGAGGGATGGAGCAGCTCTGCTGAGAGGGAAGGCTGGGAGAACTTGGATTGTTCATCCTGGAGAAGAGAAGGCTTGGAGTGATGTAATTGTGGCTTTCCAGTACCTGGAGAAGCCAAGAAAGATGGGAAGAGATAATTTTCAGGAGCCTGGATTGACAGGACAAGGGGGAATAGCTTCAAACTGAAAGAGGAGAAATTAGGGTTGGATTTACAGAAGGAATTCTTCCCTGTGAGGGTGGTGAGGGGCTGGGATGGAATTCCCAGAGAATCTGTGGCTGCCCCATCCCTGGAAATATCCAAGTCCAGGTTGGATGGGGCTTGGAGCAGCCTGGGATAGTGGAAGGTGTCCCTGCCCATGGCAGGGGGTTGAACTGGAGGATTTTTAAGGTCTCTTTCAACCCAAACCTTTCCATGGTAAACCCCAGGTGGGGACACAGCTCACCCTAGAGCTAAAGAGGAAGCCCCACCCTGGCTCCTCCTCTTCCAATGCCTCATTTTTCCATGTCTTCATTCCCAGTCCCTCTAAAATGGGGGTTATGGTGTTGATCTCCTTCATGCAGTGCTTGGAAATGATGGGAAGGCTGATGGTGGTTCCTGCTTGATGCTTCTGCAGAGGGATAAATGGTGAGATCTCAGGATTCAGGAGTGTGGCCATGTGGCCATTCCCAATTGTTTGCTTAATGTTTCCCCAATTTTCTGTGCCACTCATTTAATCCTTGGAGGGAGAGAGTAGGGGAGAGAAAGGCAGACTAGTCTTGAAGTGTCACAGCAGGAGGACAAGAGGGAGAATCTGGAATATTCTGGGAAGTCATGGCTGATAGGAGGAATTTTTTCCCCATGAGCAGGATCCCAGAGAGGCTGAGGGCTCTCTTCTCCTTGGACACAACCTGAGCACAACAAGACAAGGTTGGAATTAACTGCTTGGAAAACAGCTCTCTGTCCTTCCCAGGACATTTTGCCAAGCTTTGGGTCCCTCCTGCTTCCCTTCTGGAAAAGCCAAAGTTCTTCTCACAGAAGCTCAGTGAAAAGCTTTCAGAATTAATTTTTTTTCCCTGAAATTATCCAAGACTGCAGCATCCTGATCCCATTTTGGCCTGGGTCTGTCCCATCCTTCCCTCCCACTATCTCTGACACAGGGATGAGATTAAGGCAGAAACATTCAGGAAAAAAACCTCTCCTCCCAAGTTATTAAATCTCTTCCTGGGGGGAATCTCACCTGGAAAATTTAAGAGCAAGTTGGAGGGAGGGACTGAGGGTTTCTCCAGAGTGTAATTAAATCCTGGAGCATCCTTGGGGCTGGGATTTACTCTGGGCTGGCCACACCTCATATCCCTGTGGGGTTGGGCAGAGGGGACACAGCCTGACAGTCCTTACTGGCATTTCCCCAGTTTTCCCAGTTTCATGGCACAAAGACTGGGAGCAAGAAGGTGGCTTTGCCGAGTGCCCTGATCCCATTTTCCCTGGGAATTGTGTCAAGCACAGAAAATCCAGCCTCCCTTCCCTGGTGCCAATGGAAGGCACTCAGAGAAGGACTCAGCCCCTCTGCTCTTCCTCCACCTTCCCTGCTCCCAGCTCACTGGTAATCAGGGAAACTTCCCTTCATTATGGAATCAGGTCTCTGGCTGCATCCTACCTCGGTGTCCCCCTCCCCAGTCTCTGATCCCCTCTTTTGAGTGGGAATCCTGGGAGTCTGAGGGGAGGGAAATGCCCCTCTTGGCTCAATCCTTCCCCCTCCTCCTGGCTAAAGCAGAGTCCCATGTGGAAATGAGCTCTGTGCTCCCTCCTTTCTTCCCCTTTTCCCTCCTCCCCTCCCCATCACTCCAGTTGTTTCATCCTTTGAGAACTCTCTGCTTCTCCCTATGGGACCCACTTTAAAAAACAAGAAAGGGGGGCACCGGGGGGAGAGGGAAAGAAAACTCCATTGTCTTGTCAAAGGGAATAAGTGAAAAGTTGCAAGTGTCTCTCAGCAGGTTTTGGCTCCTGTGTGTTCTCCTTTCAAACCCTGCCAGCCTCAGGGGCTGTCATTCCTCCTTCATCTCCTCACGGATGGCCCCGTGCATTCCCAGCGCTTCCCCTCCCATCCCCACGGAGCAGGAGCTGCCAGGCTCTGCAGGGCCACATTGTCAGGTCCCTTCCCTTTCAAAGCCAGGCTTGGGGTCTCTCCCTTCCACTCTTCCCCATCCCCACGGAGCAGGAGCTGCCAGGCTTTGCAGGGCCACATTGACAGGTCCCTTCCCTTTCAAAGCCAGGCTTGGGGTCTCTCCCTTCCACCCTTCCCCATCCCCATGGAGCAGGAGCTGCCAGGCTCTGCAGGGCCACATTGACAAGTCCCTTCCCTTTCAAAGCCAGGCTCAGGGTTGGTCCCTTCCCCTCTTCCCCATCCCCACAGAGCAGGAGCTGCCAGGCTTTGCAGGGCCACCATTGACAGGTCCCTTCCCTTTCAAAGCCAGGCTCAGGGTCTCTCCCTTCCCCTCCCATCCCCATGGAGCAGGAGCTGCCAGGCTTTGCAGGGCCACATTGACATGTCCCTTCCCTTTCAAAGCCAGGCTCAGGGTCTCTCCCTTCCACCCTTCCCCATCCCCACGGAGCAGGAGCTGCCAGGCTTTGCAGAGCCACCATTGGCAGGTCCCTTCCCTTTCAAAGCCAGGCTCAGGGTCGCTCCCTTCCACCCTTCCCTTCCCCGTCCTCCCCTCCCTCCTTTGCTTCCCCCAATTTTTTCTATTTTTTTTTTTGTTTCTGAGGTGGATGACAAGGCCACACGCAGCGGAGTTGGGGCCCAATTAAACAAAAACCCCTCTTTAAGAGCAGCTTTCCTTTAGAGAGTGACACTGGAGCTGCTGGAATATTAACGAGCTCCTGGAATCCTGCAGCGGCATCGGGAAGCTCCGTGTGGTGGAGGGGGGCAGGTTTCCACACTGGGGTGGGGCCTTGGGCAAGACTTTCCAGTGCTGGTGTGAAAATGGTGTGCCATGGAATGGGTTAAACCAGTTTATCCCAGCCAGGCTGGATGGATTTATGTGGGAATGTGTTAGGAGTCAGTCTGAAGTTTCTCTGATCTGCCTCACGACCATCATCAGAGGCTGAGACCCTGGACCCCACCACTCACTCTGGACCTGAGTTCTGGCCTGGCTGAGGTGGATGCTTGCCCAGGACTGTCCATAAATCTCCCCACCTTTTGGCCAGAGGCCTCTTGCTTTGGAAAAGGACTATAAAAAGTGATTTTCTTAAAGAGACTCTGAGATCTCTTTCTCCCCAGCGTATTGAAGACGTATCTATCATTGGACAACCACGATGGACACATCTCTTGGTAGCTATCCCATCCTTTCCCCTTTCTCTCTCTCTCTCTCTTCTATCACAAAACTGAATTGTTGGCACTCAATAAACTGCATTGCTGCTTTCTGCTAAACAAACCTGAGTCTCTTGCCTTTTGTCTTTTGCACCCTGGGGTCGAAGGAACCATCACGGCTCCCGCTGGGGTTGAGCGGATTGTGACAATCGTGACAATGCCAAGGATGTGCCCCTCCCTCCAGGCATCCCCCATCCACAGGGAGGCATCGTGGTTTTATGGCTAGAGGAGGAAAAAACAGCTCTGCCACCAACTCTGAGGGTGGGGTTTGTCCCTTGAGTGTCCCCATCACCTTCCCTCATCCCTGCTGCCAGCAGGAGATTTTTTGGGATGACCGACAGCAAAGTTGTTTCCCATGGCTGATGGTCACCCAGCACGACTATGGGTGATTCCAAGGATTGGCTTCAAAGCCAATTGAGGATTCCAAGGGGAATAAGACAAGATTTGGGGCTAGAAATACTGTGGAATGCCAAAATGGTTTGGGTTGGAAAGGACTTTAAAGCTCATCTCATTCCAAGTCAAATTCTGTGGGAAGTTTCAGGGAAGTTTCAGGGAAGTTTCAGGGAAGGGAAGTTTCAGGGAAGTTTCAGGGAAGTTTCAGGGAAGTTTCAGGGCAGAGAAAGGAAGTTTCAGGGAAGGGAAGTTTCAGGGAAGGGAAGTTTCAGGGAAGTTTCAGGGAAGTTTCAGGGAAGTTTCAGGGAAGTTTCAGGGAAGGGAAGTTTCAGGGAAGGGAAGGGAAGGGAAGGGAAGTTTCAGGGAAGGGAAGGGAAGTTTCAGGGAAGGGAAGGGAAGTTTCAGGGAAGTTTCAGGGAAGTTTCAGGGAAGTTTCAGGGAAGTTTCAGGGAAGGGAAGGGAAGTTTCAGGGAAGGGAAGTTTCAGGGAAGGGAAGGGAAGGGAAGGGAAGGGAAGTTTCAGGGAAGGGAAGGGAAGTTTCAGGGAAGGGAAGGGAAGTTTCAGGGAAGGGAAGTTTCAGGGAAGGGAAGTTTCAGGGAAGTTTCAGGGAAGTTTCAGGGAAGGGAAGGGAAGGGAAGGGAAGGGAAGGGAAGGGAAGGGAAGGGAAGGGAAGGGAAGGGAAGGGAAGGGAAGGGAAGGGAAGGGAAGGGAAGGGAAGGGAAGGGAAGGGAAGGGAAGGGAAGGGAAGGGAAGGGAAGGGAAGGGAAGGGAAGGGAAGGGAAGGGAAGGGAAGGGAAGGGAAGGGAAGGGAAGGGAAGGGAAGGGAAGGGAAGGGAAGGGAAGGGAAGGGAAGGGAAGGGAAGGGAAGGGAAGGGAAGGGAAGGGAAGGGAAGGGAAGGGAAGGGAAGGGAAGGGAAGGGAAGGGAAGGGAAGGGAAGGGAAGGGAAGGGAAGGGAAGGGAAGGGAAGGGAAGGGAAGGGAAGGGAAGGGAAGGGAAGGGAAGGGAAGGGAAGGGAAGACTTTCTTTTCCAAAGTTATTTCTTCTACTCCAGGATTTTGTCACTGTTCAACTCAGCCAGGCTCTTCCACAAACACATCTCAACTCTCCACTGGGTGCACTCACATTCCCTGCCTAACTCGAAGAATCTGCTTCACCTTATCCCATGGATTTCAAGAGAGGAAAAAAATCTGTGATGAACATCTACCTCACAGCCATGTTTCCCATCCCAAAATCCCTCTGGGCTGCTCAGCAGCCTGGAGCACATTCCAGGATTGCAGTGACCTGGGGTGAGGTTCCAGGTCAGGAACTCTGAGGATGTGGTGGGCACAGGCATCAAGCAAGCTCCAAAATCCATGGAAAATCCCCTTCCCGATGTTTCCAGCACATTCTGAGCTCTGAGCAGAAGCTGAAATCCCATCTCCAGCTGGGCTAATGGCATCCAGCAGTTGCCTCCCAACACGAGAGACTGCAAGGAAGCAGGAAAAGGCACTTATCCATGTGTTGGAGATGGATTCACCCCACCAGTTCCTGCAGGGATTCCAGCCATCTCCATTCATACTGGGAAACAGGTTTTCTCTCTAAAGAATTCCAAACTCCTTGGTGCATTCAGGCATCCCATGAGTTAATTTTAGGGGAAAACAGAGCTGGGATGTGTCTGCTTCCAAAGGCTGGGGTCAGGACAGGGAAGGGAAGGTAAACTGAGAAATGATTAGAGGTTTGGGGATGAGTTACTTGTGCAAAATCTTTCATCCAGAAACCTTGGGAAGGTTCTCCCCTGGATATTTTGGGATGACAATATCTGGAACTGAGCTACACAGCAACAGCATCCTCAGAGATTCATCCCTTGCAGCAGAAAATCAGGAAAGGCTGGAGAAGAAAGGTGTGGTCAGACCCAAGGAAAAGCAATCACAACCTCCACAGGGAGGGGACAACAGGGATAGCATGGTGCTGGAAGAAGGAGCAGCTTCCAAAATCCCACATATTGGTTGTGCAAGGCTCTTAGAGCCTGACTGTCCTTTGGAAGCTTTTTAACCCCTTTTGGATTGTGGTGCTGCTGTTGTCATTTCAGGAACTCTGGGTCAGTAAAACTCCCTCTTGGAAAGGGACTGAGTTAGGACATCAATGGAAGTCCAGCCCTTCTCTCCACTTCTTTTTCTGGAGTAAATCACCAGGATTATGAACTCCAAGTGCTCCAACACTTCTGTTTTCCAGTCACAGTCAAATTCACAATGAGTCCTGTTGGAGTATTTTGGGAGATGGGATGACCCAGGATGGGGCAGGCAGGGTGAAGGAATACACACACAAAGCTTCAAGGCTGCATCCCTCCCCTTCCCATCCACACTTTCCAGAGAAACAGGGAGGGAGAGAGCGACCTGCAGCCCCAGCCCTGCCAACTCAGCACTTCTGTGCTTTTCTGTCAGGGGAAAAAGAAAGGAAAAAAAAAAAACCTAAAAAGCCCCTTTTTGTTTTGTTCCCGTTTTTTGTTTGCTAATTTATTGTTTTGTCCTGAGCTCGAGCTTCTGAAATCCCTTGTTCTTGGCGCTCATTAAAATATTTGGGACTCGCTCTGGTGCTGCCGTGCTCTTTTGGTGTTTGTTTTTCCCTCCTCCCCAGACCCCCCCTCTCCACAACCCCGCGGTCAAAACGTCCCTGTGTTTTCCATGTGCTGATTATCCCGAGAATCAAGGCTCCTGAGCAATTTGTGAGTCACTCCAAAGCAATCAATTATGCATCAAATGACTTTTTGATTCTTTACCTTGTGAGCAGAAAGCTGGAAGAAGAGGCTGCTTTTTATTCTCTTCCCCTCCTCTATATTATTATTATTTTTATTATGATTCCCCACTCTCTCTCCTTTTTTTCCCCTCCCTTTCCGTGCTCCAACGGCTCTGCCTGCTGGCATTGGGATTATGGAATGATCAAATGGTTTCCTCTTAATTGGCAACAGCTCCAAGATGGGAAGAAGGCAGGAAGATGAAAAGGAAAAGGCCACGGGAGCTGGAGCAGCTTCTTGGGAGCGAGCTGGGAGAACAGGGCTGAGCTCAGGAGACCTCGATGTAAAAGTGATTCCCTCTCTCCACCGAGGAAATTTGGGGACAGGAGATGGGCTGGAAGGTGCAGAGGTCAAAAGCAGTGGGATTTTCCTGGGGAGAAGCTCTTGCCCCCCTCCCTCAGTTTAAAAGCTCTGTGATAAGGACATCCAAGTCCTCACCTTCAGTGCAGAGATTCCAGCAGGGAAGAGACACAAATGGGATCTAACACGCCTTGAGGAGCTCCTCCAGCACGGTGCACAGCGCTGGGCTGTCCAAGGTCCTGGATTTATCCATGTCCTGCTCTAAAGGAGGGAAAGGAGCCCACACCCAGCCACCAGCCACCAGCAGGTGACAGATTTTTACCTGCAAACCCAGAGGTTGTTTCTATCACTCAGCAGGAGCCACAGCCCTGATTTCTTTTCCATTTCAGTATCCCTGGATATGTTTGTCACAATGAGTGACACTGGCCCAGGCAGTGGACGAGGCAGGAAGAGATTCCCACAACTGGATTAAAATAGATCCATGTGAAAATAAACAGTTCAGGGTGTCTAAATGTCCCTTTTGTCTCCATCCTTGAAGCTCAAGGTTGACATCTGGATCCAGTTCTTATGAGAGATGATTTTCCTGGGATTACCCATTTGCCAGGACATAGGAGCTGTTCACACTCTCATTAAAAAAACAAAACAAAACAAAACAAAACAAAACAAAACAAAACAAAACAAAACAAAACAAAACAAAACAAAACAAACCACAAACAAATTAACAAAACCCCCAAAACAAAAACGCCAAAAAACAAACAGAAACAAGCAGAAAACCTGTTTTTGTTAATTTGTGTTTTACTTTGGGATTTTCCCATCACATCCCAACAGGGATTTTCCTCAAGTTGGGAAAGGTGATCTTAATACTTCCTCCTCCTCTGGTCTTGAAGATGAGGCTGGCAGAGCATCACCCAATAACTGAGTTCTTCACAAGCACCAGCTGAACAAAACGTGGGAATGCAGCTCCTTTCCAGTCCCTAAATAATGGTGGGTAGGACAACCACCTTCTCCATGATCCCAAAAATCCCTGAGGGCATTCCCCACAATAAAATCCTCCATTCCCCACCTGTTTCCACGGCTCCTCATTCCAGATGTTAACAAGCTGAGCACACAATAAGGATCCAGCCTGGATCAATTGCCTCCCTCACCTCCATCCCTCTCAGCATCCCAGGTTTTCTTTGTAAGGAAAGGGAGGGATTTGTCCCCTGGATGTGGCACTTGGGAGGACAAATCTGGAGTAATGGGTTCAGTTTCAGGGCCCCAGTGACAAATCTGGTAGGGGACAGAAAGATGGGTTTTGGGGTGACACCAAGATGGGTTGGGGAATAAAGTTACCAAGTGACTGAGCCCAGCTGCAAAGAGAATGAAAATCCCTTGACTGCAGACCATGGAGAAATATTCCCCAGGAATATCACATTGGAAGCAAAAGTTACTTGAAATTGGTATTAAAAATAAAATAAAATTAATATGGAATTATTGGTTGCTGCCATTTCCCAGGATTTCCTTGGGCTGCTGGGGGAAGGGCTGAGCCATGCAGGGAGCAGCTGTCCAAACTCACATGGTGGGAGGCTCTAACTAAGCATGACAAAGAAATAAGGATTATAGGAAGAAGTACAGGGACAGCACCTCCTGCTGCCATCCCAATTCCTGCCTGGACATCCAACCATCAGCAAGGGCTGGTGCACAGGGAAAAGGTCCCAGCAGGCTGGAGAATCAAGACATGACACAGGAGAATCAAGCTCTGCTCCCTGGAATCCAGGGAAGGTGCACAGAGGAAATTGATTGTTTAGTGAACTGCAAAATTTACTAAGAAAAGCTCTCCTGGGGCTCATATTCCTTTTAATCCAACAAATGTACTTGGAGTTTCCCATTGCTGCCTGAACAAGGGTTTGACAAGTCCCAGGTAGATCCTATCTCAACTTTATAGCTCTGCTTCTGACCATGGTGGGGAAGGGAAAAGAGAAGTTTAAATAAAATTGCCAGAGTGGGGGATAAATTAAAATCATTTAAATGAAACAGGGCTGGAGCCAGCCTGGAGAAGAGAAGGATCCAGGGAGAAATTAGAGCCCCTTCAAGAGCCTAAAGGGTTCCAGGAGAGCTGGAGAGGGATTGGGACAAGGGATGGAGTGACAGGATAACAGGGAATGACTTTAAATAGACAGAGGGGAGATTTAGATTGGATATTGGGAAGAAATTCTTCCCTGTGAGGGTGGTGAGGGCCTGGCACAGGTTTCCCAGAGAAGTTGTGGCTATTCCATCCCTGGAAGTGTCCAAGGCCAGGCTGGACAGGGCTCTGAACAACCTGGGACAGTGGGTGAACCCCAGCTTATGGCAGGGGACTGGAACTAGACAGTCTTGAAGATCCCTCCCAACCCAAACCTTCCTAAGATTCTATTAAACCTCTGGAAAATGAAGATAAAAACAGAATGAAGTGATGGACCCTCCAAATATTGGTGGACAAGAGAAGGAACAGCTGAATGGACTCTTAAATCTCTGACAGCTCTCCATTCCATAGAAAGAAAGTGTGAAACCAGAATATTTGGGAACCCTGCTGCTTGTCATCTTCTCTGTGGCTCACAGTCAACCCAAGGATGCTCCATCTCCAGAGTAAGAGAAATTATGTGGATTTCAGGGGATCCTGGAAGTGTTATCTAGGCATGAGACACAGTAACTGCACAGGGAATTTAGGTGTGCTCATTTTCCATGGAATCTTGGGAAGCACTTGGGAAAACAGGATCCATCCCACGCCACTGGAACAAAAGGCTCCAGTAAATCCAACCCACATGGAATATTGGGATGGATCATCTCAAAGCTCTCCCATGGGATTACCTGTTATCCATGACCCTGGCATGGTCTGGATTCTGGAGAGCTCCAGAGGAACATAATTTACAATGATTCACACAACAAAGATGTGTTTTTTACAGAATCATGGGATGGTTTGGGTCAGAAGGGACCTTAAAGATCATCTTTATCCCACCATGGACAAGGAACCTTCCACTAGACCAGGCTGCTCCAAGCCCCACCCAGCCCCATGAGATCCTGGCCACATCCTGTTGTGCCAGCTCTGCCCAACCCCAGTTCGTCCCAGAAAAAGCCATGGAATAGAGTCCAAAAGGAAAACCAGGGCCACTGTGTTGCTGTGAGAGGATTATGGAGCAGTGAGAAAACACAGCAACAAGACATTTTCTTGCTTGGTGAAGGAAAGAGCAAGAAAGAACAATTTATTACAAGAAGCTATTGCCTTAAATAAGGTAGTTCGTGCAAAACAAAATACAAACAGATTATTGGTCAGAGAAAGAGACACTTTTTCTCCCTGGCTTTTTCAGGGACCTTGCAGGTGTTTATTTCTGTTATGATTCTTTCTCTTGTGTTTACAATAAAGAAGGAAGCTTGGGAAAAATCCTGGCTGAGGCTGAGAAAGTTTCATAGCCTGAGAAAAATACTTAGAACTTGAACAAAAGGCCTGACAGATTTTGCCCAGGCCTTCAGCAGTGTCCACACCATTGCACAGAGCCTGCACCATCCAGCATCTCCTCCTCTGGAGACCACATCCAGGACCATCCTTCCCCTCCCACACAGCAAAGTGCTTGGAAACAACATCCCAGCCCTTCCCAGCCTGTGCCAGTGGGAGAGACAAGCTGTCACCCAGGCTCATCATGCTGATGGACAGCAGCTTAAATCCCACACCAGCCCCGGGAGCCACCCCTTCCAGCAGCTAATTCCAAAACAAAACATGCATTGAGGGGTTAGGTTTCAGTTTTTCCTGGGGGAAGGAGAGGCTGCCAAACCAAATAACACCAACAGCTGCTCCAGGAGCAGAGCTGGGTGACCCCAGCTCCTCCTCACAGTGACCTTCCAGCAGATCCTGGCCAGCAGGGCCACCAAGCACCAGGACAACCAGTGGTGGCAGCCAGAGCCACAGTTGGAGAGGCAGAACCCAGCAGCTGTGGAACACATTCCCTCTTTCAACACAGTCTGTGTCCTTCTGGCCTCTCCATGATGCTCTCCCAGGAAGCAGCACTCCAGGATTGCTTTGGGAGACCTTTTTTTTGTACCAGTGATTTTTGCTAAACCAAAGGCTCTCAAAATTGCCAGCAGCTTGAAGGCAGGGTGCAGCAAAGGGCTCTGAAATGCTGGGATCATGAGCCTGAAAGGGAATTTTCCTAGTGTCAAAAGGGAATTTTCCGAATGCTGCACAGAGACAAAGAAGAAACTCAATGCACTTTTCAAATCCCTCTCTTATCCTCTTCCTCACCTGCTGGGCTATTGAGAGGGGCTGGAATACCAGCCATGAAATCCTGTCCTGTGCCTTGTTCCCATCTCAAAATGAGCTGGGATGGACTCATGGCACAGAGGGATATTTAAGGAATTCCGTCCTGGGGGACTGGTTTCCATCCCATCATCCTGGACTGGGAACAGTTTTGACCACAGTGGATTTGTTCAAATCTACCAAAGCTCTGGTGCTGTTCTCTAGTTTGGAGTGACAAGAGAAGATATTCCCACAATTCCCATTGGATCTGCTGGGCTTTCATGCCTTTTATTTCCAGTAACTCAATGCAGTTATCTGCACAGGTGTCTTTGGAGATATTTCAAGTTATCCTTGTTGATTTGCCAGTCCCAAAGGACTCAGGTCTTCAGTGGATCCTTGGGAAATCTCCTGATGACTGGCATGATGCTGGACACCTCAGATGTCAGTAGGAATCATCCTTAACCAGCCAGATCTGGATAATTCCAGAGGGAAAATTGGCATTAGAAGACCTACTTTGTTTTTACAGCTGTTTGAAGACCACCAATGTTTCAGGGCTGTTTCATGGAATAATTTGGGTGGGAAGGGAACATAAAGATCATCCTGTTCCAACTCCCTACCATGAGCAGGGAATCTTCCACTAGACCAGGTTGCTCCAAGTCCCTTGCAATGTGGCCTGGAGCACTTCCAGAATAATTTCTTGCTTTCTTTTCCTTCTTTCCACCCTTCAGGTTTCCAGTCACTCCTTGATTCACCTCCAGGCATTGTTTTAACCCACAAAAATGTAAAGTTGACCAATGAGTTGGAGAAACAATCTCTAAATCCCTGTGTTCTTATTCCCAGGTGAGGACTTAAGCAAAGTTAAAGGTCTCCAGCTTGATGTGGTTTGGAGATGGAATTCTCATGGGTGTCCTGGATTCAAGCTTTCTCTATAATCCTTGATCTGAGACATTTAATGTTTCAGGAATACTGTGTCCCTAAAGAAGCTGGAAACTTCATGGATGCAATGATCAGGAGAGAACATGGGGACATCAGTTAAGTTCCCTATAATCCAGAAGCAGGATTTATCCCTGACATTTTCTTGCAGCAACAGGTGACATGAGGAAAGTCCTTCCAGTTTTGTGTGATGGAGAGAGCTGCCCATGGGTCCGGGATTTTATAATTTTCCTCACAGATTTTCTGGCTTTCTTGCACATGTGTTTTCCAGCATTCCCAGCAATCCACTCTTCACAACACTGAATTAAACAAAGAATTAGCAGGAGCCTCTCCACCAGAATGTTCAGCAGGAGACTTTCCCCACAGAATCCAGCTCTGAGGAAGAACAGGACACACATCCAGAGGGGCTCACCTGGAATCTCAAACTTGTAATTGCAGTACTTGAATGCCCAAAGAAGTCCTTGGGACATTCCTTATTCCAGGCATTTAGAGAACATGGAGAGGTCACTTTAGGCTTGGGTGAACCTTAACCCTTGGAAATTTAGATAGGGGAAACTTCCCTGGTTTGCTGGGCAGATGTGTTGGGTTGATGTGGCCAGAAATGTGTATTCTGTCACTGTTGAAGCTGGGTGGGGCAGTGATTCCTTATCCCTGTGGCACATACCATCTGCTAATGGGCCATCTTTGAGACAAGGTGAAGCAATCATCTTTATCTTTTCCACAACCCATCCTTCCTCCAGGAAGATATCATCTGCTGCTGGCCCATTGAGTCCCACTGTGTGACTGATAAAATTACATCATCCCACTGGGAGATGCTCCAGCCAGGGGAGGAGCCAAGCCTTTCCTACCCAGATAAAAACTGAGATTTTGAACAGCAAGTAATCCATCTTCCCACTGGATTCCAGAGGAACACTGGACCTTTCCCCATCATCCCTGGACCTTCAGAGGAAAACTGCACCTTCTACAGGAGCACTGCTCCAGCTGAACCACATCTGCCACTGCAGGAGGATGCAGCCACCATTGAATGGTACTGCTGCCAACACCCTGACTGACTGACAGGGTGTCAGGTTGGATTCTGACTCTGTCACTGTTTTTGGGATTGTTCCTTATATTTCTATTTTAATTTTCCTAGTAAAGAACTGTTATTCCTAATTCCCCTATCTTTGCCTGAGAGCCCCTTAATTTCAAAATTATAATAACAATTTGGAGGAAGGGGATTTACATTCTCCATTTCCAAGAGAAGCTTCTGCCTTTATTGGCAGGTCCTTCAAACCAGGACAGCAGAAAAACTCACACCACCCATTATCTCCTCCCTGCTCATCTCCCCGTTCTTTTCCAAGTGGAGACGGGAACAGATGCTGCTCTGTTTTCCCACCCACCTCCCCCAGTCCCCCCTTGCTGAAGCAGGAAAGCCCCGGAGCACCTCCTTGTCACCTCTCAACTCCGCGTTTCCTCACCTGTCACACGAGCTGGTGACAGGGAGCAACACCCTCCAACCCGCCAGCCAGCACCGCCAGCCACCAGGGGAGAGAATCAGGGGGTGGTGGGCACAAACAGCTGTGCCACCAGGAGCTGCTTCCCAAAAACGTGTCTGTGCTCGGGGAGGTGTGAAAGGAATCGGCGCCTCCCTCTCCCGGCGCAGGCTCCGGATCCGCCGCCCCGTCCTGGCTGTTTCCGTGGGATGCCGAGCATGCAGAGCTGAGCAAGGATCTCCTGCCATCTGCCAAGGTGGGCATGGGCCGGGGGTGTCGCATCCAACAACTTGACAGGCTCTCATTCCCCCTCCCTTTTTTTTTCTCCTTGTTTTTTCTGGTTTTTTTCACTTTTTTTTTCTTTCGAAGAGTGCAAAGGGAGGGAAGAAATGATTCTGCATTAGTTTAGAGATTTCATCCATCACTGCTGCTCTTTATCTGGAGGAAAGGAGGTTCAGGGGGACTTCATTGCTCTCCAAAACTCCCTGACACAAGGGTGGAGCCAGGTAGGGGCCAACCATCAACAGGACAAGAGGACATGGCCCCAAACTGTGCCAGGGGACTTTTAGGAAAAATTTTTTCATGAAAAGGGTGGTCAGGCATTGGAAGAGGCTGCCCAGGGATGTGGTGGAGTCCCCATCCATGGAGGTATCCAAGAAAAGACTGGACATGGCACTCAGTGCTCTGGGCTGGGCGACAAGTCAAAGGTTGGACTCGATGATCTTGGAGGTCCTTTCTAACCAAAATGATTTTGGGATTCTCTGGATATCAGAGCAGGAAGTTCATTTAAAACTGGATTCTTTTCCATTCCCAGCCAGGATGGAAATAGGACAGGGCAGTTAGTGACTTCTACCCTGACAATGCCACCAAATTTCTTAAAATGACCCTGTCAGCCCTGGAAATGCCACCAGTCCCAGAGGCCGTTTTCTTTTGGAAAGAGATTTCCACTCTTGCCTGTCAAGAGTACTTTCAAAACCACGGAAAATGAGGAGAGATTTATGACTGAGAGCTCCTTCCCCAGCAAGATTTCCACCAGTTTGTACTGACCTGGCCTTTTGGGGGAATTTTGGCAGAGACTGGGCAGCTTGCTATGGCAGATTTAAGGATGTGGGATCAGTTCTAGTGTTGGACTCTCCTGCAGGGCTGCAACCCTTGAATCCCAGCTTTTGAGGCCTGTCCTTCTGATCTGTCTGGAGGGGACTGGGAGAACTGGGGCTCCTGGATTCCTTGTTGGATTTGGCGTGGAGCTTGTGTGGACTCTTCTCCTTGTCTTCATGCCACGAGTACAAACTGTCACATCCTTGTCTCCTCTCCTCCCCTTCCACCACCATTCCTTGCCTGTAACATTCCCATAGATCCTTTCCAGGTGCTTGATCTTCTGCCCATTGTACCTCTTTTTCCAGCCTCTCTTCACAAATTTCCTCTCAGTCTGCTGAGAGCTTCCACAGCCAGCAGTTCCATGGGGGTGTGGGCTCCCTCCTGAGGGCAGGATTATCACCCTGGGAACATGATCCTGGTCAATAACTATTGACTGATAAACCAACAATACATTCCAGTGCCAGCCTGTCGATTTCTGGGATTGATTTATCCTCCCCTCTCCCCTGATTTACAGGCAGGGATGGAGGCTGCTGCTCTCCATCACTCATGGATTCAGCTGCTGAGGATCTTTGATTCCAGAGGGGAACAGCAAAGGTGTTTGTGGTTGGAATAAATCCAGGGAAAGGGACAGGCTCAGAGGTGCAGATCTTACACCGAGGTCTTCAGTTGGGTCTCTGGTAGCCCCAGATCAGTTTTCTTCTCCTCTGGCTTGTGGTGAGAACTGGAATTTCCAAAAAAGTTGCATTTCCAGACAGCTACTCATCCATCTCAATGGAGGCCTTGGGTTTCCATCCCTTACTGGGCATGGAATCCCTGGGGATAAGGAATGGCAGCTATTCCCAGTGATGGGAAATGCCCTGCTTCCCTTCCAGTGATGATGGTGAGGAATGAGATCCCAGCCCTCAGGGTCTGACAGGGTGGGAAACCCCAGATCCTTCCCTAAACCAGGATGGGACAATTCACCACCAGAATGTCAGGACTATTGGATAAGCTGTCTGTCCCTTGGCATCCCATGGGAAAACTTCCATGGCCTCCAGTTCTGTCCCTGAAGATGCTTCACATTCCTCTCCTGAAGGCTCACAAACACTGGGAACTTTGGTTGTAAATTTTGGTTGTAAATTCCTTTCACAAGAGCCTGCAAAATGAGGGATCAGAGGATGGAGACATTCAAGGTCAGGAGCTCAGCCAGAAGAGGAATTCCTGAGTTTTGGGACAGAAATAGCCAATTCACCTCCCCATTCACACAGCAAATGGGCTAGGCTACCTGGCAAGGGAATGAAATCCCATCTCAGGAACTGCTTCAGGATTTTCCATGGGCTGGTGATGCTGTGATGTTAAATACTCACAATGCTGGGTAAGTGAATTGTGAGTCTTTCGAAGTTGCATGGGATTAACTTTGAACTAAATCCCTGGGAAACATGGCTGCTGACATTTCAGTTGATCCCTGTTTTCCAGGCAGGTTTCTGCTCCAAAATTCCGGGCTCAGATGTCATGGGCTGTGGCTGAAGAGCTGGAGAGATTTCTACTGATGTTTTTATCAAGAATGATTTGTCTTTTGCGCCTTTCCCACCTTTCTTTCCTCCCTTAGAAACTTCCCTTTAAATTGTTACATCCTTGAAATATCCCTCTTGTCCATCCTCTCCAAGCAGGTATGGTCTGGACTTTTCCTTTGCTTCTGGTCTCATGGAATAGCAGAAGGAACCTGAGGCAGGTCCAGATGTTCCTGTTGGAGCAATTCCAGAGGAGGCCACTAATTTGATCACAGGGCTGGAGCTTCTCTGCTCTGGAGCCAGGCTGGGATAGCTGGGAATGTCCAGCCTGGAGAAGAGAAGGATCCAGGGAGAGCTCAGAGCCCCTTCCAGTGCCTGAAGGGGCTCCAGGAGAGCTGGAGAGGGACTTGGGACAAGGGATGGAGGGACAGGACACAGGGAATGGCTTCCCACTGCCAGAGGGCAGGGATGGATGGGATACTGGGAAGAAATTTTTCCCTGGGAGGGTGGTAAGACACTGGCACAGGTTTCCCAGAGAAGCTGAGGCTGCCCCATCCCTGGAAGTGTCCAAGGCCAGGTTGGATGGGGCTTGGAACAACCTGGGATAGTGGAATGTGTCCCTACCCATGGCATGGAGTGGAATGAGATGATCCTTAAGGTCCCCTCCCACCCAAACCATTCCAGGATTCCATATGGAGTAACTAGAACATCAGGGGAGGTTCCAAAGGTTTAGGTGAATATTAGGGAATTGTGAATTTGCCACAATCCAACAGCACAGCCACATGAGCTGCAGCTTCCCAGGTTTCCCGGACAGCTTCAATCCCTGCCTTTGCCAGGTTCCAGAACAAACCTGCTCCTTCCCAGATTGCAGAGCCTGGATTGCAACCACTGGAGAAGGAAATATTCCTGTGTCTGGTTTCTCCCATCCATTACTTGCCCTGTGTCTGGAAACAGAATTATTCATTTCTCCCAGAGCTTCCCAGTGCTACTCTTCATTCCAACGACTCTACAAACACAGACAGTTTCCCCTTCCCAACTTCCCATCAGATAAATTGGGTTTTTCCAGGCAAACCTCAGTTCCTCTCAATGTAGGGCATTGCATTTTCCTGCCTGGCAGTGCACAGGACCAGTTTGGGAGGGAAAAAGGGATTGGAGACAAAGGGGAAACTGGTGCTGATGTTGGGGGAAGGAGAAAAGTGGATTTTTCAGGCAAGAGCTGAGCTCCTGGAATTGCAGCTGATGCCAAACCCAGCTTATCCCTTCCACAGGGATCTGATGTCACCAATGCAAACACTTTGCAGGACTTTTTCCCCCTCCTGTTTGTCCACTTTGAAAACCCTTCACTAACAGATCCACTAATTACAGGATTCCCTCCCTCCCTCAGCTCCCATCTTGCTCCCACCCCATCCCTGCTTCAATCATTCCCTAAATCTTCAGGAACCCAGGCTGATCACGGTTGGTCACTGCCCTGTCTCCTTTTAATTGGAGCCTTAATCTCCCCATCGTTGTGATGATGGGATGGGTTTCTCCAGGCACTTTGGGAATGTTTAACTGCCCGTGCCCTCCACAGCTCATTAGACACAAAATCTGCCAACTGCTCAAACTAGTTGGGGAAAAGTTTAGCAGAAGGAATTAATGCAGATATGGGGACAGGGGGACAACATTCCCTGTTTTTTTTTCCCTGCCATGGTGGTCCCAGAGGGAAGAAAAATCTGGAGGTTCCCTTTGCAGATCCTCAGAAAAGGAGCAAATAAAGAAAATGGGCATTGGAAGCAGGGTTGGGTGGTTTGGGATTCCTGGGACCTACTCCCTGTTCTTAGGGGATTTGGGATTTAGGAATTATCTCTGGGAATAAATGTCCAGGAAACTGTCAGGGGTATGGATGAGAGGGTGGGATGTGGGAGCAGCATCCCAAATTTCCACCATAAATCCACCAGTGAAGCTTTTTCTCCACATAACCTCTCAAGGGATCTCATCCTCATCCTTTCACTGGAGGTCCCAAAAAGGAATCATGGAATCATTTAGGTTGGAAAAGACATTTAAGATCATTGAGTCCAACCATTAACCCAGCACTAAACCCGGTGCCCAAGTGTCACATCCAATGGCTTTTAAATCCCTTCAGTGACTCCACCACTGCCTTGGACAGCCTTTACCAGGGCTTGACCACCTTTCCACGAAGAATTTTTCTCCTGATATCCAACCTAAATCCCCTCTGGCACAGCTTGGCCATTTCCTCTCATCCTGTCCCACATTCCCTGTGAGCACAGCCCAGTTCCCATCTGGCTTCACCCTCCTGTCAGGGAGATGTGGAGAGCCAGAAGGTTCCCCTGAGCCTCCTTTTCTCCAGTTCCCTCAGCCTCTCCTGGCTCTCCAGACCCTTCCCAGCTCCTTTCTTTTCTCTGGACATGCTCCAGCCCCTCAATGCCTTTGTTGTTGTGAAGGATCCAAAACAGGCCCCAGGACTGGAGGTGCCCCAGCAATGCCAGGGACAATGGAAAGCTTTCCAGCCTCTCTTCCCCAATTCTGGAGCATTCCATGGGATTGTTTTGACCCAGTTCATGGCCCACCCCTTGGCCTTGTTGAACCTCATGGCACTGGCCTCACCCATGGATCCAGCCCATCCTGATCCCTCTGCTGATCAATGTCCTCCAGAAGATCAAAGACCCAACTTGGAGCCATCTCCAACCTTCAGGGTTCCTTCAATCCCCTCATCCAGATCATCAATAAAGATTTTAAACAAGATTGTTCCCAGTACTGAACCCTCTGGAACACCACATCTGTCCCAAATGGATTTAACTCCATTCCATGACACTCTTTGGGCACAGCCAGTTTTTTTTTCCCCAGGAAACAGTGCCATGAACAGCCAGTTTTTCCAGGAGAATGAAGCATCAAAGACTTTATTACAATCTAGGCATTCACATCCACAGTCTCATCCACTGAAAAGTTTGGGAATAATGAGATCCAGGCAGTGGAAGAATTTCCAGCTGCATTCATGGGAATAATCCTTTGAGCAGCAACATCTCCAGGGTGGTTTTGCTCTTCTTTATCAAATCCTAGGGTGCAGATGAAGTTTGGTTTCCTTCTGCTTTTCCAGCATGAAGCTATGATGGTGCTCCAAGAATCCTGCATCATTAAGGTTGGAAAACACCTCCAAGATCATCAAGTCCAACTTTGAGCATTAAATGCCATGTCAAGGCTTTCCTTGAACACTCCCAGGGATGGATGCTCTGCTTCAATTCATCTTGGGCAGATTGGGAGGTAGAACTTCCTAAAAAACCTCCAAACCCACTTTAAAAATGGGGATTGCCCCCCTAATATCAGGAATCTCAGTGCAGCCCTACCTAAAACCCTCACAAAGGAACAGCTTCCCACAGGAGCATTTTAGGGAGCCAAGCCCTGATCCTGGCAGCAAATCTGACAGCTCTTGGTTTTAATGAGGGAATAATCCAGATGAAAGGATCCCTCCTCACATGCAAAACATTGGAAAAGGGGAAAAAAAAAAACCCTCTGTTGGCTGTAAACGTCTCCAGTGAATGTCCTATTTTCCCAGGCTCAAAGCTTATTGATTTAAGTCTTCCCCTGGAAGGCTCATCCCATGCCATGTTTTGATGTCCTGGAACAACAGCTTCCATTATTCTGCAGCTTCTCCAAGGAAAAGAATCCCATTTCTCCTGTGAATTTGAGAAACAGAGAAAAAAAAAATAGAATTTTGCTACTGTGTTGAAAATAACTTTAATTTTTAAGTGCTTCTGGAGTATTTTTATAGGGAGAAATTTCATGTTAAAAAGGGAAAAATATTAGGGAATTACAAGCAGGGATGGTCAAGAATAGTTTTTAGGGGTTTTTTGTTGGTTTTGGCTTTGTGTGGGTGGGGTTTTGTTGGTTTTCTTTTTAATAAAATTGGGGTTTTTTGCCAGAAAATTTCAGTTATTGAAGGGGAACCTCACACTTGATCTCTCCTTGTGTACAACATTCCCTCCTGCCCCCAAAAATCCTTGACCAGATCAAGGAAAGCAATGCCTGTAGGATCAGCATCAGGAGTAAATTCCTATATTTGGCAAATATCCTTTATTCACTTCCAAATAAATTTATCCAGAGCCATGAGCTGTTCAGACCATGGATTATCCTGCTCCTTCCCCTTTCCCTCCTACCTGGGATGTATTTGAGCTTGTCTTACACTTGTTCCAGGTGATTTATATTCCCACTGCAGAGCACAGGAATGACAAGGCAGGAAAATGCCACAACAGCCTCTTAAACAACTCAATAGAGGGGCCAACATTTCTGGTTTATTGTTGTCTATAAAATTTTATGGATTGGAACTCACTGGGTTTGTTCCATGGAATTAAAGGAAGTGGTTTCTTTATTTTCCTGTTATTTTTCAAAACTGCACTAATGGAAAAGCTCCTAAAGGCATGAACTTGATTCCTCTCCTCTGCAGGGAGCTGGGCAGGAAAAGCCAGAAGGGAAAGGAATGAAGGAATCCTCTTCCCTTGGAATTCTGCAAGTGAGCTATGGCAAAATCCCAAAGACGTGGGACCAAATTAAATTTCGTGGCTCAAGAAGAGGTCACAGCTTCTGGAGTTATCCAGGGAAAGATGCCAGAGCTGGGGTTGATATCCATGAGTAGCTGGTCCCTACAGCAGAAACTGGGATGGGTTCTGGCCCTACTGACTCATTCCAGGCCCAGGTTCCATTGTCACCATCCTCAAGGGAGAAAATCCCAATCAATCAATCAATCAATCAATCAATCAATCAATCCCAAGTTGAGATGGACAAGGATCCAACCTGACACAAGGAAAAGTGATTGGAGGAGGAAGGTGGTCACAAGCTGAAGTAGGTTGCTCAGAGGCCTCTTGCTCTATTCCAACCTCCCTTATCCCAGGATTTTGGAGAGGAAAGCTGTGCTGAGCTCAAGGATTGGATGCAGAAATGCTTTCCCTGAATTGCAGCAGCTGCCTGTCCCCAGCACAGGCCACCCTTGGAACTGGGAGAACCAGTGAAAACACACCTGGGTGGTGCATAACCCCCAAGCAGGGATCAGAATTCCCATCAGAACTCAATGCTCAGTTCAGTTGGGTTCATATCCATGGTGACACATCCATTCTCCTCCATTCCTCTTCTCCAGAAGGGCTGAAGGGAATAAAGCTTTCAGCTGTGGGCTCTGCAAGGCCATGCTTTGTTCTTAAATCACCTGAAGGAGCAACTCCCTGATCCCAGGGAATTCTCCCAGAGCCAGGGAAGACGTTCATCTCTGGTCCCATGAAAGGTCACCCCAAAGGCAGCAGGAAAATGACTAAAATCCTGAATATCCCAGGCAAGAACAACCTCCAGCTTCTAAATTCCAAAACACAGGCATTTCCCATCACCCACCTTCCATCAGACAGAGCTGCCAGAAAACGGAGCTGGAGCAAAGCAGAGAAATTAAACCCAAATTGACTTTGTGGCAACAAAAGCCATAAATTGTGGTTATTGTGGCCAGGGCTTGGCATTATCCCACTGCCAATCCATCTTTTCCTTTGATTAAACATCCTGCACTAATTCCATTTCCAAAGACTGAGTTTATTTCCACAGAATCAAATCCCCTCCCTCACTAATCCATTCCCATCTCCTGGCTGAAAAACACAGCCCTGAGATCTGACACTGAGATGTTCCTGGCAGGAATATGGAATTGCAGGGAAAATCCTCTGGACTGGGGATAATGGAATAGAAGTCATCATTCCCTACATCCTGACTCACTTGGGGATGGGTTTTTCCTGCTGGATTATCTGAATTCCCACCACCTCCACAGAGCTCCTTGCCCTGATTCCAGGGCATCCATACAGATTGGAATTCCATCCCAGATCTGTACACCTGTCCATCCTCACAGGTTTTCCCATGATCTCAGAATTCCTGGTGTCTCTTGGCCAGCCTGGCCCAGCAGCAAAGGATCCCTCTCCAAGGTTGTTCTCCAGGGGAAGCAGATCCCTGTGGCATTCCTAAACCACTGCTCGTGCTTGTTCCTTTTTTATATCCCAGATTTAACCTGTGCCCCTCTTTCTGGATATTTTTTGGGAATCTGGAGGCAATTAACACAAAGCTAATTTCAAAGCTGGTTGTGGACACAGGGGTATTTCTTTTCTCTTGGAAAATCAGATAATGGAGGATGTGTGGTACCAAAACTTTCCCTGTCCTCCCTCCATCCCTTTCTTTTCTTTTTTGGGTGTCCAGAAGGAAATTAATTTTTCCTGGGAAGGGGTGAACACAGCTGCCATGCTCACCCTCAAGGTCCCACCATGCCACTGTGGCTGGTGATGTCTCTTTGAGTTTGAGATCACTCACCCCACACTATTTGGTGGTCTTAGAGTTCTTGTTTTTCCAGCTCGAGCTGGAAAGGAAGAGCCATAAGCCGTTTTCTGAGGTTTCCAAGGTTGTTTATTCTTTCTTATCTGAGGAATTCTTTCCCTGACCTACAAAGGTCTGTCTAGCAGGTCAGTCAGAGGCACTCTGCCTGCCCTCTGGGCAGCTCTTATCTTTTATACTATAAATTATGTACATGATGTTTACAATTACTTTCCAACACGTGACACTTCCATTGCACTGTCCAGCTTTCTCCCAAACCAATCCAGAAGTGCCATCCTGACCCAAAAGTTGGATGCCACAAAGAAGAAGAAAGAAAGACATACTATGCTCAAACTCCTCCATATTGGCTCTTAGGTTTCTTATTATAAACAATTTTATAAATTCACTTTTCTACCTTCTAACAATCTAATTTATGCTCAACTTATTGTAAATCTTCCCGTAATGACGGTAATTTTTCCCAGGGGGCTAAAATCAAACCCACAGGGATCTTGGGCACTGTGCCAAGGCCTCTGAGCCCCCTGCCCAGGTCTGGAGGCATCCAGGGAAGCCAGGGGAATATCCTGGATTCCCACACACCACCACCTCCACCTTGGAGCAGGATCTCTCCCACTCCAGCCCCAAATTCCCCCTTCCCAAACCAACCGGGGAGCGCACGGCCGCAAATCCTCCCGCCGCAATCCTCCCGTTAATCCTCCCACTCCCCTCCACACCTGGGCTCGTGCGGGTGCCTGAGAGGATTTGGAAGAGGCAGGGGAAATATAATTAGAGGAGATGTTGCCCTGGGAGCCAGAGGCGGGGCGGGGGCGGCGGAGGGCAGCGGTCAGCAGGAGCAGCGCAGGGGAGGCGATTCGGCACGGCTGGCGGAGCCGTTCCGGCTGATTAGGGATTTGATGAGGGAAGGGGTTTGATTTTGGTGGAGTGACAGAAGCCTTACGGTCAGTTGAGATCTTGTTTAAGGAGGGCAAGCGGATCTGGACTGGGGATGGCAGATAGGGAGGCAGGGATGAGCGGGACAAATCGGCCTGGTTTCCTCCTGTTTTGCTTCTTGTTGTGCCTGACCTCATCCAGCCAGGAATGCTGCCAGGAGCTCGAGGAAAGCAGAGAGGGAAAACAGCAGCGATGAAGAGCTGGAAGAGGCAGGAAAGGCAGGCAGAGTGTGTGGGATCTTCCCTGGGATCGTGTGTCAGCCTCACTCATTCCCGTTTTCTGTTTCCATCCCTCCAACTTCATCCCAAAACTCTGTGCACCACGGAGGAGAGCAGAAGTGGAAAAAGAGAGGCTTGTACAATATTCCCCTTCCTGGTTATTGCTCTGGGAATTGCCCTCTGGGAATGGGAATGGACGAGCTGTTGCTTGTCCATCCTGCTCCCGTCTCCTCCAGGGACAAAACACAACAGAATCAAAGAACCCTGGAATGGTTTGGGTCAGAAGGAATCTCAAAGATCATCCAGTTCTAACACCCTGCCATGGGGAGGGACACTTTCTACTACCCCAGGTTGATCCAAGCCCTGTCCAACCTGGCCTGGAACACTTCCAGGGATGGACCAGCCACAGCTTCTCTGGGAATCCCCCAGTGCCTCACCACCCTCACAGCCAAAAATTACTTCCCAGTATCCCCTCTAACCCTGCCTTTTGTCAGTTCACAGCCATTCCCTGTGTCCTGCCACTCCATCCCTCATCCCAAGTCCCTCTCCATCTCTCTTGGAGCCCCTTTAGGCACTGGAAGGGGCTCTGAGTCTCCCTGGATTCTTCTTTTCTCCATGCTGGACACCCCCAGCTCTCCCAGACTCTATCCAGCCAAATTTTCACCTGGGGGTGTCAATCCTCCCCCTTAGTTGTGATTCCACCCTCCAACATCCCACCCTCATTCCCCTCTGGAGGCTGACCTGGAGCAAGGGAGAGGAGACTTAAAGGGATACCAGCTCTTCATCCTGATGGAGAAATGTACAGACCACCTGGAATTCTGTGTGAGCCTTGAGACATGTCATGGACAAGGTCACACCTTTGGTGCAGGTAATTAACCCAAACTGTTAATTGCAGTTGTTGTAAAGAGAAAGGGATTCTTGCCCAGGTAAGCAGCAAATTCAGGCACCTGAGAAACTCCAGTCAGGCAGAGCTGCTGGAAATTCACCCCCAACTCCCTTTTCCATTGTCCCGAGGGGATTGGGTGACTTTTCCAGGTGATCCAGGTGTCACATCCTATCTCCTAAGCCCCCACTGATTCCATAATCATGGAACAAGCTCTCCTCCCCTAGCAGAAAACTCAGCAGCACCTGGGAAGTGAAATTAAAACATGAAAAATCAGGAAATGGGGTTGAATTTGCCTTGCCAGGGAAGGAATCCTGTCCTGGATATAATTTCAATTTTATCAAGATCAACTGGACCTGTAACATTCCATAAACGACTCCCATGAGGATGAGGATGCTCAGGGATGGAGGCCACATCACCAGCAGGAAAAGCAGAGCCTCCAACGACCCAAAAAAGCAAAACCCTCACAGTTCTGGTGCTCTAATCCTCCCTCTCCTGCATCCAACGGTGCTGAAATGAGGCTGGAAGAGAGGTTCAGCCTGGAAGTCAGCAGGAGTTCAGCGCTCAGAAAGAAAGGAATTGCAATCTCCAGCCAGAATCCAAAGGAGAGAAACGTTCCATGTTAATAAACAAAATAAAAGGGGGAGTTAAACTCATCCTTCTCCTTCTTGTCCTGGTGATGGGTTTGGCTTTCAGTTCTCCTTGACAATCCCTAAAAATTAACCCCAGGAGTTGTACAATTGTCAGACATGAGTGGGGCAATCAAAGCTTTTCTTTTGTCAACAAAAATACAGGAAAGTATTTCCATGAAAATTCCCCAAAAATATTTGCCCTTTTTCCCCTGAAAAGCTCGGAATCTCATTTTATATCAGCTCTGAAGTTCTTTTTTATCTGTCATCATATCTTAAAATGATAAGAATTAATCTCAGTAGGGAGTTATTTCTTCACTTCTCTTGCAGTTCAAAATAGAAAACACTATTTTTCCCCCTCCTTAATCTGAAATAAGTTTAATTTCATCAGGGAAAATTCATCACTGGAACAGAGAGATCAAATCTTGCCTCAGAATAAAGCAGGGAGCTCTCACCTGCTGCCCACCAGCTTCCAAAGACAGCTCCAATATAATTAAATAACAATAATCCCAAAGATACAAAGCCTGGAATTCTGCTTAAAGCTGTGCCACCTCCATTCCAGGCACCTGACTGTGACTGCAGCTGATTTATTTATTTATTATATATTTGATTAATTAGCTCAGGAAGGATTCTATCAACCTGTCCCTGCTTTTTCCAGAGGCTCTATCCAAAGCCCACTTAAGCCAATGTAATAAAATCCTTTGCCCTCAGATAAATCCATGGGCACGTGCCAAGGGTTAATTTCTGCTTCACTTCCTGCTGGGTTTGCTCCTCTGCCATCCCTGGTGACTTTCCTGGAGTTATTCCAGATTTTCCAAAATGAGCCAGCCCCAGGAACACTCTCCTGGATGAGGTGGAGAAATTGTCAGTCAGCTTCCCTCAGACACAACCTCTTTTCTGGAGTAACCTTCCCCTGCTTCCCACTCTTCCCAGGGAGGGAAAACTGGGAATTAATTCTGGTTGGGGGAAAAAATGAGGAAGGATGGGAATTTAAGGAACAGAATTCCCCCAAAAAGGGAAACCTTTAATAAATATCTCCACCAACTTTGGAAAAAATCAGCAATCAGGAAAAAAATCAGCCTAATACACAAAAAAAATAATTTAAAATTCGCATTAAGAGACGCAAAAATCCCATAAAAATCGATATGAAAACGGCCAGGAATAGTCCTAAAAGCTTCACTGGAACACCCTAAACCTGTCAAAATTGCAGGTATTGTTGGGGAAAAACATGGGTAAAAATCCAGGATAATTTCAGACTAAAAAAAAACCAAAAAATTCCCACAAAATTTGCACAGAGAAGAGCAAAAATCCCCCAGAAATTGCACAAAAAATGGCCAGAAAAACTCCTAACATCTGCACTAAAAAACCAAAAATGGCCCCAAAATCCAGTCAGATTCCAGGGATATCTAAGGAAAAAAACTGGGAAAACGAGTGGGCAAAATATCCAGAGGAAATGTGACTTAAAATGGACCAAAACCCCCTAAAATGGCACAAGAAATGACCCAAAAACTCCTGTAATCTGTACAAAAACACCTAAACTCTGCCAAAATTCCAAGGATTGCTGGGAAAAGCACCAGGAAATATCCAGGGAAAATGGGCATTGGGATCAGAAGGGGATTTAGGGACATTCCTCCCTAAAATACCAATTATATTCCCAAAAAGTTTCCCCCCATGAGGGCAGCTCACCTCACCAGAGGAATGTGAGGTGGTGGAAATTCCTTCCTCAATCCAGCTCAATTCAGCTGTTTTTCCAGGGGAAAAAAAAAAATAATAAAAAAAATATAAATACAACAGGCAGGAAAATTATCCTTCAAAATGGAGCAAAGATTTGGCACCAGGATCTCATCCCACCAGCTGGAAACTGAGGGATATCAGGAATCCACTGCTAGATCCAATTTTATTTCTTATCCCAATAATCATTCATTTGGGAAGAGGGGAGAAGAAATTTTTCATTCCCAAATATATACAATAATATTCCAATAAAACTGGAATTTGATTTTGGGCAATTAAAACTAAGTAAAGGATTTCAGGACTGGGATAATTCTGCTTTAAAACACTCCCAGAATTCAATTCCAACAGCCTCCCACATCCAGGTATAACCTATTTGTCAGGAGCTGAATTGCAGAGCAAAGAAAAGAAAATCCCAAAATGTACCACCTCAGGAATTTGACCAGGAATAAGCTGGTTTACTAAATCTAGGACTGAAAATACATCAAGAAAGGGATACTTTGGAATTAGACTGGGTCACACTTTCAAATTCCCTCTCCTGCTTCCTCCCAAGTCAAAATATTTATATTTATTTTTATTAAAAAGACATGGAGAAATAGAAATGCTTTTATAATTATATTTTTAGGTGTGTATATATAGAAATACATGAAATTTTTAAGGAAGGCACATTCCTAAAAATATCCCTCAAGCCATTCCTGCTTTGATGTTTTTGTCCATTAAAACATCCTGGAAATGATAAAATCAAAAGGAACCTTCCTGACTCATCCAAAAGCCATAAAAATACAGGGATGTGTCCTGGCAAAAGCTGGATTTTCCTTAATTTATATCAAGCTGCCCTATCTCAATATAATTTTCCCACTGGAATATGCTCTGCAAGTTCTGTTCAATTAATGCAAATTATATTTAAATTTTGTTATTTATTTAATGTATTTATTTAATGTTATTTTTTTTTGTCTGTTTAAGACTGGTTTTCTGCAAGGAAAAAGTGGAACAGGACACATCTAGGTGGATTTTAAGGCAAATCCTTAAATCAGGATCATCTGGCCAAATTTTGCATTATTAGACCCAAACAGATATTTTTTAAAAAAACTATAAATATTTATGAATAAATATAAATATAATTAATATTTCTAAAACAAGGATTTACATCTTCATTTTGCTTATCCCATTAGGAAGAAAGAAAATTATCAGGAAAACCACTTGACTCCTAATTTAGACAACTAATTTTTCCTTAAATTTCAGGACATGGAGAATACACAAATCTTATGTCTCATCCCCAAAAGTTTTGGGGTTGGATATTTTGGGAGAGAATCAATGGAACAGGAGAAGTGCAGAGCAATCTTTGTCTGGACAGATCATTCCAACTCCGTTCAGTGAGTGGATTCTGGATCACTTTGATCCCTTCAGGGACATGGAGCCAAATTCCTGCTGTTCTACTAAAGAGTGAGGATTTTTACAAGGAGGGATTTTATTATTAATTTTATCAAGGAATATTCTGTGAGTTAATCATGGAATGGTTTGGATTGGGATGGACCTTCAAGATAATCTGGTTCCATGGGGACCTTCCACCATCCCAGGGTGATCCAAGTCTTTTCCAGCCTGGCCTTGAACACTTCCAGGGATCCAGGGGCAGCCACAGCTTCTCTGGGAATTCCATTCCATTCACAGGGAAGAATTCCTTCCCAAATCCCATCCATCCCTGCCCTGTGGCAGTGGGAGCCATTCCCTGTGTCCTGTCCCTCCATCCCTTGTCCCAAGTCACTCTCCAGCTCTCCTGGAAGGGGCTCTGAGCTCTCCCTGGATCCTTCTTTTCTCCAGGCTGGATATTCCCAGCTCTCCCAGCCTGGCTCCAGCCCTTGGAGCATCCTCTGGATCCTCCTCAGCAGCTCCACGTCCTCCTTCAGTTCTTATTCCCTGAAAGTCTTGGCCTTGCACAGAGAACTCCACCAGGAATTTCCCAAAATAATCCAATTTCCTTCCAGAGGTTTCATCCCTGCCTGCTCTCCCCATGGAGCAGCCAAACCCCAATGCCAAAGCCATCTAAATAAATATTGGAGAGCAGGAGTCATGGACTTTTATGGATGCTGCCCCCAAAATCAGGGCATGATGTCTGAATCCTCCCTGGGCACAGAATTATTCCCATCAAAACAGGGCCAAAATCTCATCACTTGGAGTAAAAATGAGATGTAAAACAATTTTTTGGTGGGGCAAATTCCATGTTTTTAAGCATACAGAGGATGGAAGATGAAATAAAGGATGAAATGCTTTTGACTCTATGTTCCTTGAGCCCAGAAATGTAGAGAATTCTGTAAAAATTCCCAGGGGAATGCCAAAGTCCACCTCTATCACATGGGAGGCTGTAATCCTGAGGAATTCTTGCATCCTCAACTCCAAGATTACTCCCAGATTTCCAGCTGCACTTCCAACATTCATTTTTGGCCCCCACAGATCCCACTTCTCTAGTTTTAAACACTCCCAAAGAAAAGCAAAGTTAGAATAAAAACTTGTCACTCCCTAGACAGGTACTGAGCTTGGCCTGGCTCTCCTTGGGTGTCTCCAAGGGGAATTCTCACTTCAATCCTTCTGGGAATGCTCCAAACCTCATACTGCATAAAAAGAGAATTGCAAATCCATATTAAATATTCCTTCCTTTCCTGAGTGTACTCCCACTCTTCCCACTCCTGCCACTCATGTAAACAAACTTGAGAGATCCTGAAGGATTTCTTGGGCTTTGGTTGGTTGAGGAACTGGGATACAAAACTCAAATTCCCTAAGGCAAACTTCCCTAAAATAATCTGGAGACCCAATGACAGAGCCAGGATTTCATTCCAGACCCCAGAAATCCTCTTTCAGCTAAATAATCCCAGTTTTTTTTCTTGATTCCTTATGAAAATCCCTGTTCTGGTTTTGGATATAAAGAGAAAAATCTTTCATTGTATGGATTATGGGGATAGAGCAGGAAGTTCAAGGAAAAATAAGAAAAAGAAGAAAGAAAAAAAAGAGGATTTGAACATTGGGAATTAGAGGATGGAAACCAGGAAAAAGTCAAGGAACTTCCACTCAGGGAATTTCCTGTGTAAATATGAGCCATGGGGTATCCCAAATTTCTGTTGAAAGTCCTGCTTTGTCTGAGCAAGGAATGCAGGAATGAGCATCAGATGAGGAATGAGACACCTGAGTCAGGCCTGTAGTGATGGATGAACTCCAGGAATGTGTGGAAAATGGGAGCAAAGGCTGGGAAATCAAACAAAGCCCAGCACAACCCTGCTCACCCCATCTCCCCATCCATAAATCCCCAAGCCACGGGAAGGGAGCTGCACTTCATTCCTTTTGATGAGCTGTGGTATTGCCCTTCATACTCCTCCAGTCTCAATAAACCTGGCTAATTAGCATCCTGACCACTCAATTAATTAGGCAGGACACTTAATTATGACAAACTCCATTATGTGCTGGAGCCCGATGGACATCAGCGTCGGGATGTGTTGGTAACAATTGGATTCGAGAGGGAGTTTATTGACCAGAAAAGATGGATGAGCAGATTAAAATCATCAGGAGAAGCAGCTCCAAGCCGTGGGCTCGGGTTATAAAGACATCCAGGATCCCAAATGAGTCGCTCCATCCTCATTAAGAGCCACAGAAGGAATGGGAAGGTTTTGGGATGAGAGAGGCAGCCAAGATTTGAGAGGGTCCCAAAGTGTGACATGGAGGGTTTGGGTTTTCTCTCAGTCAGGATCCTGCCCTTTCCAAAAGAAAAGCCCAGAGTGGAAAAAGGGTTCACCATGTCCAAGCATCCCTTGGGAAGGCAACTCCTTTTTCAAAAAAAAAAAAAAAAATCTGTCCCAAATTGCAGCATCCCAAAAAGCATCACTTGTGACGCTTCCTCTCTGACAAGGTGACATTTAATGGATGAAGGAAAAGCTGTGGAATCTACTTGGATTTTAGGAAAGACTTTGATGCTTTTCCCACAATATTCCCACTGGAGAAACATGCTGGAGCATGTCCCAAGAAGGGAAAGGAGCAGGAAAAGGGGCTGGAGAGGCTGAGGGGGCTCAGCCTGGAGAAAAGGAGGCTCAGGGGGAACCTCCTGATTTTCCACAATTCCCTGAGAGGAGGGTGGAGCCAGGTGGGATCAGGATCTGCTCGCAGGGAACAAGGCACAGGATGAGAGGAAACAGCCTCAAGCTGCACCAGGGGAGGTTTAGGTTGGATATTAGGAAAAAATTCTTCATGGAAAGGGTGGCCCAGCTCAGGGTAGTCACCATTCCTGGAGGGATTTAACATCCATGTGGATGTGACACTTGGGGACATGGTTAGTGGTGGCCTGAGGAATGGTTGGACTCAGTGACCTCAAAGGGCTTTTCCATCCTAAATTATTTCATGATTTTATGATAATTTTCCTCAGAATCAAGTAATGAATGGAATAAGGCTCCTTCCTTTGAATTAATAGGATGGATTTGCTACCCCAGGATTAGTCCAGAGTCATTTTCCTGATTTTTCACTCATCTGTGGAAAGAAATCAATGAAATGGCCAAAGCTGGGAGAGCTGGAACCTAAACTGGGTGTTACTCCAAAATCAGCATATTCCCATGGATAACACCCATGGGGAAAACAAAAAAAAAAAAACAAAACAAAAAAAACAAAACAAAAAACAAAAAACAAAAAAACAAAAAAAAAAAACAAAACAAAAAAAAAAAAAACAAAAAAAAAAAACCCAAACAGTACAACTAAAAAAACCAAAATAACAAATAAACAATACCCCAAATAAAACACCCAAGTACATTAAAAAAACAAACAAAAACAAGCAGTTCCTTGGTGTGGAGAAAGGAAAAGAAGGGATCCACTGGGAAATCTGGCATTTCCAGCACAGGTTTGTTTTCCCAGTTTGTCCTGGCTGTGGTGGCCAAAAAGGTGGAAGGATCCTACATTTGTGGATTCCAGCATCTCCCTCAAAACTCCAGAGATTAAAGTTTTCACTTTAACCAGATGGGCCCCAGATAGGCCTTCCAGGCTGAAGAACACATCCCAAAATCCCACTTTCCTGGCAGATTGCATGGGATCATCCTGCTCCAGGATTTAGCCACACAGAGAGAGACTCCCCTCTGTTTATTCACCTTTAGGGATTTAGTCCAGCCCAGACCATATCCAGGTATCTCACCACATTTCCAGCCACTCTTAATCCTTTCCCACCTATTCCCACTTCCTTCCCATGGATGTTTACCATCCAGATGTCTCAGCCTGGGATGTACAAGGTGAAAGATTTCCATAGGACAATGATTTATCCGAGGAGAGTTTCCCAAAAAACCTGCTGCAGTTTCCCCCAGTTCACCCTTTTGCCCAAATTATGGGAAATGTTAATATCTCCTATTTGATTTGATGTTTTTTAAAAAAAAATTTAGGCTTCTTGGGAATATTTTTGCCATTATTTGTCATTAAAAATAGAAATATTTAGTATCCATCATCAGGAACCTAAAAATCAGAGAAGAAAATTAATTATTTTTAAAAGGCTCTTCCAAATGAAAAAGTAGAGAGGGAGAATATTCCTATTTATCCCACAAAAGTAAATATAGATTCTATCCCAATTTCCAATGATTTGAAATGTGAATGGAATTCCAGAGGGGCTGGCCAAAGGCTCTTTGGATCCTGAGAAATACCACCTTAAAATATTGGATTTCTTTAAAATTTCACATTAACTCTGTGTGTTTGGATTTATTGCCTTTGGCTCTGGGATAATTGTACCATCCCTAAAATTTATTTTCCTATAATTACTGATATTCACTGCCAACTTCCACGGGGTTTTAGGACTGATGCCACAGTTCTGTGGGAGAAGGTGGTGATCCCTTTTCTTGAGAATGGCTTGGTCCCATCTGGAAAAATAAAGGGCATCCATAATTTTTTTTTTCAAAATTACTCTGGCTGGTTTTAGTCCTGTCAGAAACAACAAAGGAGCCTTGGAAAAAGCTGCATCCTCCAGCCTTCCCTGAAGGAGAATCTTCCAGTTATACAGAGTAATGGAGAAGTGGAGGAATAACCATTAATCCTAAAAAAATCCAATTCCAACACAACTCATGCCCAGTTTTGAACAGAATTTCAGCCATACACGAGGCCCAGATCCATCTTTCCCCATCAACATCACCAAGGGGAAAGATGAAAATAATTGGCATCCAACACCAGACTAAATTCCTATTAAATTCCTGGGCTAACAAACAGGTTTCCTATTAATCCTTGGAAATATTGCTGGTTCCCACAGAGATTTGGGAGGGACTGGTCATGTTCCATGCATGGGCTGGGAAAGGCAGAAGTGTTTCCAAAGCAAACCTCAGCTGCTGCCTCTCCCATGAGGAGTGGGTGCACTGGGAATGGTCCATCCCTGGAAATGTCCAAGTCCAAGTGGGATGGGGCTCAGAGCAACCTGATCTTGAACACTTTCCACTATCCCAGGTTGTTCCAAACCCCATCCAGCCTTTCTGTGAACACTTCCAGGGATGAAGAGTTGAGTCTGGCCACCTCAAGCCATTCATGCTTGGCAGAGGTTTGTCCCAGACTTGTCAGGTCTAATCCATGCCCAGTTTTTCCAAGAACTTTCTGAACCATGAACACCCCACTCCACACCCAGATCTCCCTGTTTCAGGATTTATTCTCAAAAAAAAAAAGGCAAAACTCAACCACTGTCTCCAAGAGCACCACCTTTCTTTTTCCCACTATTTATTTCCCATAAATAAGGAAAGCTGGACAAAACAGTTGCTCTAGATCTGTGAAACGGAAAGAGATGGATGGGCAGAGAGTTGGATCCACACACAGGAGAAAATCCAAGAGTTTCATTCCCCTAAACAGCTAATTTCCAGAAATGAAACCTGGGAGAAAACACTGAACTTGGAAGCAATTCCTCAGTGAGAACGAGGCAGAAATCAGGAGATGGGAGGAGAGTTGCTCTTCTCCCAGATTCCTCCACAAAGACATCCATTGGTCTTTCATAACTGCAAAATTTATCAACCCACATTTCCCAGAGAGCAGAGCCTGGGGAGAAATTTTCTCTTGAAAAATCTCTTAGAGCCAAAAAAAACCCAAAAAAACAGAGAGTTTTAAAAATATTGAAGCATTTCTCAGCCACATTTCAATTCCATTGGATTTTCGGTGCTTAAATTGCCTTCCCCATTCCAAGAAATTAAAAATAGAAGGAAATGTATTAAAAGAGACATTTTCATTTTGCAGCTGAGAACAACTCCTGAAATTTATCTTGAATTAAAAAAAAAAAAAAAAAAGAAAAGAAAAGACCAAACTTGGAGCCAACTTGGAGCCCTCCCAAGTGAAACAAAAGATTGCAACCAATTGTTGGGAGCCAATTTCTCAATTGGCCTCCATCATTTTTTTTTCCAAGGAGTCAACCTGCTGGAATGCACAGAGAAATGTTCATTTCCATCCCAATCCAATTCCAAGATTTTGATGAACTTGATGTTTTTATATCTGCTCTGCTTTAAGGAGATACATGGATTATCTCCCTGTCCAAATTTCCCTGTTTTCTCTATTCTCCACCTCCCACAGGATGATCCCATGGATTTGGGCATCACTACCAAGAGCATCCAAGTTCATCCCTCCACAACTTCATCCCATCTCCAGCTTCAGGTGATCAAGGTTGGAACTGAATGAGTTTTAGGGTCCCTTCCAACCCAAACCATCTGGAATTCTAGGATTATTATCATTATTTCCCCTTCCTTTTCTGTTATATTAAATAGTTGTTATCTCAATTACCCGAAATTACTTTTTTTTCCTAATTCTCTCCCTATCCCACTGAATTGAGGGGGATTGAGGATTGCACAACACTGACAGATTAAACCAGGACACTTCCAAAGAGATTTAGACCAACAGCTTCAAATCCAGGGTGGAATATTTCCCAGTTCCCTTCTCCCAGTCAAGGATGCTTTCTACTCACAGATAATTATTTAATTTCTTATTTTACTCTGGAGCACAGCTCCTTGTTCTGGCCACAGCCAGAGCTTTCCCATGGAATCCAGGGCTGGACCACAACAGGGAAATGTCTTTTTCCACCAAGGTTCCATCCAGAGGCTCATTCATTGCCTGCAGAGAAGGATCCAGAGGGAAGGAACTTCAGGATGAGATAATGGTGCAGGGTGTGCATGTATGGACTTATCCCAAGGATATTTGGTTTTTTTAAAGGAAGACAAAAGTCTGGAGCACAAATCTGATGAGGAACAGCTGTGGGATCTGGGAATAAAAGCATGGAGAAAAGGAAGCTCAAGAAGAATCTTTCTGCAATTCCCTGAAAAGAGGGAGGAGCCAGGTTTGGATTGGGATCTGCTCCCAGGGTACAAAGGACATGACAAGTGGAAATGGCCTCAACAAAACAGGTTTAGTTTGGATATTATGGGAAAATTCCTCCCTGAAGGCTCTCCAGCCCTGGCACAGGCTGGACACCATCTCTGGAGGGATCTAAAAGCCACGTGGATGTGGCACATGGGGACATGGTTTAGTGGTGGCCCTGGCTGTTAGACTCAATCATCTTGGAGGGCTTTTCCAACCTAAATAATTCTGTTATTCCATTACACATCCAAGAGAGGAATGTGCTGGTAAGTGATGGGGAAAAGCACTGAACAGACAACACAGAAATCATTCTGGAGCTTGAAAACCGGGAACATGGAGACAATAGGACAGAGAATGCAAATTTGGGAACTGGTTGGAAAGGGAAAGGCACAAACTGATGCACTGAGGCAAATCCTGCAGAGGCAGAAGAAGCAATAATTTGCTCTGCTGACCATTTGGGAGGGGAGAGGGGCCCGTGGGATTGGCCTCTCCCTCCCGGTCTCCCTCCCTTTATCCCAGACAATGGAGTGAATTAAGTTTGCCGAGTTCCGTAGGAGGCATCGGGCGTCAGCTCCAATTACTCACCCTCTGCATCATAATTACTGCAAATGGTCCATTAAAGGAAAATTATCATCAATATGATTTTATCAGACAGCGGGGAAATGAATAAAGGAAAGTGCTTATTCTCCCATTGTCCTGTTAATAGAGACGTCTTTGAAATGGAGGATGTGAAGGATTCCACCTCTCCCAGGAATGTGGGATGCAGAGGGGAGCTGCGGGCGGTCGCACACAAACAGGCTCCATCTTTTGGGATGGAAGTGGAAATTCGGATCCGTGATTAGCCAAGCAGTGGATGAGGAGCTGGGATTCTTGTGCAAGGTGTCATCTCTGCTCAGGACACCCTCAGAGCACCATCCCTTCCTCCCAAGGGATCCAGTGTCACCTTCAGCTTTAAACTCAGCACCAAAATAATTTTAAGGGAGTTGAAATCCGTTTGATGCGCTGGTGAAAGGTTGGATTTGATGATCTTGGAGAGTTTTTCCGGGCTCAGTGATTCCATGATTCTGTGAATCCAGCCCAAAATGCATGGCCAGATCACCCTCATCATCCTCACTTTGCTGTGAGGAGGCTTTTCAATGGCTGCATCTGGGATCAGCCACACCTGGAGAAAATGGGATCAGAGTTCCTCATCACAGAAACATTTTGGTGCTCATTGTGCTGAAATTAGGCCACAACTGCAGAAAAAATAACTAATGCCAGCTCTGGGTCAGAAAATGTGATGGGTTTTTGCACTCATGGATTTTGGGATGCTCAACCTCCACCTTCACAACTGCTGTTTTGGAGGCTGAAAGGCTCAACTTTCATTTCAAAGGTCAAATTTGCTGGTTTGGAGGTTAAGAAGCTCAAGTGTCCCCACACAGAAGGAGAAAAATGAGTCACCAAGAGGTGTCCTGGATGTTCAGATCACCTGAATTAATTCTCTCTGCCCATTTATCTTGCTGGGAAATGCCAGGATTTAAGCAGGGATGGGGATGGAACCCCCATTGTTGTGGCTGACCTTCTGAACAGTGATTAAAAGACACAGAGCCATGAAGGGAAAACCAGTGGGGTTGTTCCAGAGTTGAAAACATGGAACACAAAAATCTTCAGATTTTGAAGTTATTGCAGCAGAGGAATAATTCGAGAAAGGTCAAGTCTCTCGTTTGGCAGGAGTAAGGATGAAGCTCCATGAGATTCCTTGTGGGCTCTCTTGAACCTTCCTCTGGAATTTCCAGCAGAATGAGTTCTGGATCCACACAAACAGATTTTTGAGGAAAAACACACCAAACTTCATTCAGCTCCCAAATCTTTGTGATTCCTGTGCAAACAGATGGATCCAATCCTACAGCAGTTTTTTTTTCCTACCTACATTATGGAGATGTGGATAAGAGGTATTTTGATGGGATTAAATGGGGTGTGAGCAGTGGAGATACCTCTTTCCCAGTTAGGGAAGCTGAGGGAATTTTTCCACTCTTCCTAAGGTAGAAAATTCCATCCAAGTGGGACAATTTATTCCCTCAGCTTCGTGGATGGCACAGATTTAAATTCCTGGGTGTGCAGGAGCATGAAAACACCATTCCAATGGCTACACCTGTGTGACAACTCCCAGAACAGAAGGGATGAATTCCAGCCTTTAAGTGACTGGGACAAGGACACATCTGAGCTCCCCAGCTCCAGGGCAGTGACATCCAGCTGCTGTGACTCCCAGCTCACTGATAAGAAGGAGATAACCCATTTCAGGAGCAGGTCAACAGACCCAAAGATTGGTTGCAACCCTTTCCTCCAAGTTCTATCACCTCCAAACCATTGGGGTTGGAAAAGACCTCCAAGATCCTTTTTAAACATTGTTAAGATTATTTTTAAAGACCTCTCAGATCTTTACCTGGCTGTTTACAGTTTCCTTCTCTCATCTCCCTCTACAAACTTCTCTTTGCATGAGAGGAGATGGGATTTGTGGTCCCAAAGTTATCCCATGTGAAACACAGGTCGGAACCACAGTGGGACCCACTTGAAAGATAAAGTTGCACTGGTGGGATCGCCCCCAGCACCAGGAGATGTTGTACATGTCCCTGGAGCTGTGACCAGTCCCAGACTGGGACATCCATGAACATGCAAGAGGTGAGGGCAAAACGTCATCAGTGAAGTGGAGGTTGGGTGGGCACAGCCCCAGCTGAAGGACCAAGAGCATCCTGCATTTAGTGCCTGACAGATTCCCAGGGAAAATGAGGAGAAAACCTCCCCCACTCCATGCTGCTGAGGTGATCTGCTGGAACAGGGATGAGTTTTCCCTCCTCCAGCACATCCACACGCCACGGCGACACGGAATCGTGTAAGGCATGGCGAGGCGATCAAACCCCTCCCAAGGCAACCAACCCCACTCTACCAATTTTTCAAGAGTTCCCCCATCCCAAGAAGCCCTGGGATAGGGCCTGGCACAGCGAAGGGAGCGTCCAGCCCGAGCAGGAATCCACCCAGGGGCCAGGCTCGGTAAAGCCGCGCGGAGCTGCCGCGGGCTCGGGGTAGGGAACAGCCAGGGAAGGGAGTAAAGCCGATCTGCTGCTCTTCATTTCACAGCTGTAGTGGGATTAGCAGAACGAGGGCGCTGGGGTAAAGCTGCCCCTTTTATCTCATTCAAACATGTTGCTAATTCAGCACAGCACCGCAGCCAGGAGCAGCTCCCGGCCTAATCCACTGGAGCGTTCTCACCCAGCGTGAAGAAACGAGAATTTTAATCCGCTCCCCACCCCCCTCCCCGCCCCATCTGATGCTCCAGCGGGCTCTGCCTGGCCTGACCAGGCATGGGGACCCACTCCACACCTGGGATTGCTTTTCCTGGACCCTTTGAGCAGCTCTCTGGCACCTGGGAGAAGATGGGAGATGCAGCTCCCACCTTCTGCTCCGTGAGCTGTGGGTGGTCCCAGAGGAACAAAATACCAAGAGCATCAAGGGGATATGAATCTTGAGGTAGTTCAGCTGATTGCTCTGGGTTGGTCTAAGGATCTTCTCCTAAATTGAGACACCAGTGGAGAGGTGATTTTACTGCAGCAAACTGCAAAGCACCACACAAGGCGCCACACTGGCCCAGCCATCCTCCAAACCTGGGAATTTGGGAAGAGGACCAACCAGCAGGTGACAGGAGATGGACTGGTTGGGTCTCAGCACCCTGTGGGCTGCCTCAGAAGGACAATCTAATTCTGCAGGGGGTCAGAGTTCCCCTTCCAGGCAACAAATTGTGAAATGTTCCTTCTTCTGGAAACCCCCTTAACCAGCTTCCACCACAAGAAATGCTGCTTGAGATGTCTCCTTGCTGAAAGCCAGACCTCCTGTACTCCCAAACCTTTCAGCTGTGCTCTCTTTCCAAGGAAATACTCATCCCCATCCCTGTGAATCTCAAGGCAGCATGGCCTGATGTGACAAATGACAAAAATGTGGTGGAAGAGGAGGTTCTGTCTCATGCAATTGTCAGAGTCCACCAGCAACATGTTCCTCAGGCCTCACTGGACCCAGACTTAAACTTAACTTAGTAAGAATCACATAGGCTTGTGTAAAACCAGTTAGAGACAGGAGGGTGCCATGGCACCACTGGACCCTTCTTTGCAACCAACATCATCCCCAAACAAGGCAGTGACAGCAAAGCCTCCAAAATTTACAGGCCTCAAAGTCACCTTCAGCCTACTCCAGTTTGGCTGGGAATTTTTCTGTAGCTATGAAATCTAGATTGTTCTTCTTGTTTTTCCAGCAAGAAGTTTGGATGTGCCACCAGGTTCACACCAAGTGAACCCCTGGGTCTTTCCTTGCCATGTAGGAGTTCTCCAGATCTTCCCTGGATTGAGCCAAGCATGGAGCTTCAGACCTGGATTTGGGGCGGCCTGAAGCCCAGCTAAACTCATAAAAGAACTTCTTCCTAAGGGATGTATTTGCCCAGTTTATCTTCTAGAGGAAACAGCAGAAGTGATTTCTGGTGGAATAAAGGAAAATAAAAGAGAGAGATAAAATAGGTATGTGTGAAAAATCAGCATCAGCTGAAAGACTGGTTCAGGAAAAATCACCCAGAAAAACTGGGTTTACCCAGAGGACCTAAAGCAGAGTTGTCCTCCCATGTGATGAGACACAGCAAGGATCCACAAGGTGCCATGAAAAAGGAGTTCTCATCCTGGATAGGGCATTCCTGACTATGCAAGGTGAATTCTCTCTTTTCTCAGAGAATTCTCACAGAATCTTGGAAAACAGCTCCAAGATCTTCCAGTCCAACGTGTGACTGATCCCTTCCACTTCCAGTCATTCCTTGAACACCTCCAGGAATGGTGACTCCACCACCTCCCTGGGCAGCCCAATCCAACACCTGATAACCTTTCCCACGAAGAAATTCCTCCTGATGTCCAACCTGAAGCTCTCCTGGCAGAATGTGAGCTGTTTCCTCTTTTCCTGGGAGAACCTTTGCATCCCTTGGGGATGGATGCAAGGATGCAGCGCTCCCATGGGATAGCGACCACGGGACATTCCCCCATCCTTCTGAGGACTTTTGGGATCTAAAAACCCCGGGCTCCCCCTCCCTGATCCCAATCGCCCTGCGTGGTCCAAGGCTCCTCCCTCTCCGCAAATTCCCTGAACCTCATCCAAGAGCTGGGCAATAAAAAGTGCATTATTAACACCCCTCTGTCTCCGCTGCCTCGCTCCCTCCGACGGGCAGTGAAACCTCCCGGAATTATCCTCGGCGTGCCTGCGATTTAATTACCTTTAAAGTCAACCAAGAGCCTCTGGAGCTGAGTGGCTGTTGAAAGGTTGGAGGGGAGGGGTGGGAGGATGGGACGCAGCCCCCCCAGAGTTTACAGAATTTACGCTCCAGAGGCACCTCCCGCAAAATCATCCTCGCCCATCTCTTTTCTATCCCTCCTCGCATTCCCCCTCCCTCCTGAGCATCCTGAGCAGAGTCCCACAGGGAAGGCAGGTCTGGAGAAAGGGGAGGATGAGGCAGAGCAGCCCCTTTCCCTGTCCCTCTGCTTTTTCCCGGCTCCTGCCGCGTCCCCCGCCGTGTCACTGGGGGATGGCACGCGCCTGGGTTTTAATTAGCCGGCGGTAATTGCCTGGGTGCAGAATCGCTCTGCTCCCGCTGGTGGGAGGCAGAGGGGGTCAGGCTCGGCTGGGCTGGGGGAGGGAAGCTTTCCTTGGATGCTGCTCTGGGGGTGGAGGACCTGCACTGAGTGATGAGATGAATTCATCGCTCCGAAAGGACAAGGGGTTAACCCTTGCACTGCCACACCTCAAATCAGCCTGGATGTGTCCAAGAACAGGAGGGGAGAGGCTCCAGCTTTGGGATATGGGCAAGGCTGGCATCTCCCTGGGGCTCTGCTGTGGGTCCCTGCTGTGTGTCCCTTGAGAGGGGGCTCAGAGCACCCCAAGGAGGAGAATGAGGAGCAGAAACAAAGCAATATTCCCACAAAGTGGAGCAGATGGGAATGGGAGGATTGTCCCAGGTCCCTTACCCTGGGTATTACAAAACACAGCAGAGTCCCCTGGGACAGGACAGAGCATTTCCATGGAGCAAAAAGAACCTCTAACACAGGAAAAATGGGGTCTTTGGAGCCCCAGCCTCATCCCTGCTCCCTGGCCTCCCAGTCCTGGTGGGCAAAGCCCATCCTGATCCCTGCAGACACACAGGTGGAGCCCTGGAGGGTGACATTTGGTGGCATGGTGGCATTAGCCACTGCTGGAGACATCACCCTGGCCTCTACCAGCCCCTGTGTCCTCAAGCCACCAGGGTCTGGAGCAGCCAGGTAGAGAAGGTGTCAAGCCCTATGCTGACAATTTGGGACACTGACTGAATATTCCATGCTGTGATCCTGCTCAGTATCCAAATCCAGAGGAGCCACTGCACCCCAACACATTCCTGGGTGCATTTCCTCCTGGCAGCAGGTTGGAGCTGACTCAGGAGCTGCCCTTTGCCCTGAGCTCTGTGAAACAAGTGCTTGGAAAACTCCCACAAAGGCTGGATGTGGTCAAACATCTCCTCCAGTGCTCTGGCAGCTGGGATAAATATTTATGAGGGATGTCAGGGTTGTGTTTCAGGCCACACGCCAAACACAAACCACTTGAGGTTAGCTAGAAACTGCCCCCTTTGGCAAATTATTGGATAAGTGTCCATTACAGGGGCTGACTCCTTCCTCCCAGGCAGCTGGGAGGGGATGCTCTCAGAGACAGGATATTGGATGAGCTCGTGGCATCCCCACGTTCCTTGGTGATTGCTCATAAAATCAGTCATCCCTTAAAAACAGCCCTCCCTTGTCAATATTTAACTGCAGGCTCTGAGGGAGAGAGGCTGTGCCAGCTTCCTGCTGCTTCCAGTGCCTGCAGAGCAAGTTGTGGGTTTGGGAATTCCTGTCTCAGCCTGCTCAGGATCTCCCCCAGCAGCTCCAAACCTGCCCGTGGTGTGGCCATGGTCACTGCTGGCTCAGGCCAGATGTGGGAGTGATGTCTGATCACAGAATCATGGAATGGGTCAGTTGGAAGGGATCACAGTGGAACCATCTGGTCCCACCTCCCTTCTCAAGTAGGGTCATCCCAGAGCACCCAGGATTGTGACCAGAGGATTTTGGAAGATCTCCAGGGAGGGAGACTCCCACCCTCTCTGGTCTGTTCAGGGCTTGGTCACTGCCCAGGGGAGAAGTTCTGCCTCATGTCCAGGTGGAACTTCCTGGGATCAGTTCCTGCCTGTTCCTCCTGCGCCATTGCTGGGCCCCCAGAGCAGAGCCTGGTCCCTCTCTGAGCCCTCCCTGCAGACAGGGACAGGCAGGGATGGGGTCCCCTCTCAGCTGTGTCTCCTCTCCAGGCTGAACAGCCCCAGCTCCCTCAGCCTTTCCTTCTCAGAGATGCTGCAGTCCCTTCATCATCCTTGTTGTGCTTCTCTGGACCTGCTCCAGGAGCTCCATGTCCCTCCTGTCCTGAGGGGCCCAGCACCCAGATGTTCCTCACCAGGGCTGAGGAGATGCACAGCTGGATGGTGTGAGCTGCTCAATGCCACTGTGGTTTGGGGACATCAGGTGAGGGGAGAGCTGAGTGGGCAGGATGCTCTGGGACAACATCTCCCACTCCAGAGCCTGGTTTGTACCCTGGACACTGCCTGGGTCTCCTCAGGACAGCCAGAATCCATCAGGATTGGGGCCAGGACTTGGATGTTCATTAGCTGAGTTCCAGCAAGGAGGAGGAGGAGGGAAGGTGGTGAAGTTTTTTGTTCATCATAGAAGAACCAAACTCAGGTAAGGATGAGATGGAATACAGGGTTCATTGGCACTAAGGATGGAGGAATCAGGACCAAATGAGCAGGAGAAACCCACCCTGTGCTTAGAAGATGGATTCAGCCCCAGAAAGCCTGGTGGAAAGGGGGGCTTGGGGAGACAGGTGGAGGAACAGATCCCACCTCCACCTTCCAATCCAGCAGGAGAGGGAGAAGAGGGGAGGGAGATTTCACTGGCAAAATTCCCATGGGAATGAATCCATGGCTGACACAAGCCTTGGTTAGAGCAGGTACAAGGTTCAGGTGTCCTAAAAGGGTCTCCTGGGGGCAAAGAGGGAGAGGAGGCACATTCCCAGTTGTGATCCAAACTTGTTAATGGAGCTAAACCTCTGCCATAAGGAATCTGCATGGAAATTCCTCCAAAATTGCTGCATGGTGGAAGGAAACAGAACCAGTGGAATTCCAAGCTAGAAGATCTGCTCTGTTCAGACTTCTTATGTCTGATAAAACCACAGCCCTGGAGATCATTCCCATGGATTTAAATGTCTTTCCTTAGTAGAAAGCAGCGGGTCATAAAGTCAGATGTAAATATCCATCCATAAAATTCATTTGCAACAATAACAGGAGTGATGACCTGGCACTTTCTTGTCTCTGCCTGTCAAAACTTCCTGTGCAGCACGGACAGGATGGATTGGAGATGGTTTGATGGATGTATGGATGGGTGAATGGAAAAACTCTCCAGAAATGGATGGAGACGGGATCGATGGGTCCCCAACCCCACCCCAACTCCTGTCAGTGCATTTCAGTTCTCAGACAGACCTAAAGCATTTATACTCCCTAAAGCTTTCCTGCTTGGAAAGGGTGGAAAAACACTGGCACAGTCCCAGGGAGGTGGATGCTCCATTCCTGGAAAAATTCAGTCAGGTTGGATGGAGCTCCAAGCAGCCTGATCTGGTTGAAAGTCTCCTCACTCCTTGCAGGATGGTTGAACCAGATGGCCTTTAAAGTTCTTTTGTAATGCAAATTATTGCAGGATTTTATGATTCTATCCCCATTCTGATGTGTGGAGCAAAAGGATAGGAGCAGACAAAGCCCAGGAACTGATCTCTCTTGGAATGGAGAAGAGTTTCCCTTCCCAAAGGATGGTCCTATAAAATTCCTCTTGTGTAAATCCTAATTCTAACCCAAGAGACACAACACACCTGGAAATGATCTCTGCTTCTCCAGTTCCTCCACTCCCACTGCAGGGACACAAAACCACCACCATGGAAAACCAGGAAGAGAGAAAAAGACACCCAGGGATTGGTGACAGTCCCATCCATGATGAACTTCTCATTCCTTGGATTCCTACACTGAGCTGATCATGCTGCATCTCACCAAGCCAAGCCTCAATTTTCAAATTAAACTGGCTATGGAGGGCTAAAGCTGGATTTATCCTCAGGATAGTCTGGACAGCACATCCATGGATGTGGTGGGCAAAGGGATATGAGCTCTTCCTCTCCATGCAGAACAGGAATCTCTTGGAAATCTCTCCCACTGATCTCCTGAGCCCAGCTCCACTGGAATAACTACAGAGGGGACAGAGATGGGAAAAGGAGAGGGAGGCAAAAGACACAGGTGACAGAGCTCTGGGAATGCTTGGACAAATCCCACACTTCCATAACAACCCACAGATCACCCGTGGTGCACCAAGGAAGTGTCATGAGAGAGGAAAGGGACACTTGTCACCTGATGGCACTTCCATCTCATCCCCACTCCCTGCTCTTCAAGCCACCAATTACCCAAATTAAGTTTAATTCCATCCCAGGAGAATTTTTAGCCAGTTTAGATTATTCCCAGAGTTTTTCTGTTGACATTTATCCAACACCTTGTCCCAAAGGATTTTGCAGGTGTCTATCCCTGGAAATTCCAGCTTTTCCAGCAGCCCACAGCAACAGAGCAGACCCAAAGAGGCAATAAAAACCATAAACCATAAAAAAACTTCCCAAAGAGAAGTTTTGGGGTAGAATCTATGTGTGCCCATCTTTTCCTTGCTTTATCCATCAGCTTGGGATGAAGCCACTGATTCCCAGGTGTTCTAGCAGCTGCTGTTTGTAAAACAGGGATGTTCCTTGGGAAGGATGGGAAGAAGGAAGAGCTGTGCAGGGTCCCCATTCCCAGAGAGGCTGGGCAGGAATCCTTGCAGCACTTCCAAAGCTCTGCCAAGCCTCTGGCACGGAGCTCCATCCCCTGCAGCAGTAATACAGTAAGTGCTCTTCCATGTAGTGTTCCCCTGGTTTTCCAGGATCCGAGGGGACTCTGACACACAGCATTTCTCTCCAGCAGCTATTGATCCCCAGCTCTATAAAAATGATTACACTTGACCCAAGGCTGCTCTCACCTCAGCTGGAGAGCAGGAGGAGCCAGGCACAAGCTGTGGAGGGAGGAAAGGAAATTCCACTGGGTGTTGGAAGGTTTATTCAAAGATAAAAGCCGGAGGTTTCTTCCCTTTGGGCAGGATGGAAATGGGAAAACATTCACCTGATGGAGCCACTCAATTGTTGTGGGACCACAGGGATTTGAGCTGAGGGTTTAAAGCAGTTTTGGCCAAAGGCAGCACTTTCTAGGCAGTTCAGAAACTCCCAGCAATTTGGATAATGATGGAAGTGGGCATGGTGTGTGGGCTGTGCCAGAGTTGGACTCAATGATTCTTGTGGGACCCTCCCAGTTCAGGAGATTCCCTGATTTTGTGCTGTGAATTCAGGATGTGAATGTGGGAGGATGGAGAGGTGGCTGGTGGTGGCCCTGGAGAAGCTTCAATATCGTAGTGATTGCTTCCCATTCCATGATTTTGTGCTGTGAATTCAGGATGTGAATGTGGGAGGATGGAGATGTGGACCTGGAGAAGCTTCAGGATTGTAACAATTGCTTCCCACCAGCACTAAAAACCTGGGAAGGACGAGGGAGAAGAAACAGGAATCTCCATGGAAATCACAGAGTCCTTTAAGACCTCTGAAATCACTCGGTCCAACCATGACTCCATAAGTGGCAAGGCCAGAATAGCAGCCAGACAGCCCAACCCAAATATCCCTGCTTGGGAGGACTCCTTGGGATTGGGAATGCTTGAGATCATTGGGACAATGTGGAAGGACAGAGGAGCTGGGATAAACAGCAGGGAAGCACAAGCAACTCTCCACTGTGGAATCCATGGAATTGTGAGAGGGGCTGTCTCTCTCTGCTACCCCTTCAAGCTCAGCCTTGGGATGGTGATCCCAGTCTCCATCAAACCCTTCTGCAGGACTTTCCCTTGGATGAGAAGGGTCCATGCACTAAACACCAGAGCCCAGATGAAGACACCTCTGGAAAATATGGAATTGGACTTTCTGACAGCTGATTTAGTGTCCACAGGCCTATCCTTGGAACTGCAATCCTAAACTAGCACAAGGTCTGGATGTAAGGCCTGGAGCCAGGAGTTTCCACCAGGAGCTAACAATGAGGAAAAACAAGCCATGGATCAACTTATGGATTCACTGCTGGATTTAATCTTGTGGATGGAGATCTGTGGAGATCCATGTGCTGTGCCCTGGAAAAAATGAGAATTCTGGCTTGCAAAGCATGGAAGATGCTTGGGCAGCTGGGACTGTGGGTGAAATCTCCAGCACCATTGCTGGGCTGCTCCCAAAAGGGAGTTTGGGAGTGAGTGGAGCCACTGGGATTTGGGATGTGAGGCAGTTTGGCAGCACCAAAATGGGCTGGACCATGCAGCAGGTCAGGCACCAGGGTCAGGGAATAGAAAAGCAACAGTGGGGATGGATCAGCTCCATCCAGGGAAAAATGAGGGGTCAGAGGATCTGGAGGGAGCTGGAAGTGGGTACAGATAAGGTACAGGTGAGTCCCCACTTTTCTCCTCACCTGCCCCAAACCAACCCTCAGAGGAGAGCAGAGAGAAGATCTTGGCTCCAACACCCTGATCCCTGATCCATCCCAGGCTGCTGGGAAATGGGAGTGGAAATGGTCTCTGTGAGGCTCCTCTCTCCCTTCCCTGGCTTCTCCTGCCTGGATACTACCCTGCAGCAGGAAAAAAACCCTTCAAACAGAAACTAATCCTTTTGCAAAGGGCCCTGAATTAGGACCTGAAGAAAGAGCCTGGCTCAGAAGTCTGTCCCTTGCCTGGAGCTGCCGAGAAAAAGAGGAAAACAGAGGGATATCATGGAAGCTGATGTTCTGCACTTCTTGGTGAGCTGACTTGGGGAGGGCTTTGCTTCCAGCACAGGCAGGTTATCAAGGGATTTGCTGCTGTTGCAAAACTTCTGCATGGATTGGGAGGGGGAGGGAAAGGTTTTCCAGCAGTCAGCAGAGCACGATTTAGCATCTGCAGAGGCAAAAATGACCCTTGCTATTCCACTTCCTTCAGGAGACCTGGATTTTTGATTTCCCTGCTGGAGAGAGATGCTGCTGGGCAGGGGGGAGGGTGATTTGGGAACACAAAGGACAGGTGAGGGGACAGGGAAAATCATTATTCCAGAGGGAGGCTGTTAATTATTCCTATAATTCGCCATAGAATTCCAGTCTGAGGATGGGATGATGGGGACAGCCCTGAAGAAGGAGCCAGGAGTGATTCATTTGGTGCTTGGTTTAATCCTGATGAAATCTTGAATGGATGATCATAAAACAAAAAAATTGGAAGGTTTTGGGGTGACCTAATTGCAGCTTTCCAGTACCTGAAGGGATCTACAAAAAGACAGAAATGAACAATTTACAAGGGCCTGGAGTGACAGGAAAAGGGAGGATGGCTTCAAACTGACAGAAAGTAAGTTTAGATTGGATATCAGGAAAAAAAACCTCTCTGTGAGGGTGGTGAGGCATGGGGACAGATTCTCCAGAGAAGCTGTGGCTGTCCCATCCCTGGAAGTGTTCCAGGCCAGGTTGGACAGGGCTTGGAGCAAACTGGGATGGTGGAAGGTGTCCCTGCAGGGGGACAGGCCAGAGGGATGGAACAAGAAGATCTTTAAGGTCCCTTCCAACCCAAACCATCCTATGATTTTTTTAACAATTTAATTGAATCCAAGAGGGTTTAGGGTTTGGAATTACATTACCTTCAAAGGTCCCTTCCAACCCAAACAATTCCATTATTATAATTCTGCAGAAAGCTTGGAGTTATTTAATGGACAGGGTAACAATTCAGGAATACAGACAGGGAGAAAAACAGGAGATGGGATGAGGATAAAAACATTTGGAGTGACAAGAAAGGACTTGGCAGAGAAACATCAACTGAACACAGGCAAGTCAGGCATGGCAAGAGAAGAAAACAGAGAAAGGAGGAACCTTCAGGTCTTATTTTCAGGGAATTGTAAAGAACAGGATAGAATCCCAGACAGGATTTGTGGGGAAATCTGTGGGATTTTGCAGGGAAACCCAGGCTCCAAATCTAACATGTGCCTGACCTTAGGGGGAAATCTGCTCCAGACCACCCTCCAGAGCCCTGGACATCCCTCCAAGCCACACAAAAACCCTTTTGGTCTTTTCCCAGTGCTGGAGAGGGGAGGTGTCCATCCTTCCTGACCTGCTTGGCAGCTCCATCTGGGCCAGGGCAGCCCTGGGGTGCAGGGAGCTGGTTCTCAGGTGTCCCCTGGGGTGCTGAGGGCACCTCACCCTTGGCTCCCTTGCCCCAGGGCAGCGCCAGGTCCCCGGGGTGCTGTTAGAAGACACCTTGGCTGGCACCCAGGGCTGACACCTGATGCATCCCCACCTCCTGCTGGGACTCAGCCCCCACCCACGGGCTTCCCCCAGGGTCACCAGTGGTCCTGCAGCGGGAGATCCACCAGAGCATGGAGTTATCCCGAAGGAAGCATCCCAACCTCACCATTCCCACCATTCCTGCGCCTCCATAGTGAAGTTTTACATCCCTAGGGTGGAGAAAGGGTGAAGGTGTCAGGGTGCAGTTTCACAGCAGGAAATGTGATGGTCTCAGAGGAGTTTTCCAGCTGAAATGATCCCGTGATCCGTGCTGGGGCACGGAGCTATTTGGCTCGGGAAGGGTTTACGTCACGGAGAGAAGATGCCATGTCTTACCCAGGGGCCTCCCTGCTGGAAGGAGCATCTCCACATTCCTGGAGGTACAAATTAAGCAGCACAGGCTGTGCTGGGAAACATAACAAGCCATGAGCTGAGCAGGGATCTGCTTACACCACCAGGACCTGGCACAGGGAGAGCCAGGCTGGGCAGCAGGACCCTGCTCAGGCAGGGACAAAATCCATCAGCTCCAAATGAGCAAAGCCAGAGGGCCCAACACCAGGCTAAGGTGTTTTTTAACTGTTTTTTTAACTGTCTTGAGTTGTAATTATAAGATGTGGCCAAAAATGTGCATTCTGTCACCATCTGTTGAAGCTGGGTGGGGCAGTGACCCTTATCTCCTAGCACATATTATCATCTTTAAAACCAGCTGGGGCAATCATCTTTATCTTTTCCACAACCCATCCTCCCTCCAAAAACATATCATCAACTAATAAGCCATTAAGTCCCACTGTATGACTGATAAAATGACATCATCCCATTAAGAAATGCTCCAGCCAAGAAGAAAAGCCAAGCCTTTCCTACCTAGATAAAAACTGAAATTTTAAACAGAAAAATACCTTCTTTCCACTGAATTCCAAAAGAAAGACAAACCTTTCCACATCATCCCTAAACCTTCAGAAAAAACTGCACCTTCTACAAAAACATTGCTTCAACTAAACCACATCTGCCACTGCAGGAGGATGCAGCCACCACTTAATGGGACTGCTACCAACACCCTGACTGACTGACAGGGTGTCAGGTTGTATTCTGGCTCTGTCAGTGTTTTTGGGATTGTTCTTTGTAATAATAATTCTGTAATTTTCCTGGTAAAAAACTCTTATTCCTAATTCCCCTATCTTTGCCTAAAAACCCCTTAATTTCAAAATTATAATAATTTGGAGGGAGGGGGTTTACATTCTCCATTTCAAAGAGAAGCTGCTGCCTTTATTGGCAGACACCTGTCCTCCAAACCAAGGCAGGTTTCATCCTGGAGGGAGAGGTGGGGCTGGGATCAGTGGAATTTCACCTGACTGGACCATTCAGCAGCAGGGGCAGGGCTGAGGGATGAGGACAATCACTCACCTCGAGTGGCACTGAGGGTCATTCCAACACTGAGAGAGCAAATCAGACCTCACCACTTCCCTCTGTCTCCCTGCTTTCCATATTGTCATTATGGAATGGTTTGGGTATTGGAAGGGACCTTCAAGATCACCAAATTCCACCCTCCTGCCATGGGCAGGGATATCTTCCTCTTGACCAGGCTGCTCCAAACCCCATCCAGCCTGGCCTTGGACACTCCAGGGATGTGGCAGTGGGGATTTAAATGCTGCCTGTCCTTTCCCAGGCTGTTGGATCTCCCACCTCTCCATTCCTACACATGCATGGCTACACACCCTCCTGTACCCCACACCAAGGATGCACAGACAGCCCCTGGACATCCCTCCTGCCAGAGCCTCCAGTGCTGCTGTGCCAGTCCTGGAGCTCTGCCAGGAGCCACTGTCTCACTGTCAGGGCCTGGGACAGCCCAAACTGTCCTTGGCAAACTGGTACCAGCACCAGTTTTCCTGGTCTTTCCTTGTTCCACAGCCACTTCTCCTCTGGGAGCAAGCAGGGATCCTGAGCCTGCTGCTGCAAGTGTCTGGCTCTGACACTTTGCAGAGCCTGATTGTCTATTTCTCATTATTGAACAATTCCCTTTGTCTGGGCTTTTGGAAATCCAGCCAGTGGGGATCCCAAGGCACACACTGGCTTTGCATCCTCTTCCTCTCCTGCCCTCCCTCTGTGCCTGACAGCCCCGTTGGCATCACTGGAGCCAGAAGTTTGGGAGCTGGAGGGGATCTCTGGCTGTTGTGAGTGTTGTGCCAGTGGGAATGTTGCCTGCCCAGGGTGGGAACTGCTTCTCCAAGGGTGATAATCACTCCCTGAGGGTTATGGGGGGCTGCTGATTCAGGGGGGAAGCATGTGCAGGGATAGGGAATGGTCTGGAGACAGGCTGGGAGGATTGGGGGTGCTCACCTGGAGAAGAAAAGACTCCAGAAAGGACACAGAGCCTCTTCCAGTGCCTGAAGAGGCTCCAGAAGAGCTGAAAGAGCTTCAGACATGGGCCTGGAGTGACAGGACATAGGGAATGGCTTCCCACTGCCAGGGAGCAGGAATAGATGGGATATTGGGAAGGAATTCTTCTTTGTGAGGGTGGTGAGGTTCTGGAATAGAATTCCATCCCTGGAAGTGCCTGAGACCAGGTTGGATGGGGCTTGGAACAACTTGGTCCCCCCTGCAAGATTAGGGATATCTTCAGCCAGATCAAGCTGTTCAGAGCTGAACCCCCACCCCAAATTCCTGGACACAGAATGTTCTGGCCTGGGCCCAACAGAAAAGAGCAAGTGATCAAATTCCACTGCCCAGGAACGTTGTCTCCTGCTGGAATTGTCACCCTGGGTTTGGCCAATGGCAGCCACCAAGGGGATAAAGCAGGCAAATCCCTGCCCTCATGCCATGTTGGGGAAGGTGCATGATCCCTGTTATTCCCATTCCCAGCCCGTTCATCCCGTTTTACTGAGCCCATCTCAAGCTGGACAGCACAGAGATGGAGTTTGGGATGTCCTTGGAGCAGCACTGTGAGGTTTTTCGTCCCCAAATGACACCAGCATTGAATGCCCTGCACTGTTCATCCTTCACCTGTGGAGCTGCAGGATGCAGTTTCCATCCTCCTCCTTCCTCAGGAGAAGAGAAGGGAAGGATCATGCCCAGGTAAAGCCACAGGAAAGTGAGAATACTCAGCACAAAACCCTCTGGGACACCAGGAGTCTCTTCCAGGACATTTCCACCTTGTGAGGCTGCAGGGAAATGATGGAAATCTTGCTAGGAGTGACCCCTAAAGGCTGCCAGGCTGAAGAAACCCAAAGAGAGGGATTTTCCCAGGAAAACGAGTGTGCCTGAGCAGAGGGAGGAGAGCAGAGACTGCTCCTGGATTTCTGTGTGTGCTGTGGCCCTGCAGGGGTTTGTGTGTGTGTGGAATTCAAGGGGATGCAGGAGAAGGATGGAGTTTTCTGACCTGTTTTTAGAGGATGCTGCTTCCTCTCAGAGCCCTTTCTTTACCCTGAATGGGACCTTCAGAGCCATCAGTGGTGCCAAACAGGGCAGAATTCCACCAGGTGTGACCTTTAAGTCACCCCCAAGGCTGCTCCTGGGCCAAACTGATTCTCATGGAAGTAGGATCCACCCTCAGAGAGGTTTCACCTCGATCCCAAATGGCAAAATCCAAATACCCCAACCCTGGGAGGTTTTTAAACCTCCTCACGGCTCAGGGTAACCCGAGAGGCAGCAAAATTAAAATCACTCATCAGGGAGGCTGGAGGGGGGAGATTAATGAACCTCGACCATGACATGTGCTCCCAAAACTGTGAAGTGAGGAACTCATCGCCTGGAGGCCCCAGCAGGGAGAGTCCCAGGAATAAACAAAGCCAAGGAGCTCAGCCAGCCCCGGGCTGCTTCCCATTCCTGCCCTGGGGGCAATTTGCTCTTCATTTTCTCCTCTAATCATTCCTCAAAACTTCCTGTTTCTTCCTGGGCAGGATTTTTTATCCAGAGTTGATTTTGGCTCTGTTCCACAAATTCCCTGTTCCCCCCATCCCTCCCTGACTCATTTGGTTCACTGCTGCACTGGGAATTATTTTGAATCTTTGATTTGTTGCAAAATCTGAGTTTATCAGGACATGGAGCCCCAAAATTCCCTGCAGTGTGCACTGGTACACGGCACTACAAGGATTTTGGGAGAAATGGGGGAAGTGGAGCAAAATGGGAAGAGAAAATTCCATTTGGAGAGGTCACTGCCCTGCAGAGGGAAAATCAGGTGCTCTGTGGGGCAGAATGCCACAAGGATGGGCACAATTAAACCCCAGATGCAGATTCCACACAGATTTATGAGGATTAAACCTCCTGATAAGAAAATTCCCATTTAAAAACTTGGCCTGAGCTCAGCTCTTCCTGAGGATTTAATCTGCCACAGCTGGGGTGCCATGGCCTTGTCTCAGGGTCCCAGGACCTTGGGAGCCCCTCAGAGGGATGGTGAAGCTGCCAGGCAGGGGGGAACATCCTGTGGATGTTCAGGCTTTCCCAGCAAGGCACAGAACCAGACCTGGAGCTATTCTGGGTGTCTCACTTTCTCTCCCATGCTCTGTTGATCAGTTTTCCTTTGGCTCTTTCCCAAAAAACACAACCCTCCTCTTGACAGGCTGGAGTTGTTCTTCCCCTCCCAAGGTCATCCAGTCTCCAAAGCATTCCTTCCATGGGTCCCAGGAAAGCACTCACCACTCACATCAGAATTCCCTGGAGCCAGAGGTGCCTCCATCCCTGAGTGCTGGAAAGGAAAAAGTGGCCACCAAAATAAGAAGGAATCTTGGAAAGATGAAAGGTTGTGCTCTGTAGGAGCTGTGTCAGATTTGTGAAACATCCTTCATTCTCCTCATGTCATTCCACCCCTTCCAAGAGGAACTAGAGACCAAAATTCATGGTTAGATTGGATTTGCCTACAGCAGTTGCATAAGCAGGTGAGCACCCACAAATCCCTTGGAATGCTTTTCAGGGATGTCTTCTCCTTTTTGGAGCCACCAGGCTCATCCTTCCCTCTACTTGTCAAAATTCCTTTCTTCCCCATAACCCACCTAACCCTACTCTCTGTCAGTGGGAAGCCATTTCCCTTTATCCTGTCTCTCCAAATCCTTGGAAAAAGTCCCTCTCCATCTTTTTTTGTCACCTCCTCCAGATCCTGAAAAGCCAGAATTAGGTCACCCCAAAACTTGTCTCTTCCAGAGACAAGTTCCCAACTCTCTCAGCCTTTCCAGAGGTTCTGATCATCTTGGTGCCTCAATCCCACAGCTCCACATCCTCCCTGTGCTGGAACACCAGACTGGATGCAGCATTCCAGGTGGGATCCCCCCAGAGGAGAGCAGAGGAGCAGAATCCTTATCCAGCTTCTCAAATTCCCAGGGATCAGGTTCACCATGATCATCCTAGCTGGACAAGCAGTGGGCAAAGACAAAATTCCTGCTTTGGATGGGATGATCTTCCAGGTTTTTCCCTTCTCCCAGCCATCCAGATAAGATTCTTTGCACCTGAAGGACCTGTGGGAAGGCTGGGACAATCCTGGAGGACAGGCAGCTCCTTTAGAGACTCCAACAGAAGTGTCTGGTCTGGGAGATAAATCCAGACCTGTTCAAGGATGGAGCTTGAAACAACCTGGGGTGGTTGGAGGTGTCCCTGGCAGGAGGGTGGATGACCTTTAAGGTCCTTTCCAACCCAAGCCATTCCATGATTTTAGGTGTTCCAGACCTTGGAACCATCCAGGAGTCTATAATCCACTGGAAATGGGCAGAAATTGCAGTTTCTACCCCAAAACATGGGTGGGAACTCCCAGCTCCAGTAAATGGGATCAAGAGGATCCATCCCAACAGGCTGAGGGGATGATGACCAAAAAGCATCCATGAGAAAGGACTGGCCAAAAACATCCAGAGGGAGCCCAGCAGCCCCATCCCACCCCAGATCCCTGCATTTATTTCCCCCTTCATGGCAGCTGTGGTGCCTCTTTTTTTTTTTGGTGTGTGTGGCCAAGAAATCCCACTTAGGGTTGATGGACAATTTGTGTAGGAGCCAGAGCCTGGCAGGAGGGAGGCTGAGGCAATTTGAGGATTAAACTTGGATTTATTGTTGGGAAGCAGAGCCAGAGTTGGTGTTTCCATGCAGGATTTACCTCTGCCATGTGTCCAGGATGAACCTGGCTGTGCAAAGTCTCTTCCAGGTGGGATTATCCCAGTTTTGCTGGTCTTGCAGCAGGACCCTGGCCTGGGTTCCTCTCTGATAAGAAATATTGGTCTCCAGGTGCTTTAGGCTTTGGAGAAACTGAGGGATTGAAAATCATCCCTGGAAGAGCAGGGAGAGGTGTTGGGGAGTGCAGGGAAAAGAATAAGGATAAAAAGGAATCAGGAAAACCATCCCATTGAGGCACAAGCTTCAGACCAGACCTTGTTGCTAAACTCAGCCCTGGGCTTGACCAGCAGCTTAAGCCTAAAGGTTTAACAGCATTTAAATTTAATTGACAGCTTAAGTTAAAGAATTTAATAAAAGACTCCTATAAAAGTTACAACAGTGACTCACAAATCCAAAGTGCTGAAGGATCTAAGAGAGGAATGTTCAGAGCACCCTCAGCCCCAGGATGACAGGAAGAGAGAGTGGGGGGAGATGTTGCACAGGTGATAATCATTAAAAAAGTGTGGTTTTTGTCACCACAAATGTGAAGTCACGATTTTTAGGGAGTGGGATCACACTTGGAAAAATGCAAATTGTCTCTGGAGCAGCACGGCAGGAGTGGTGCTGGGCTAAGGATGCAGAAATATCAGGGAGTCAAAACGTCTTTTATGAAAACATCACCAAAAAAACCCCAAAAATCAGGTGCACCAACCCTTCCCTCATCCCCACCTGGATGAAAAGCCCTTCCAGAGCAGGATTAATTTAATACAACCAAAACTCTGGATCTTCCCCAGAAAACTGTTCCAGCTGGGTGAACCTGGTCCAGGATTCTTCTTCACTTCCAGTCACATGGAGCTGGGAAGTTGCTCCATGACTTTCTCCTCTGGCCTTGAGCTGGTCTGGGTGACATTCCAAGGTTTGGTGTGGAAGCAGAGGAATGTTTTTGGGGAAACATCCTATTGGACATGATTGTGACAGGTGGCAGAGTTTGGGAGAGCCCAGGCTGGCATCAGTGTGACATTGAAGGAGGGTTTGATCCATCACCTCAGGAATTACCTGCTTTTGACTGGTTAAAATCCCACTCATCCCATTTTTTTTTTTCAGAGAGGCTGGAACTGCCACCAGCAAACACAGAATATCCAAAAAAAACAGCTTTTCACATCCAACAGCTTTCCAACAACCAATTTTCCAACAGGACCTCAAGAGGGGAGGATGGAGAGCTTGACAACCATCCCAACATGGTGCCATGGGGGGAATTTGGGAAAGGGTAAAGGGATAAACTCAGCAAAATGGCAAATAAGGATGGAGCAGAGACACCCCAGAGGCAGATGATGGATAACCATCAATTGGAGGCAATCCTGGAACATGTCAGGGAGATGAACAAACAAATGGGAGCTCTGGTGGAGGTGGATGGGTGAGTGAGAGATCCATGGCATTGGATGGATACCAAGAGAGGAGGAGGGATGTGTTTAATCCCCTTCCCGCTCTCTGAGTCACTTCCCTTCAATCCCCCTGGATCCCCCTTTAAAAATCATTTCCAGAACCAGCTCCATAAACATTCCAGGGGGGGGTTCAGGAGGAGAGCAGTTTGTAACCAACAAGAAAATGCTCCTTAAACAAACCAGGCTCGGGTTAGGGGGGGCTTCAAACATTCTCACACAAAACCTCCAAAACTAAACTGAAACCTGAAGGGGGGAAAAAAAATCAAAAATTAAAAGAAGATTTTTTTTTAAAAAAAAAGGGGAAAAAAAAAAAGCCCCATATTTTCGAGTCAGCTGAGAAGTGACAAAGTAATTTGCTGCTGGCAGTCTATCCCGGCAGCCTAATTCCCAGTGACACCATTCAGCTGCTGACTACACGAACTGTCAGACTCAATTAGCCGGGAGCCAGCGGCGCAAAGTGTTTACGGGTGCGAAAATTCCCAACGCACGCCGCGGGGCGGGCAGGAAAATCACTCCGAGGCAAAGGGGGGAAATTCAAGAGGCTGCTTCCACGGGAATGGGCACCTCTGGAGTCCTCTGACACGGCCGGGAGGATGGTGAGAGGTGAAGAGGGAAAAAATCGGGGTGTTGTTGGTGCCTGGGACTCCACGAAGTTCCCCAGAGCTCCCCGGAGCTCTGGATATCTCCATCCCTGGAAAAGTGGTTTGGAAAACCAAGGAATGGGCACACAGAGCTCAGTGGATGGCAGGAATTCACCTCAGGACGGATGATTAGGAGGGGGATGATGGAAAAGCACCGGCACCATTCCCTCAATTCTCCTTGTGTGTCGTGAGAAAAAATCTGGGCAAGAGCGATGGGAGCAGTGCAATTCCCGAAAATCAGAATCCCTTCAGGAGCACTGAGAAATAGGAAAAGTGACCCCAGAGTGCATCTGGATGAGGAAAGCATGGTTGTGGCTGGATGGAAATGGTTCCTCAGCCCAAAAAGCAGAGGATGAGCAAGAAGCCTCCAACATCAGGAGGATGTGGAGCTGCTGGAGCAGATCCAGAGGAGACCATGGAGCTGCTCCAAGGGCTGGAGCCCCTCTGCTCTGGAGTGGGAGAGCTGGGAATGTCCAGCCTGGAGAAGGGAAGGATCCAGGGAGAGCTCAGAGCCCCTTCCAGTCTCTGAAGGGGCTCCAGGAGAGCTGGAGAGAGAATTTGGACAAGGAATTGAGTGGCAGGACACAGGGAATGGCTTCCCACTGCCAGAGGGCAGGGATGGATGGGATTTTGGGAAGGAATTCCTGGCTGTGAGGGTGCTGAGGCCCTGGCACAGGTTTTCCCAGAGAAACTGTGGCTGCCCCAACCCAAGGCTGGGCTGGATGGGGCTTGGAGCAACCTGGGATAGTGGAAAGTGTCCCCCAAAGCAGGGGGTGGAATGAAATGCTCTTCAAAGTCCTTTCCAACCCAAACCATTCCATGATTTTAAGTTTTCCTCCTTTTCTATGTTGTCCACTGACAAGGATCTTCCCATCCCTGCCTGAAATCAATTCAGTGTGGAGATGAATTTCACAGTCTGAGGCCATCAGACTTCCCAGAATCCTTTAAACCCTGGGAATTTTTGCCTTCATTTCTTCTGGCTGGGGAGGTGGGATAAGCACTTCCAGAGGGGCTTTCATCCAGCACACAGGAGCAGGAAGGTCCTGGCCAGACATTTCACATATCCCAGAGTGTCCACAGAACTGGGCTCTGGGATGGGGCTGGATGAGAACCAGGGAGGCAGGGAAACAACTTTTTATCCTTCTAGCAAGAGCAGGTGGTTGAGGGAAAAGGATTTTGGCCTGGATCCAACCCATATCCCTGACCTTTAAACCTGCCCCTTTCCAGGGATGCTGGCCCCTCTCCACGGAGGGGAATTCTCCTTCCATGCAGACCTGGGTGATTTCAAAAGGCAGCTCCATGCTGCTGTTTCCAGCTCCTAGTGGGATGTACCAGCCCTTATGGGATGGGGAAATCTTCCCTTGCTCCACGTAGAGAAACTGAGGCAGGAGATGATTTTCCATTTCCCACATGCACATTTTCCTGCCAGGTGAAACTTCAGGCAGCAAAATCCCCCCTGGAAGAGGTTGTGTCCCAATAGAGCAGGAGGAGGGGGATTCCACTCCCAGGGTGGCTCTTGTGGGGAATCTTGGAATTGCAGAGGACACAAAACACCAGGTCCTGCTCTGTGGATGTGACCTCAATCTCCTGGCTCCAAATCCTGAAATGCAACTTAATAGGAGCTATTTCTGCCTCTAAGCAGCAGTAACTTAAAACTGGACCCTGGGCTGGCTCAGGCTCTGCTCCCTGCCAGGTTTTCCCAGCCTTCCACAGATCCTGCCCAATGAGTGCACCCAGGAAAAGGGTTTAAATCCCATCTTTGGTGGTCATGGAATGGTTTAGGTTGGAAGGAAGCTTCAAAGTCACCAAATTTCACCCTCCTGCCATGGGCAGGGACACCTTCCACAGGACCAGGTTGCTCCAAGTCCCACCCAACCTGGCCCTGGACATTCTAAGGGATGGGGCAGCCACAGCTTCTCTGGGAATTCTATTCCAGCCCCTCAGCACCCTCCCAGGGAAGAATTCCTTCCCAAAATTCCACCTAACCCTGATCTCTGGCAGTGTCACTCCATGTCCATGTCCTCTCCAGCTCTTTTGGAGCCCCTTCAGGCACTGGAAGGGGCTCTAAGGTCTCCTTGGAGTCTTTTCTTCTCCATGTGAGCACCCCCAGCTCTCCCAGCCTGGCTCCAGAGCAGAGGGGCTTGAAGCATCCTTGGTCCCTTCCAGCCCAAACCATCCATGATTCCATGAAGAAGAGCAGGGCAGGGAGGGGACTGGGACTCCACTGACCTGGAGAGATCCCTGGAATATCCCTCCAACAGCCTGACTCCATTACCAAACACCCGTGGAATTAAAGGATGCAGTCTGGAAGACAAGAAGAAAAGGCATCCCTGAAATTCCAGCAGCTCCTAAATCGGTTTCAGGAGGAATTTCCTCATGGAAAGGGTTGTCAGCCATTGGAATGGGCTGCCCAGGGAGGTGGTGGAGTCCCCATCTCTGCAGGAATTCAAAATCCATGGGGATGTGTCCCCCAGAGGGGGACATGGTCAGTGGTGGCCTTGGCTGTGCTGGGGGAATGCTTGGAATCAATCTTTACCAACCTAAATAATTCCATATTTCCCTGATTTCTGACTGGGTGGACCTGAATGCCAGATCCATAAATCCTGCTGGAGACTCAGGAATAAAAGGCTCTCACTGCTGCATTTTTGAGATGAAAACTGGAGAGCAGAACAACAGAAAAGTCTCTGCATCACTCAAAATTCTTTTATTCTGCATCAAAGCAAAGCAGGGGATTTTTGGAGATTTCACTGTCAACACAAAAAATTATGGGGAGCATTTTTCTTCTTCTCATAATTACTTTCCTCCCTTTTCCCTCTCCTTTGCTGATGGAGAGAAGAGGGAAGGTTGTTTTTCCTTTTTCTGAGGGACAAAGAATTAAAAAAAAAAGAAAACAAAAGACAGGTACAGAGACAATGTGTTCAAAAGACAAAGTTGCTTTTTTGTTTGGGATTTTGCACAGGAATTCTTCCCTTTCACCAGCAGAACCAAACCCAGGAGCATCCCTGGCTGCTGCTGGGCTTGACTCCAAAGGAAGGGGCTGCCTGAAATACTCTGGGCTGTGCTGACCCTTTATTTTTATGGAATGGTTTGGGTTGGAAAGGACCTTAAATACCACCCAATCCCACCCCCTGCCATGGGCAGGGACACTTTCCACTATCCCAGGCTGCTCCAAACCCTGTCCCAGCTAACCTTGGACATTTCCTGGGATGGGGCAGCCACAGCTTCTCTGGGAATTCCATTCCAGGGCCTCAGCACCCTCCCAGGGAAGAATTTCTTCCCAACATCCCATCTTTCCCTGCCCTCTGGCAATGGGAAGCCATTCCCCCTCGTGCTGTCACTCCAGGCCATTGTGAAAAATATTTTTCCATCGTTTTTTTTTTCACCTCCTTTAGGTCCTGGAATTAGGTCACCCCAAAGCTTCTCTTCTCCAGGCTGAACAAACCCAACTCTCCCAGTTTTCCCTCACAGCAGAGCTGCTCCATCACTACAACATCTCCATGTGCTGGGGAGCCCAGGGCAGCATTCCAGCTGGGATCTCACCAGGGAGGAGCAGAGGGGCAGAATCTCTCCCAGTTTTTGCACAGGAATGTGTTGGGAATTCCCCTCTGAGGAGCCATTCCAAGGATTTGGCAGAAGCTCCCCTGGAGGTCCCACAGAGAGAGAAAAGCTGTGTCAGGATGAGCACAAAAAGGCAAAAAATTTTAATTAAAGGCAACAAACTCCCCACTCCTCACTGGGGTAGCCAAATTCCACCTTTTATTTTGTTGAAATGCTTATCCTTATCCTGAGAAATTCAAAGCCAGGACTCAGATCTGTGTGAAACTGCACCTGAGTCATCCTGGAGCTGTGGGAACCTGGCTCCCTGCTGACATCTGGGTTTGATAAAACTTCTCTCAGAGTAGACCAGGTCTCCAAAATCCAAATGCAAAGCTCAATCAGTGGATACTGGAAATGCAAGTGGTTAATGAAGGGGGTAATTAACAGTGGCAAGAAGGAGGCAGTGCTTTTATTTCTGTCCCTTCAGCTTTGGAGGATGTTGCTGCTCATGGGATGGTCCCATGGAGCCAGGAATGTGTTCAAGGAAAAGCTCATGGTGAGGGGAAATGACAAAAAGAAATGAGTTCATGGAATCATGGAATATCCTGAGCTGGAAGCGACTCACAGTGATCACCCAGACCATTCCTGACCTCCAGGACATCCCAAAAATGCTGAGGGCATTGTCCAAACACTCCCTGAACTCCATCAGGCTTAGGATTGCAAACATTTCCCTGAGGAGCCCATTCTGGGCAAAGAACTTTCTCCTAATACTGAGCCTAAACCTCCCCTGACCCAGCTTAGTGAGGTGCCCACCACCCTCTGAGCTTTTCCCCTACAACTGAACCCAAATCAGCATCATTCACACAAAATTTTGGGTGACTTGAGGCATCCTACAAACCTGGGGTGAAGACTTTGGTACCAAGTCTCTCTCCCAGTAAAGCACGTGAGAATTTTGCACCTAAAGCTGAGCAAAAATCCAATTCTGTGCCCAAACCTCAGGGTCATGTCAAGCCACTCCATGCAGGGACACTCCAGCACATCCAGATGTTCATCCAAAGCCACCTTTTGGTCCTGAAATTGTGAGTTGAGACACATTAAATAGAAAATTACCCACTATTTGCAGCTGGAATGGGGCCATATTCATTCCATAAACCCATTTCATAAGCCTGGAAAGCCAGGACAAAGAGGAATGATTTCACAGTGCCAGAGGGCAGAGAAAGATGGGATATTGGGAGGAAATTCTTCCTGTGAGAGTAGGGAAGCTCTGGAATGGGATTCCCAGAGAAGCTGTGGCTGCTCCATCCCTGGAAATCTCCAAGGCCAGGTTGGATGGGGTTTGGAACAACCTGGTCCAGTGGAAAGTGTCCCTGCTCATGGAAGGGGGTTGGAACTGGATGATCTTTAAGGTCTTTTCCAACCCAAACCATCCCATGATTCTGTGGATGGATGGATGGATGGATGGATGGATGGATGGATGGATGGATGGATAAATAAAGGACAGACAGGAGGATGAACAGTCACATGGAAAAATGAGTGGATTTTATGCTTTGCAAAATATAAAATATCAGGAATAATTCCCCTTTAGGCTCCAAGATCCCCCCATTATAAAGGATCAGGTCCCACCTCATTGGTGCATTTGAAGTGACAACCAGGACACCTGGCAGGGTCCAAACTGCTCCCACCATTTCTCCAGGAGCTCTCACTCCCACCCAGCAGCCCTAGGGAGCTCTGCCACTGTCCCTAATCCCTAAATTCAGGTTATTCCCAGGATGCCACACACCTGAGTGGGGAGGGTCCACATCCTCTCCGAGGATATCTGTGGAGCAGGAGAACACCTTGGGGAGTCACTCCAGCTTCTCTTGGAGTCATCTGGGAGAAGCAGGAATTTTCAAGTGTGATTCATCTGCTTTCCTGCAGACATCAAAGTTCACAGGAGATGAATTGACCCTCCAGCAGGGACTGGTTTTCTCTTTGGAAGCAGAGGCAGCCACGGCGAGCACAGAAATTGGCTTTTGGAGGGATGATTCCCTCCTGGAATCTCCTTTTTTAAAAAGAAGAATCAGTCACTAAAAACACCCATCACTTTTAAAAATCCCCCAGGAGAAGAAGCCATTAAATTTCATTGTTGTGTTTCCACACAGCTTTCCTCCAGCTTCTGGAAAATTCAGCTCCAGAGGAGATCCTGCTTAGGAGAGGGGTTTTGTCATCTCCCCCTCTCCCACCAGGTGTTCATGTGAGGAACAAAAGTGTCCCAGCCCCATGGTGGCAGAGGGATTACATCCCAAATTTTTGCTGGCACGTGACATTTATTGAAGCCCCTACATCCCTTCCCGGATCTGGTCCTGAACTCCCCTCTCCTGCATCCCGAGCTGACAGCATCACCAAAATCCCTCCTCTCTCCTCGCTGGAGTGACGCTCGCCCCACCAGGAGACAGGAGATAATCCTCCCCAAATTATTCACGACGGCAGGAGCCGGGAAAAGCAGGCGGGAGGAAGCGAGGGAAGGAGAGAAGGGGAAAAACACAGACGACAAGCTTGTCACTTGACTTCTTAAGCAAAAGCCACCAAACCGTGCAGTCAGGCTCCGAGTCGGGTTTCTCCCAATTAAATTTAACAAGTGACGCCCCTGAATCTTTCATGAGCGTTCAGAAATTTTAGCCCGTCTGTCTTCACGACTCTCGCTCCTGCTCCCGCTTTTCAAGCCCGATCCTCCCGCGATCAAACCCCGCTGCTCGTCCCGCCCCGACGGCACCCGGGGGACTTCAAACCCGCCTCCAAAAAAAAGGAGCCACCGGCCCAGAGAGGGAAGGATGAATCAGGAAAACCTTATAAATACGAGTGCCTAGCAAAAGAGTTTGAGAATATGGAAACCATAAGGGAGATTGAAATGAAAGCCACCTTTGAGATACCAAAGCTTAGTTACTAAATAACTAGAAGACAATAGGATGGCCGGCCCAAAGTAATCCCATCTTGATAGAACAATGTGTTCTGCTGGAGAGCAGGTCCAGAGGTCAGAGAAGACCCTGCTCGCTTGGCAGAAGGGGTCCAAAGAGTCGTTTTTAGGGTTTAAAGTATAAATGTAATGATTCTTATAGGCTGTATGTAAATGCTGTAGGATTTGTACCTTGTATTAGATTGGTCAGTGGAAATTAGAATATTCAACATAAAAGAGGAGCTATTGTATTGTAAACGGGAAAATCTCTCCCTTACTTCCCTCTCTTCCCACTCTCTTACCTCTCAGAACTCCTACCACCCCCCACTCTCTTTCTGCCCTGCTCCAGCTGTGTCTGGCAGCTCCCGGCGGGGCCCTTTATACCCACGCCCTGTGCGATAAATAAACCACAAGTTTCACGACCTGGCTCACAGAGATCTCTCTGTCTGTCTGTCTGTCTGTCTGTCCTGAGCACGGCGCGGTCCCTACGCGGCATCCTGGAGCAGCATCGCTGCATCCCCCGCCACCGTCACTCTAATCACCTGTCCCCATCCTGAGCCAGCCTTCAGAGCGGCTCCCGCTCTCGGCGTGTTTTGTCTGCAGCGGCGGCTGCTTTCAATTAAAGCTCCGAGGCTGGTGGATGAGCGCCGAGCCGGGGAGAGGAGAGGAGGAGAAGGGAGGGAGGCAGGAGGATGCTCCCGGGTTAACCCGGGGGGCTGCAAGGCTGGGAGTGCTGGCGTGGGATGCTGGAAGCCGGGGGGACTCACCCCCAGCGTGTTTGATGCCAGGATGTTTTTTTTGGGGTGTTGTCGCTCCCGCGGGCTGCCCCAGCGTGATGCCACCAGCAGCAGCTGGCAGATGTGGCCCCAGCGCTTCTTGATCCTGAGATAAAGGGATGGGGGAGCCGTGGGAGTCCTCTGGGATTGCAGCTGCAGCCTCACCTCACCCCTTGTGGGTCTGTGAAGTGATCTCAGAATCGCAGAGTGGAAAAAACAATCCAGTTCCAGCTCCCCTGCCGGGGGATGTGGGAGGGGATAAATGTGGTGCCAGCAGGTGAAGGAGCAGGATCCAAAATCCAAACCAGGCAGGTGGCAGTGCCTCCAGGGTTGTTTTCTGCATCTTCCTGCTGCCCCATGTTGGATTCACGTTCTCTGGGGCACAAACAGCCTCTGGACTCCTCCGAGCTGCCATTCATGAGTGTTCTGGTCACTTCTTGCTGTCCTTGTCACACGGGGAGGGACAGCACCTGGCCACCCCCAGTGCTCGTGCAGGCAGGTCCTTGTCACCAGCAGGCAGCTCCCTAAACATTTTACAATTTTAATTGGATTCACAGCACACTTCGCAGCCTAAATCCACCTGGGTTATTTCTGGATTGTGTTTTTATTGCCAGGCTCCAAAATTGGAGCTTTCACTCCTGGTTTTGTTCAGCACAGGAGCTGCTGGACCAGGGGATGGTTTCTATGCCCCAGCAAAGGAATGTGGGTCGTTTCCCAGGTGGAAGGAGGTGTGATGGGAGCAGCTTTTCCTCCAGAGGAGAGGTTTCTGCCAGCTCTGACAAGCTCTGGATTTGATTAGAAAAAATTCCCCCCCAGACTGGGGTGGCTATTGGATTATTTCCAGTCGTGGTGAGCCCATATCCAGAGGTGTTGCACCAGCTCCCCTTTCCCTGCTCCTCCAGCTCTGCACAGCTTTCCAAACCCTCTGGCAAACCCACTGCAGACCCACCATGTCTCACCTGAGCTCCCTTCCCTCCTCTCTTACCCACAGCCCATCTTTCCTGCTTGTCCACAGGAGCCACAAACCTCATCCCAAACTTCTCCCAGCTCTGGGGTTGAACCATCCCCACCCTGATCCAGTCCCCATTCCCAGCCTTCCACTTTGACACAAGCTCTACATCCTGATCCCTTTAGCGGCAGGAGCTGCCTGTTGGGAAGCAAATACACAAACACCTCTGCTGTCCCACAGGGAATGAGACAATCCTGGCTTCCAGCTCCTGCACAGCTTGGGAAGGTGGTGCTGGGCCTCAGGAGGACATGAAACTGCCTGATGTGTTCCAGGGGAATTCCTGAGGCAGGACAATCCTCCCTGGACGCTGTTTGCATCCTGCCCAAGCATTCAACTGCTCTTCCTGCAGCCCTGGGGGCTGCCAGGACCCAAAGGCTGGGAAAAATCCCTTCCAGGTAAGCAGCAACCTGCAGGGACCTGGGTAGACAGACAGCTGGGAAAGCAGATGGAAAAAAAGGTCTCCTGTGCCTGGAGGGCAGAAATCCCCCCAGGAAAAGGGGGATGATTAGGCTGCACTAACGAGGAGTAAAAGGCAGAGATTTCAGAGAATTTCCCCCACTGGCAAGGAGCTGCTCCCAGAGGATCCCCCTGAAAACCCCACAACAGCAGCATTTCCATGCCAGCCACCTCGGGAGGACAATCCCTCTGGCCCTGCTGGGATGGAGCAGATATTTAATGGCTCTTTTAGCATTTCCCAGCTCTCAGTTTCTCCTCCTCAAAGCTGAGCTCCCGTTCAGAGACCAAGTCCCATCCCAAGCCAGCAGCACTCGGGGCTCCTTTCCCCAGACTGATGGAGAAGGCAAAATCCAGCCTTTGAGTAAGGAGAGGGATTAAGGGATTTTCCCAAGCTCAGCTTGTTCTGTGATGCCCCGTGGAGTTTCTTTGTGCTGCCTCTTGCCACCAGCACTGAATATTCCCAAAGATTTTTTGGACACAGCCATTTCTGAGGACACAGCCTGATTCCATCCCCATTCTTGGAGTCCTTTGGGGAATAAGCAAAGTCCTGGAGTCCTTTTTGCTCTGCTGGGATGAGAAACCAGCTCTGGCTGCACTGGATCTTATGGCTTTGCCCCAGAGTTTTGAATTCCTGACCGTCTCATTCCCAGTCCTCATTCCCTCTCAGTCCAGGATAAGAACATGGGCACTTCAAGTCCAGACAAATCTTTAATCCAAGAGTTATCTTGCTATCCCTGATGGAAAGAAATCCATGTTCCCCAACTCACAACCCCTCCAGCCCTCTGGAAGAGCCTGTGGGAAGTCTCATCAGGGAGCAGAACCCTTAAAATTCCCAAAAGGAAAAGAAAGGGGGATTCTTCAGTCAGAAAACCCTTTGGAGCAGAATGGATTCCTCTGAGAAGAGCTGAGAGCCTTGGACAACCCCACCAAGGAGTAAAAAACCCCTTCCAGTGCTCCTGGTGGTTACTCACACTGGCACCCTGTGGATCCACAGTTGGCTACAACTTGTAGGAGTCTTTATCCAGCAGGAATTCTCCTCATTCCCTTAAACCAGCCCTTCAGGCCATCTCCAGTGACCCCATGGAAGCAGAGAGCCACAAAGGTGCTCCAAGGGCTCAGGTGGGGGGATCAGCCATGGATCCAGAGCTGTCCTGAAACTCCAAAGGTCTGGAGTTTCTCCCAGTGATGGGTGGGATCTGTGTGGAGTGAGATTTCCCTGTGGATGGAGGTGCCATGGGAATGCTGTGACCTTCTGAAGGAGGTTTGCAGGGAATGTCTCCTGGAGGATGTCACTGCAGCAGTCACACCCTTGAGGTCTGTGCTGGAGGAGGTTTGGGCTGTGGGAGTTCAAACAGCAGGGAAACACCAGAATTCCTTGGGGGAGAGGCAGAGGATGAGAAAATGTTGGTAGGGAAGGCAGAAGAGCAGCGTGATGAGGAAAATGAAGGAATAAAATCTTTAAAATCCATTTTTTCTGGACCCATTTTGGGATCACTGCCCAGGGCTGAGGCCACAGCTCTGGCTGCATCTCCATCCTGATTATTTCATAAGGCAAAGGCACCTGGAATGCTCTGGAATGGTGGCTCTGAAGCATTAACGCTGATGAGAGCTCAGTCTTAATTAATTCTTTATTATTTTCTGCAGGCCAGCAGTGGGTTTGGAGCCCCAGCTGAGAGGGAGCTGAGGTCACTCCAGTGCCAAGGAGGATGATGTGCTGGACCAACCCCTGGAGCCATGGTGATGTTCACATGGAGGAAACACCTCCAGCAGCCGGGGAATTGTTTCCTTCCTCCTCCTCCTCCTCCTCCTCCCTCCACCTCTCTGCTGAGGCTGCCAGGAGGGGTTGGTCCTTCCCAATATCCCATCCATCCAAAAGAGCCATTCCCTATTTTCCTTCCACTCCAAGCCTCATCTCCAGCTCTCCTGGAGCTCCTTTAGGCACTGGAAGTGGCTCTGAGGTTTTCCTGGAGCTTTCTTTTCTCCAGGTGAACACCCCCAGCTCTCCCAGCCTGTCTCCAGAGCAGGGGGGCTCCAGCCTTTGGAGCATCTTCGTGATCTCCTCAAAAAATTCCTTTTTATGGACGTTTTAAGTGCCCTTAGGAGCTTCATGGCTCCTTTTTGGGCTCTCTCAGGCACATTGGAGCAGAACCAGATGTGATCCCACATCCCATGTGGCTTTTCCTTGTTCCTACTCTGCCAGCAAAGATCACCCAAAGTGGATCCCAACAAAAGCAGGGAAAAGAGCAGGAGAGGAGCTGCAGAATGCTCACTGTGATGTAAAACCAGCCAGGGCTGTGTAGGCAAAACTCATCCCACAGACAAGATCTCATCAGGAAAGCAGAGCTGCCCTGGACACTGCCCCTGTTCTGGGGGTAGATTCACATCAGCTCCTTTCTAGAAACTGCCAACCCTGACAGGTGACAGCTTTGACCTCCCTTGACAATTGCCCCAATTTGTTCAGCTCTTTGCTTCATGGATTCTGGCCAGGTTTGCTTTTTTTTTTTTTTTTTTTTTTTTTTGTGTTGCTTAAGTATTTTCATTTTTATTTTTCTTTTTATTTCTTTTATTTGAATTTATTTCATTAATAAATAATTTATTTCATTAATTTTATTTCTTTATTTATTTTTATTTTAATTCTTTTTTTTCCCAAGTAAATTTAGCTCCATTAGGGTGAAAGTGCTGGTGACTTTTTAGCTGCACACCACTTGTGTCACCATGAGGTGCAGAGAAGCCTTCAGTATAAAAAGTGTCTGATTTTAAAATCACCTGCAAATATTCCAGTCCCTCCACCTCTATTTTTTCCACAAAATCCAAGCTAGGGAAGCCTAAAAATTGAATATTTCAGCTTTAGTGGCTAAAGAGACCTAGGGGGTTTATGTCATATAATTTTATTTTTTTTATCAGGAGATCTACCTTGTTCTTCACTTCTATATTTTTTTTTAATTTCCTAGAAACTCTGATGATGAAAAAAATATATAAATAATAAAAAAACAATGGATATAAAATAATATAAAATCTATTTAAACTGCAACTTTCCTGATGCAGCTCTTAAGAGCTGATCCACTTTTCTGCATCCTCTGATGAATTTTTTGGGAGCAGATCAAAAAGGTTGAGATTGAGTGCTCCCAATAGCCTTGGGTGCCAAACAAGTCAGGAGAGAAACACACCCTCCCAAATACTGGAAAAACAGCCAGGCTGTCTTTGAATGTGATGGATTTTTTTTTTCTGCTTCTCCATATCCTCATGGATTTATTCCTTCTCATGTTGGGGGGTGGTGACAAAACTGTTGGGAATGGGCTTTTCTCCATGGGATGGAGGAGCTGTGAGGATTTTGGGAGCCTGGTGGCAAACAGCTCACTGTCATCCATCATGGAATCATGGAATTATTTGGGTTGGAAAAGGTTTCCAGGATCAAGTGCAGCTCTCCCCCAGCACTGTGTCCCCAAGTGCCACATCCAATGGATGTTAAATCCCTCCAGGGATGGTGACACTGCTGCCCTGGGCAGCTGTGCCAAGGCTGGACAATGCTTTCCATGAAGAAATTTTCACTGATATCCAACCTAAACCTGCCCTGACACCACTTGAGGCCATTCCTTGCTCCCTGGGAGCAGAGCCTGGTTCCAACCTCCTTCCCAGGAATTGCAGAGAGGGAGAAGGTCCCTCCTGAGCCTCTTTTTCTCCAGCTCCAGCTCCCTCAGCTGCTCCTGGTGCTCCAGACCCTCCCCAGCTCCTTTCCCTTCTCTGGACACCCTCCCACCCCTCGACATCTTTCCAGTCCTGAGGGTCCCAACCCTGGACAAGGATCCTGAGGCTCCCTCTGTGCTGGTCACAGCTCCCCAGCCCCATATTTCAGAACCAGCCATTCCAAAACATCCAGGAGCCAGAGCTGTGTGTTCCAGCATGGGCTTTCCCAAAAACCTGCCCTGTGCAGCTGGGACAGCCCTTCATCCCCAGTATCCCACAACAGCAGCACATCCCCCATCCCACCTTTTATCCCAGACGGTTGTGGTGCCCTAAATCCCACCCACTGTCCCTCTGGAGCCAGCAGGTCGAATCCTGGCACTCCCAAACCTTTCCCTGATGCCCAGATCCTCACATCTCCATCCCTGGAAAGACTTCTGCCCCAAATCCTGCTCCAATATTCCCCTTGAGTCTGTCCCCAACATCCCAGGAAGATTTGCTGCTGGCAGCACCAATTTCCCCATTATCCCAGTTTTTAAATGCTTAAAACTCTTCCCAAAGCCCCAAAATTTCCTGTTGCTCTGGCTTTGCCCATAGGGCTGTGCTGCCTGCAAGAATATCCAAGCATCTTCCAATGTCCCATCACCATCCCAGCCCCATTCCACCCACAACTGATATTCCAAATTCCCAAAGGTGGGATCATTCCCCTAACCATCTCCCAGCAGAGTATACAGCATTTCAACAGCCACATTTTTTTTTTTCAGCCCAAATTCACCCAAACCCATCCCATCTGGCCTTTCTGTCTGAAGGATTTTAGCCTTGCCAGGGATTTTCTATGGGATCTGTGTGGGGAAAAGGGGAATGTGTGGAGGATTCCTCTTGTGGCTTGGGAAGGGTTAAGAGCTTGGAAACTGGAAGATGCCACTGAAGGAGACCAGTGACCCACTAACAGCCCTTTGCATCCCAAATAATCCCCAGTCTCAGGTTTCTGGTGAATCACAGGGGAAGGGGGAGCTGGGGAGAGATTGGGGGAAAAAATGCCAACACTGAGGAAAAATGAAAAATAACAACAAAAAGAACAAAAAAAAAAAAAAAAAAAAAAAATCAAAGAGAATAAATCAGAGCTGATTACACTGGGACACAAAAGGATTGCAAGAGAGAGAGAATTCCCCCCCTTCCCTGCACCTTTCCTGCTTGCAACCCCTGTGGAGAACCCGTGTCTATAGGGAAAGGAGCACAGCACAAAAACAAAAGGAGCAAGGCTTGAGCAAAATCCCTCCCCAGCTCCTGCATCCCGTTTCCCCATCTGTCCCTAACCACAACTGCTGTTAGGGTGTCAGGGAAAGAGGGTTGGAGATCCAGGTGATGGAAAACAAGGATGAAAGAACAGGCACATGACAGTCCCTGCCTCAAAAGTCCCTTGGAAAACGTAACAGATGGGATGGGCCATGTCACCAATCCACCCCACACAGCCCTGTTTGCATCCAGGGAAACTGAGGCACTGGCACAATTTATTCTCCAAGAATGGGATTAGAGGTTCTTAGTGGGAGAAGATTCTCCTCCAGCCTTCCCTTATCCTGATTATCCACTCATCCAGTTTTGGGATGAGGAATGTGTGATGCCAGGAGTGGCACATGAGATCCCATGCTTGAAAGGGAGGTCCCCACATTCCATCACACCTTATTCCCCCCTCTGAGCATCGTGAGGAGGGTTTGGGACCAGGATGATGCTGTTTGGTCCAGGATGTTCTCTTTGATGGAAACAACATCCAAAGGTGGTCCAAGAGCACCAAGGAGAAGGGAGAGGGATGAAGCTGTGCAATGCATGGAAAGGGGTGCCAGGATTAGGGAATAACAGCACTTCCCCCCTTCCCAGCTCATCCATGGAGGGGACACATCTGTCCCCACAGCCCCAAAGCTCCTGGGGATGAGGCATGTTCCCAGCCAGCACAGGAGGCACTGGAGCTGATTTCCCAGGGCACAGGCACAGCTGTGAGAGCAGGGAAGCTGCCATAGTCCGTGAGGAAAAAAAAAAAAAATCCTGATTAATATCGTCCTCCGGTGGATCCTGCGCTGCAGATGTGCAGCCTGCTGAGCCGGCAGCTCCCGAGACACAGAGCTGGGAAAAGCAAGTGTGTGCAGGGATCCAAGTGCCACAATGCTCCTGGGGACAGCACAGCACAGGGGCAAGGCAGGGATGCTGCCCTCCCATCCCATGAATTCCCATAAGGCAAAGAGTTGTTCCATCTCTGCTGTTTGGTGGCATTCACCCCTTCAGGAACAGCATCCCGACCTCAGCTCCCTGGGATAAGCTGCCCATGAGCTCAGGCAGGTGGTAATGAAGCCACTTAATCAGCTCCCAAGCTGGACCCTGTGCTGATAAGCACAAAGCCTTTTATTCCAAGTATTTTCCTTTTGAATTTTATTTCAGGAGAGGCTGAAACTCCTGGCACTCCTCCACAATAACCACTGGACAGCTGCGGGATAATCCACACTCATATTACCCATCCCTAATTAAACCAGAGAGCCTCCTTCACTGCTGAGGTGACCCATTGGAAATTAATCAGCGAGGGACCAATACCAGAGCAAAAATCAGGGAGAAAGACGTTGCCTTCCCTGATTAGACAGGAGGAAAAGTCTCCTGGAAAACAGGAATCGACTGCCGTGCGCTGGCCCGGCACCTCATCGATCCGTGCCGTCCATTCAGGAATTCTAATGAGCTTCCAGGAGGCAAAAGGAAATAATTTGTGTAAGAAAATGGGGTGGCACTTCTAGGAAAAGTTGGTTCAACGCTGGCTCAGGAATTTCATCTCCAGGATGGTCAGTCATCAGTCCAGGAGATGCAGTGATCAGGAATTGATGTCCATGGGCATGGGGCTGAATTCCCAGCTGGAGATGGGGTTTGGGAGGGCTGGTGCAGCTGCTCTGACAGGGCATGGAGGGGCCAAACAGGACACACAACTTTCCCAAAAAGGGAAATGCAGGGAAAACTTCCATCTGAAGCTCCATCCTTCCATCCAGCCACCTCCATCCCATCACCCACAACCCACCTGCCTCCCATTGCTCATCCCTCCAACCAGATTCCTCAATTCCATTGCCTATTCCTGCACCACAACCTCATCCATCCATCCATCCATCCATCCATCCATCCATCCATCCATCCATCCCAGAACAACCAACCCCAGCCCTTTGTCCATCCCTTCAACTCAACCACGTCCATCCCTCCCATTGTCCATCCCTCCTGGTAAATCTTTCATCCCATCACCCATCCATCCTATCCAACCACCTCCATCCCATCCCTCCCATACAAACACTTCCATCTCAAAGCCCATCCCTCCCATCCAACCATCTCCATCCCATCCCACCCATCCAACCATCTCCATCCCAAAGTCCATCCATCCCATACAACCACTTCAATCCCAAAGCTTATCCTTCCCATCCAACCATCTCCATTCCAAAACCCATCCCTCCCATCCAACTATGTCCATCCCAGTGCCCATCCCTCCCTCCCAACCATCCCCTTCCCAAAGCCCATCCCTCCCATCCAACCATCTCCATCCCAAAGCCCATCCCACCCATCCAACCATCTCCATCCCAAAGCTCATCCCTCCCATCCAACCACCTCAATCCCAAAGCCCATCCCTCCCTCCCAACCTCCTCAATCCCAAAGCCCATCCCTCCCATCCAACCATCTCCATCCCAAAGCCCATCCCACCCATCCAACCATCTCCATCCCAAAGCCCATCCCTCCCATCCAACCATCTCCATCCCAAAGCTCATCCCTCCCTCCCAACCTCCTCAATCCCAAAGCTCATCCCTCATCCCTGCTACCCAACCACTTCCATCCCTCCCTCCCAACCTCCTCAATCCCAAAGCTCATGCCTCCATCCAACCACTTCCATACCAAAGCCCATCTGTCCCATCCAACCACCTCAATCCCAAAGTCCATCCTCCCCACCTTACCAACTCCATCCCAAATTCCATTTCTCCCTGTGATTCCCAAAGGGCCCAGCCCACACAGTGGCCACCCCTCCCAATCCCACCACCCACCTTTTACAGAGCACAGGAGAGGAGCACCAGGGGGATGTGGTGCCAGATGTGTCCAGCTGTTGCACACCTGGGCTCATGCATCTTTAACCACTGCCCCAAACTTTGCAGGCTGAGCACTGATGATGAGAGAGAAGAAAGCCAGAGCAGGGTTTCTGTAGCCTCCCCAGGACCTCCACACCTGTCTTCCAGCACGGATGGCTCCATCAATATTTCATCCCTGACCTTGTGGCTTTGGCAGCTTTTGCTTGGTTTTCATTGCAGGTTTTTTTCCCTCCTCCTCTGCTGTCTGTCCAGTGCTTCCTCATCCTGCACTAATGACCCACCCCAGGAGAGCCCTGGGACCCCCATGCTGCTTCCTGAAATATTTATGGAGCAGGAACCTCTGACCAGGGAGGCAACTTTGTGGTGGCAGCATGAGCACAGCCCCTGCACATAGAGTGGTGGAGGATCCTTCCTTCCTCTGCTTCCCAGAGCATTTTTAGGGATAACATTAAATAAGCTCCTAAATGCAATTAAAAACATTCTCCTGAGCATTTTCTCTGTGCCCTTGGAGTGAGACAAGAGGAGGGAGAGAAGAAATAAGCAGCAGAGCCTTTATTTTAGGGAATACAGATAATTAGAAAGGAAAAGTATTTTAATTTTGGCTAATTCTCTCTTTTTCCCACTGCTGTCCCTCTGTTGAGACAGAACCTCAGCAGTCACCACACTCTCCAAGGATGGAAGATCTTGTTCAGGTCACCTGGGGCGTTTTTCCTCTCTGTGGTCATGACTTATATCTCCTTTCCCAAATTCCACAGTTTCTGGTGTGCTCTGCTGTGGATCATTACCTTCCCAAATATGAGCTGAGCCCAGCTTGGGTCCTTCTCTTCCCACAATTCCAGGATTTCTTGCAGGGATCCAAATCAGGAGCAGAGAAGGAGCAGGGAAAACTCCCTATTCCTTTTCCAGAGCAAGCAGAGGGGGTGAATCCCAACTCCACAGCTTCCCATCCCTCTGGGCAGCTGGAGAACATCAACCCACCTGGGCAACACGGCCCTTCCTTAAAACTTAATCAGCAGCTGATGAATTTTTCACGAGGACAAACAGGCCAGGTAGTTGGGGTCCATGATTTATTCATGAACAGCAGGGGAGGGAAGGCTGTGGGTGGAGAGATGCAGGCTCAGTCAGGTCGAGAAGTTCTTATGGCCAAGAGCTCCGTGGTGCCAGCTCCAGGGATGAGCAGCGTGGAATGGGATGATTCCAGGGCTGGGGTGCACTGGAAAAACTCCTGCCAACCCAGAGCTTCAAATCTGGGCTAAAGCTGAGCCTAAAATTTGCCTGAATTTTCATGGGGATAGGCTTTGGACCATTTCTGGGCTTTTGCTACTCCTTGGAAGATCATCCCTTGAATCCAAACCCTGCTCTGAGTCAAGCAAGATGGACCAACACTGACCAGAACCATACCCTGACCTTCCTGCTAAGCAAAAAACTCTCTTGTGAGAGTTTTTGAGAGAGAGACAACTTGGAACAGCCCCTAAATCCCATTTCCAACCCATCCCCAAACCCATTTTCCATCCAGGGCAGGAATAACGTGCTGCTCCTACCTGGCTCCGTTCACATGTAACAGCCATGAATCCCTGTGTAATAACAAGTTTAATTAAACACAAAACCTGGCCTGACATTTAACTGGCACCTGAGAAGACGCTAACGAGAAGGACGTTAATTATCCAGCTTATTAGATGTCCGCGTTATTAACATAACCCTGACGGAATTAACTTGCTACAAACTATCCCACAAATATTAATTGCCTCCAACTTCCTCGTAACTGGGAGGTATTAATAAGGCAGTAATTATGTATGGATTGGAGAGCTGGAAGTTAATGACGTGGCAATTTGATTTGTCTGGGAGAAGGGTGATAAACCCAAGGAAGTGTTCTCCCAACAATCAATGGGTGTTTAATTAACGCCGGCGTCAATCGGAATTAAACGCCCGCCAGGGCTCGTTCCGAGTGTTGGGACAGAGGTTCCCAAGGTGTGGTGGCACAGAAGGGATCTCTCTGGTGACAGCATCTCCAATGCTCCATCCAATTCATGAGGTCATGGAGGTGTTCCTGATAAAATTGTGGAATGGTTTGGGTTGGGAGGGACTTTAAAGATCATCTCGTTCCAACCACACTGCCATGGGCAGGGACGCCTTCCACTAGACCAGGTGGATCCAATCTCATCCAGTCTGGATTTGGATATTTCCAGGGATGGGGAATCTACAGCCTCTCTGGGAAACCTCTTCTTTTTCCTCCCCCATCCAAGGAATCCTTGGGATGCACAGAGCTGATGAGAGAGGAGCACTCCCATCCCCACCTGCTGTTTATCCTCACTCCCACCTCCATCCCAAGCCCAGATCCACAAACACATCCTCACCAGGTGCCCTTCAGCACCAGTCACTTGGGAAAAGGCTGAAAGTCTCAGAGATCTGAGGTTTCCCACTGCCAGAGGGCAGGGTTAGATGAGATGGGGAAGAAATTCTACTCTGGGAGGGTGATGAGACACTGGCACAGATTGCCAGAGAAGCTGTGGCTGTCCCATTTCTGGAAGTGTCCAAGGCCAGGTTGGATGGGGCTTGGAGCAGTCTGGGACAGTGGAAGGTGTCCCTGCCCATGGCAGGAGGGTGGAACTGGATCATCTTTAAGTTCCCTTCCAACCCAAACTATTCCATGATTCTGTGCCCAGACCTTTCTTTCGGATGCACACACCACAGCCAAAATAAAAACTCCAAATAAATCTCCATCCATCCCTCAAATCTGTCCTGACACCAGCAGTTTTTCCTCCCATCCAGCTGATGGAAGTGGTTGTCCTCTCTCTCCTGTTGTGTTGCACCCTCATCAGGATGTGCTTCACACCTCTGGAAAGGGGCCCTGACTCTGTGGTGAGGAAGATGATTGTCCAGTACCATCATTTCCATAAATTTCAACTTCTCCAGCAACCAGACAGGCAGGATGAGCCCCACAGGAGCAGGGAATGAGCCAGTGCTTTGGCACAGCCCTCCCAGAAGGGGTTGGCAGCACATTCCCTTCACATTCCCGGCCTCCTTCCCCCTCTCTTCCAACCTCTCTTCCCTTCCCTTTATGTAAATGGAAAATAACAATTAGTTTATTTTTGCTTGTGCAAATTACAGCTCCCAGGGAGCCGCCAGCTGCCAGGGCTGTGCTCCAGCCTCGGCCTTTTCCATGAATAAATAACCTGGTGGGGGTGGGAAGATGCTCCCTTTGCTTTCCTTCCACTCTCATCCATGGAAAAGGAAGGATTGGAGGGGGGTGAAAACCCAAGGAACATTTGGGTTCTGTGGTGTGGGTAATTAAACACTGCTGGTGATTTAATCAGGAGCTTGGCAAGGAGGGATACGGAGTTGTGGGGATGGAGAGGGGAACAAGGGCATTCCCAGGCACTGGGGATGGTGATTCCAAGGAAAGCTGCACTTCCCAGGGAGCTGAGATAGGCCGTGGGCTGGCAGGATCTGATCACTGTCCTGGAATGTTTCCCACTTGGCAGTGGAGCTCTTTTCCCTGCACACACGTGGATGTGCATCCTGCATCCCACAGCTTGCATCCCATATCCCACCCACTTAATCCCAGCACCTGCACACACACAGGCAGTGATGGGTATGAGCTGGAATTGCTGGGATTTGCTGGTGTTGCCTCCTTGATGGAGTTTTCCAGTCAGGGAAGGCTGGGCAGTGCCAGGCTCCTTCCTGATCCTCATGACCCAGAGCTTCCCTTTCCTCCTGGATCAAGGGGCAGTGACAACCAGCACACAGCCTGCTGCAGGAAGCATCCCATATCTCACATTCCATATCCCATCTCCATATCCTGCATCCCAATTTTCATATCTTATTTGTCATGTCCTTTATCCCATATCCAATATTCCCTATCCTTGCATCCTGTACCTTACATCCCACCACCTGCATCTCCCACCCAGTGTCCTGTACCCTTACATCCTGCATCCCATACCCTTCATCCCAATATCTGCATCCCAAATCCTGAGTCCCACCACCTCCATCCCACAGCCAAGGCCCTGTATCCCTGCATCCCCTGTCCCACATCCATATCCTGCATCCTATACCTTCATCCCACATCTGCTGTCCTGTCTCTGTGCATCCTGCATCCCTCCTCCTGCATCCCACACCCATATTCTGGATCCAGCTTCCTGCATCCCAATTCCCACAGCAGCAGCAGCAGCACCCCTGGGTGACACAAACCCACCCAAACCCAAGGAATTTGGGATAAAATGCCAGTCTGTGGTCCTGTGCATGTTATGCAGGGGGGTCTTCCATGTCCTGGATTTCAGGAAAAATTTAACTTCCTGCTGAGTTTAGGGATGACATCAGTGGAACTGGGATGCAGTGGCTGGGGGAAGGCAGAGAACTGGAAAAAACTCCAGCCTTCATGACCCCATGGCAAAGCTCTGTTCTCCCAAGGTGATAAACGGTGATAAATTTATTTTATATAAATATATTTTTATATAACATGGGCAGGGCAGTGTTTGTCTCCTAGGGATGCAGTAATATTGAGAAGGCAGCCAGACATGGAGCATAGAAAGGAGGGAATGTGCAAAAATCCAACTCTGGCCGAGCCAGGATATAAAGATCCACTCAAGCCAAAAAATTCCAGCTCCAAACCAAGCCTGAGCTCTGCTCACAGCAGCTCAGCCCTGAGCTCGGAGCCAAATCAAAAATCTTCTCTCATCCAGGATTAATTTGGCTGAGATTCAAATTAATTCCTGCTTTTTAAGTGAACATTACCCCAAATTCCTCCATGCCCAGCAGCCCAACCTGCTTCCACCCCAGGACTGGAGTTCTCACCTTGTGGAGATGTCAGGATTTGTGCAGAACACTGGAGCAGTTCTGGGACAAACCTGTGGGGTGGGAGCATCAATAGCTGAGGAGGAAGGAGCAAGGCACAGGTTGGAGATGCTGCAGTGATCCTTTCCTTGTGGTTTTCCACCCGTTTCCAGCGATCCTGGTAATTCCTACTTGGAGGTGGCACAGAGCACCTTGCTCTGCTTCAAGGGGACTTTGCCAGGAGCTGTGTTTGGGGGTGAGCTTTTTCCAAAATCACCCCTCTTTCCCGTGGAAAACCCACAGGCTGGGAAGCTGGAGGAATTCCAACCGTTTCCCAGCTCAGCAATGCCCACGGGACCTTCAATGGGCAAGAAAAAGCTTGGAAATAGGATTAAGGAGCTCTGCAGGAGGGGGACATGATGAGGACCCCCAGGGCTTGTCCCCATGTCCCCATCCCAAGTGGCAAGCAGCCCTTGGGGCATCCTTTGGGATTGGGCTGCTGTTTTCACCCCAAAAAAGGCTGAGGATGGAGCTGGGGATGCAGGAGATGCCCAGGATGAGCGGAGGGACTGCAGATCCTCAGGGAAGGGAGGGTGTGGTGTCCTGAGATCCTGCTGCAACCCCATGCAGACCCCAAAAAAGCAGCAGGAAGATGGGGAAGGAGGCTCCAGCCCCGCTCAGGGATGGGGAAAAATGAGGGGAGAGCTTTGAAAGCAGGTCAGAGTGACCCCACACACCACACGTCCTCCTGCAGCAGACGTGGTGGCACTGCAGTCCTGCGGCACACGGGTGACACACGACCCTGTCCTGCCACTTCCCATCCCAAAACATGTGCCAACACGCTTGGGATGCACACACACAATCCTGCAAATATTGCAGCCATCCCAAAAAACGCTGCAGACCCAAGCAGGGACCACCCAGACACCCCCCAGAACCCGGGGTGCAGGGGGAGCTCAGCCCCAAAAAGGAGACGAGTCATAAATCAGCCAAATTTAGGCTTAAACCACTTTAGTTTTTATTATTTATTCAGCAAAGCTAAATCCAGAAAGCCAGGAGCTTCAGGAGCATGGAGAAAGTCAGGATGATGGGGCAGAAGGGTGAAATTTCAGCCAAAAAAAAACTGTGGGATGGGGTCCCCCATGGAGGACCACAAGATTAATGGGTGGCAGCAACAACCTGTGTCCTGCTCCAGCTATTAGGGGATTTAAAGGTGGGTTTGGGAAAAAAAAACAAAAACAAAAACAAAACAAAAAAAACCAGTGGGGAAGTAAAAAAAAAAAAAAAGAAAAAAAAAATCACAGTGGCACAAGGAATTGGGATAAAGAGGAAGGGGTAATTCCTGGATTGCCAAAATAATCTGGGATCTTTCCCAGCTTGTTGCACCCCAAAATAAAACCAAAAGGAGAGGGCAAAGGGGAAATTTGGGACTCCTAAATTGCTGCCTTTGCTCTGCCATGGAAGTGGGGAAAGGATTTTGGAGCAGGAGACGACCGCAGGCACCTCGCTGGGTGCTGGGGTGACACCCCACGGGACAGCACCCCATAAAAACCCCACAGAGCCCCCCAGATCAGCTCTGCTTTCCCAGCCAGCCCCAGCACAGCTGGGAAAAGGGGCAGTGACCCCCAGGATGTGCCCACAGGGAATGTGGATCCCGGGAAGACCCAGCAGGACGGAGATCCCCAGGGTGGTTTGGGGAAGGTACCAGCCCCAAATACCTTTTCCTCCCCAGATTCTTATTCTGATCATGAACAAGCAGCTGGATGTGTTCTCCCCTCAAAAAACATGCCAAGAGGAAGGGATATTGGGAGGAAAATTAGGGAATAACCCAGCAGGAAGCTGTGATTCACCTCCCAAAAATTCGAGGACGCGATGTCCCGCGAGCGTTTGCGCGGGTTAATTTTATTTAGAGCCAGGTTTGAGAAGTTTCCCTGGATCTAAATAAATACAGGAAAAAGGGGTGAACCCCTCCACCTTCCAAACCCCCCTTTTTGTCCTGCCCTGGGATAAATGTTCCTCTTTGCATCCCAGCTCCCATCCCAAAATCCAAGTCCGATATCGAGCCGAGCTCAAAAACCCTCTGGTCGCACAACAAGACACCAAAAAGCCAGATAAAGATGGAAGATAAAGCCAGATAGAGATGAAGAAAAAGGGGAGTGAGGTTTGGGGGTGCAGAAAAGGCAAGACCAGAGGGTTGTGGAATCACAGGCACCCCACAAATCTCGGGAAAAACCAAGGAGTTACATGAGCACGGCAGAGATTTATGGAAGCAGCAGGAGGGAACATGCCACAGCTTGGGGACCTGCCTGGGGAAAAACATAGGACAGAAAATACACCCAAATATTTTTAAAAAAATCACATAAAATGCCCAAAAAAGTATGTTGGACCAAGGGTTGTGTTGGGATTTGTCCCACTGAGTCCGGGAAAAGCCGAAGACGCGCTTGGGGTTTGCGGCAAAGGGAGAAATGTCCTTAAAAACAGTCCCCAAAACCTCCAAAATCTCAATGAAACACCAGGGTGTGGGCTTGGTTTGTTAAGGGATTGTTTTTAAATTAAAAATTCAAGGGGGAGAAGCCAAAAGAGGAAAGAAAAGAATAATTTATTACCGTTGAAAATCAAGCCAGCGGCTCATCGGGACGGTGTTGGACAAGCTGGAACCAAACTGGATTCCGTGACTTTCCAGCAGCTGCAGGGATGAAGGTCTCCAGGACCCTCCAGCCGGGAAAGAAAACCAAAAACACCCAGAACCCGGCTGAAAAAAAACTAAAAACAAAAAGAGGCAGGAAAAGTGAAAAGCCGGAGTTCAATGGGGCAGAGGCGACGCTCGACACCGGACTTATCTCAGCGGGAGCTTGGGGAAGGTTTTGCATCAGCACCAGGAATCAAAGGGAAGAATAAACAACCCCCAAACAAAACCCCAAAGCTGAGGAACCCCCTCCTAAAAGTTGAGAGAAAACCCGACCCAGGCTCTAGTTGAATATAAGTTTTTATCTTGATGCAACATCATTAAAACCGTCACAAATCGAAACAACAGGTCGTTAAAAACGCTTCGCACGATCAGTCCCTAAAATGCACCAGGCTCCCAAACTCGCTTTGTCCGCGGGACCCTTTTGTTTCCCCCCCAAAATTTGTTTTTTTAGCTTTTTTTTTCTCCTTTTTTAAATAAGCAACTCGTTTAAAAAAAAAAAACCCCAAAACAAACCCGCCCCGCTCCTCCGCGCAGGATCGGTCCCGCTTTCGCTCCAACGATTGCACGAATTCTTAATCCTCTTTTTTTCCTCTTGTTTCCACAACAAATAATGTGCATTTTCTTGCCGTCTGTTTTTGTCTTTTTTCTCTCCAAACATCGAGGTTAAAATAAGATTTTCCGTTTCCCGAGGGTTAATAAATAAATCTGGTGCATAGTGAGATAGCAGCCAACCGTTTGCAGTCCATATATTACTATATTGCCTTTCAGGTCACCCTAAAATTGTTACCTCTTCCCCTCCCTCCCCTCCCCACTATTTTTAAGAGCATAGATAATTTTAAATCTCTATAAAACAGTATTATTTCACCCAATCGATTCCTGTATATAGTGCATTCGGCTTCTTCCCAACATCGTTAAATTAACTCGGATATTATTTGCATGCTATTACATACAAACTTTTAAGACTCGTGTATTTTTTTTTCTCTTTTCTAAAGGATTTTAGGGTTTTTTTGTTGGTTTTTCTTTTTTTATGTTCGTTTTCTTTTTCTCGTAAATCACCAAGCAAAATATAGGCTCAAGGAAAATAAAAGAAAAAGAAAAAAAAGAAAAAAAAAAAGGCAAAAACGAACTAATTTTCTACATATTTACAAGGGTGAATAAGTTAAACGTGGCTCAGGTTTGCCGGCCGGGAATGGGGGGTGGGCGGAGGGGCCGGGCAGGGCGCAGCGCTGCCGGGGACCCCCCCGGCCGATCCGTGGGGATCCCTCGAAGAATAAAAACCCCGGTGGAGGGGAAAACCCGCAGGAAAAGGTGGGGAGAAGCCACCTGGATGGCGCTGATGCTCCCGGGAAGGGGGGCGGGTGGCCGTACACGTCCCGCATGCAGGGCTGCCCCCCGCTCGCCCACCCCGGGACCCCCACCCCGAGTCCCGACGGGTGGGTGCGTGGTGGGAGGGAGGGAGGGAGTTCAGCTTCCCCTCCCCAAAATTTCAGAGGGGATTTCATAATATTAATTTTTTTTCTCCTTTTTTTTTAAATATAAGCGGCGGGTTTGCTCACCCCGCATGAGGAAAAAGAACCAAAAAAAGGGGACCCCACCCCATCCCACCAGCCCGGCTCACATGAAGAAGTCAGCGGCGGCTTTCGGGGCGGCGGATGGGGAGGGCTCCCTCGGGAAGCCCCGGCCGGCCAACTTCTCATATTTTTCTTTGTACAGATCCCTTTCCTTGGCCAAGCGGGTCACCTCCTGCTTGAGCTGCTCCACCTGGCTCTGCAGTTGGCATTTCTCGTTCTCCAAGATGTGCCGCTGCTGGACCCGCTTGTAGCGGCAGGATTGAGCGTAGCCCCGGTTCTTCAAGGTCCTCCTCTTCTGCTTGAGGCGGATCACCTCCTCCTTGCTGAAGCCCCGCAGCTGCCGGTTCAGCTCCCGCACGGACATACTCACCAGCTGATCGTCGGAGAAGCGGTCCTCCAGGCGTAGGTGGTGATGATGATGATGGTGATGGCCGGGATGGTGATGGGCGGCCGGCGGCAGCTCCTCACCCCCGAAGGGCTGAGGTCGGAAGGGCTCGTACCCTTGGTGGTGATGATGATGATGGTGAGGGGCACCGATCAACGCCTCCACCGCGTCCTCCGGCGTCAGGTTGAGAGCTTCGGGGTTGAGGTGATGCTGGTAACCCGACATCCAGTACAGCTCCTCCAGCTGCTGCTTGGAGCCCAGGGAAGCGGCGGCGGCAGCCGGGGGGCCGGGGGCCGGTTGCCCACCGGGGCTGGGAGCGCAGAAACTGGGCGAGGAAGGCACGGAGGAGCAGGGCGTGCTGAGCGGGGTGGACGACAGGGACCCGGCGGGCAGACGGTGGCACAGCCGCTCCGCCTCCGCCGGCTCCTTCTTCACCTCGAACTTCATCAGGTCGAAATCGTTCACGTACTCGATGGCGAGGGGACTGGTGGGCAGCTCCGCGCTCATGGCCAGCTCCGAGGCCATCTCAGTCCATGGAGGGACCGGGGAGGGAGCCCCCGGGCACCGCCGCTCACCGAGGGTCCCGCGGGCTCCGGGAGCCTCTTCCGAGCGGGCTCCGGTGCGAGCGGCTGCCCGGACCGGGCTGCGGGACCCTCCGATAGGGGTTCAGCGGGGCTCCGGGACCCTCCGGTGGGGCTTTGGGGTTCAGCGGGGCTCCGGGACCCTCGGACGGGGATTTGCCGTGCGGTTCAGCGGGGCTCCGGGACCCTCCGGCGGGGCTTTGGGGTTCAGCGGGGCTCCGGGACCCTCGGACGGGGATTTGCCGTGGGGTTCAGCAGGGATCCGGGACTCTCCGGTGGGGCTTTGGGGTTCAGCGGGGCTCCGGGACCCTCGGACGGGGATTTGCCGTGGGGTTCAGCAGGGATCCGGGACTCTCCGGTGGGGCTTTGGGGTTCAGCGGGGCTCCGAGACCCTCGGACGCGGATCTGCTGCCGGCTCCGGGACCCTCCGGCGGGGCTCCGCTGCGGGGCTCAGCCGGGAATTCCCGACGGGACTTTGCGGTGGGATTCAGCCGAGCTACGGGACCTTCGGACGGAGCTCTGCCGTGACGCTCAGCGGGGCTCCAGGACGCTCCGAACGGGATCCGCTGCAAGGCTCAGCCGGGCTCCGGGACGCTCCGATGGACTTTGCGGGGAGATTCAGCGGCGTCCGAGATGGGGCTCAGCCGGGAACCGGGACCCTCCGCCGGGGCTCCGCTGCGGGGCTCAGCCGGGCTCCGGTGCTCGCCTCCGACGGGGCTTCGCCGTGCGGTTCAGCCGCGCTGCGGGACCCCCCGCCACCTCTCCGGGTCGGGGCTGGGCTCCGCTCCGCTGCTGGGCTCCGGGACCCTGCTCCGGCCGCCACGGCTCCGCCGCCGCCTGCGCTCGGTTCCCAATGGCGAGGAGCGGGCAGCGCCCTGCCCGCCCCTTCCTGCCTCCCCTGGCACCTGCCCCGGCCCCACCTCCCCGGGCTCCGAGCCTTCTTCTCCTCCTCCTCCTCCTCCCGCCGGGACACGGCGCCCTGGGGGCGGGGGCCGCTCCCCTGCCCGCCCCTACCCGCGACCGGCGCCGCCGCCGCCGGGAGCTCAATGGAACTCGCCGGCTTTTATACGGGGAAAGCGAGGCACGGCCACTCCTGCTGAGGCGGGGATAAGCTCTTCCAGCTTATCAGCATCCCCACATCCCGATTGGATTTGCATATCCCCACGGCAGCGCCCCCGGGGCAGCTGTCAATCTCCGGAGGTGGGGGGAATGCTCCGAGTACCCCCTCGGCTCCCGCATCCTATAACGTGGGGTTTTATCTCCCACCCTCCGCCCTGAACTGAGCCTGGAGTGGGGAGAAACATCCTGGAAATCCTAATTTTCTGCTCTACAAAAATGGGAAATATCCAAAAAGGAGTTGCTGAGTCTAAATCGGGTTTGGTGCCATCTCGCTGAGGGACCACAGCACAGGAATGCAGCCCCTTCCTCACCCCAGGAACAGCCCAGGATCCTTCCCAGAGCACGTCCATCCTTGCAGAAAGTCAAATAAATATAATTTTGGGGATTTTTCGGGATTTTGGCGGCCAGTGAGCAGCCATGTGCACCTCTGTGCTCCAGTGCTGCCTCTGTTTTCGGAGGGGGCATCGCACCTAGCACAGGTGACATCCACACCTGACACATGAACGGGAGTGTCACCAGATGGAGGACCAGGATTGCCATCCCAGCACCTGGAAAAGGCGTCACTGGCACCCTGAGGCAGCTGGTCAGAGCCCTGGATGAGGCCCTGGCTGGGATGTGCTGCTCCATCTGCAACCTCACGGCTGCTGCAGCCTGCGAGGAACAGGACTGGGAAACTGAGGCACGGGGCAGTCCCTGTGGAGTGGTCCCACCAAATCCCAAGGGATGAGCAGTTTTATCCCACAGAGGCTGCAACACCCACCCACTCATCTCCTCGGGTGCAGGATTGTCTCTGTCACTTGCAGGATGCATCCTGGGTCCCACTGCATCCCACCCTGCTGCATCCCACAGGCATCCCCTGGGATGTGGGGGGTCACATTCCCCTCATCCAGCCAGTGGCTGCTTGGGGACTTGGGGACACTGCTCTCTGTGGCTGTTTACTGACCCTTTAGATGTAGGGTCAAGTTAATGCAAAAAAAGGTGGTTTCAGAGGATGAAGACATTTATCCCGCTGCAACTTCAGCAATTAAAATCTCACATTATTGCTTTTGCTGGATCCGGCCTCTGGGGAGGGTCCATCTTTCTGCTGCTAATTGAGTCAGGGCAGGGAGGGGGGATTTATTCCCCTTGGGAAGGGTCATGGATGCAGGCAAAGCCCTAAACATGACCCCCATTTCCTGGTGATATCCCATATTGGACAGATATCCCATTTTGGAGACCCCAAATTTGGGCACGACTTGAGGGATGGGGCAAAGACCCAGACAACAAAAAACGCTTTTTGTGGGGTGGTTTTAACCCTTTTTGCTTCATTGTGTCACCCTAAATCCATCATCATCCCACTTGTGTAGCAGGATACGGGGATCCTGCACTGGGAAAAGATGGGGTGCCACCTCCCTCCCCCAGAGCTGCTCCACCTCGGGGGCACCCGGCCCCACCAGCAGCTGCCACCCTGTGGGACAGGAGCCACCAAGGGATTAGGAGCGGGCCGGGCTCCAGCGGGGCGTGGCTCCCCAGAGACACCCCCGGGGGTATTTTTAGGAAATGGCCGTGGCATGTCCCCAACCCTCCCCGCCACGCCGGGCCCGTCAGCTAAGTTTACTCACAGGGGGTCAAGTGACATAACCAGGCTGGTGGCCTCGGGATGGCGTCACCTTTCACTTTTAGAGCTCGTGTGCCCCATCACCCCTCGGAGCAGGGCGGGGCGCCCACCTGGGGCTGCCTCAGTTTCCCTGCATGGCACAGTTGGGGTGTTGGTGGCTTGGGGACAGTGACAGATGGACACACTCCATGGGAGGGTGGCATCCACCACGATGCACCTCATGGAGAGAGGGTGGGACCATCTTGGTGATGCTCCACCAGCATCTGCCCCACAAGCCGGTGCTGCTGCAGGAATTTTGGGGGGGAGGTAAATCACATGGAGAGGCTGGGAGGAGGATGAGGCCGAGGAGGAGAAGGTGGAGAAGGAGGGAGGGCAGAACAGCCACCCCGATGACAGGCAGAAAACTGATCCCGGCGGGTTACATTCACCCGGCACCTGCTTCCCCGGCAGGGGACCAAGAGCGCTGCCAGCAGCACCCTCCAGCAAGGCTTTTCCGGGAAATGTTTATGGAGCACTCCAGAAACTCCACCCTGTGCCAACCTCCCCGGGAATGTCCTTGCCGGGTCCCCGAGCCCAACAGAGCTCCACAGCCAGGATGGATAAACCCCACAGGAGCCCATTGCCGAGGAACTGAGGATGCTGGAGACAGAGGGAGAACCCACTGCACTTCAGTGACACCTCTCCAGGGGCCGAGTTTATCCCTGCTTGGAAATTAATCACCCCCAAGCAGAGCTTTAACGACAGCAGGCTGGGAATTCCAGTCCTCCCCGGGAAGGGAGCGGCGGTGCCGGTGGGCGGCGGAGGCAGAGCTGCTCATTGCCTCGTTTAATTAGTGCAGCACCAGATTATCCTCGTTAGGGATCCACCACTGGCCATCCCTGAGGATTCACAGCAGCACTGTCTCCTCCAAGGTGGTTTCTTGGGAATTTAGTTGGTTTTTTTTGGTTGTGTTTTTTTTTTAGGAAACCAGCACGTGAAGAAATATCGTTTCTGGGTGAAAGTTTTAAGAATTAAAAAAACACCCAAGGATTTAGGGATCAGAGTGACTCCTCCAATGGATTTGGATGGGTATTTAGTGGGATGTTCATGCACTGTTGAAAAAAGAGGAAAACCACAGGGAGGCTCCTCCATCCCAGGGGAGGAAACTCTTTTATTTACATATCAAAACACAGGAGTTAACAAAAGACATTTTCATATCAACAAAAACCACGACATTTTTTATTAAAAATCAACTCGTTGGACACACCCTGGGGCACAAGTGACATCCCAGGGTGGGGATCTGCTGGTCCTCCAGTGCCTGGGGGATGTTGTGGATTTGGGATGGTGACAAAACCCCTCAATGGGGGTCACTTGGAGAAGGGAATCCCCCTGTGGGGACCTGTTTGGGGGATGAAGCCACTGCCCATTGGCATTTCCCACCCCATCTCTGATCACACCTGGATACTGCATCCCCAGTTCTTCCCAAATCCCTCTGATGCCTTTTCCCTGCAGAATTTTGTCTGAGGGGCTTTGGATGAGTAAATCCCACAAATCATGTCTGTGTGGGGGAACAGCACTTGCCACCCCAAAAATCCCTTGGAAATTGCACCACATTGTTCCAGTGGCATAATGCTCTCCCTTCACTCTGCTCCTGCTTGGATTTGGAGGGTCCCAAAAAACCCCAAACCCTGGAGAGTTTGCTTGGCTTTCCCAATGGAGCCCAAACCCCTTTGGGATAGGGAGAGGTAGGGGTTGGGTCATGGGAGACCCCAAAATGTGATCTCAGCACCACGCCCAACACATTTCCATGAGGGATGCTCTCAGCTCCAGGAAATCTCCTCCCAAAAACAGGGGAATGGAGCAGGATGCGCTCTTGGAATGGTGGGATCAGGGCTGTGGGGGCTTTTCACCCATTACATCCCAGCAGGGTGATGTGGGAATGTCACCTGATGGCATTAAACCACCTCAGGTCCCCCTGTCACCTTGTGGCCAGGACAGCAGGGGAGGATGGATGGGGATGGGAAACTTCCCAGCCCCACAAGCATCCAAGGAGGTGGCAGGCAGGACTTGCCTTCAACAAACCAGCTGAAAAGGTGATTTACTGGTCAACTCCAAGATTCCAAACAGGAACGAGCGGCGCGTTCCCACGCTGCCACATCACTCCGTGTCCCAAAATCCCAGAAAAGCAGGAGGAGGAGGAGGGGGGTGCCATGCCTGGACATGGCATCCTGAGGTAGGTGCCAGGTCATTCCCTGGCTCTCCAGTTCCTGAGCTGGTCGGCTGCCACAGGATTGGGATGGATTCACAGCCGGGGCTTGATCTGCAGCCGTTTCCCTGGAGGGAGGGAAGGGAATGGTGATGGTGGGAAGGATATTCCCAAAGCTTCTCCCTGCCTGGTCATGGGAGGGAGCTAAAGCACTGGGAAATGGGGAATGTGGGCGGTTCTCCACCCTGGCAGCACCCACTGGACTCACCTCTGCCACCCAGAAGGGAGTTCTTGGAATCCTGCAGGGATGTCCCTGGCAAAATCCTCCTCCTTTTGGTGTTGCCTGGGAAGGGAAGGAAAGGAAGAAAAGAGGAGAAAGTCATTGAGGTTGGCTTGGGAATCCCTTGGAGTGCAGGTGTAGGAGTGTCCAGGGTTCCTCTTCTGCTTCACATCCCCCTTGGCCATGTCAAGGATGGAGGTGGCTCATTCCCCAAATCCCTGAGCATCCTCAGTTCCCCACAAGTGGCACTCAGAGGTCGCTTCCCACCACAGAGCAGCAAATCTGCTGCAAAATTCCCAAGTTATGGGTGAAAAAGAGAATGAAAAAGGATCCAAACCTTCCCACTGCTGAACGTCAGGACCTGATTTGGTGCTGGGATGGAGCCAGAAGGAGCTGAGCACCAGTTATCTTCCCCCTAAGCATTCCTAGCATCCCTTTAGGATGCTCCAGGTGATGTCTTCTGCTTGCTGGAACATGGTGCTTCCTCCAAAGAGGGTTCTGGATGCTCATGTAGAGCCAAAACACTGTGAAGTGCCTCTGGGAGGTGACCTCCTTGTAGGACAAGTCCAGCATTGTCCCATGGACCAAGGTGGACAGAGTGAAATCCTTCTCCACTTCAGCCACAATGCTGGGAGCTCTGCAGGATCTCCTATTTTCCTTCTCCAAAGAGTTTGGAGAGTGATGGGTGAGAAGGAAAGTGGTGGCCACTTGGCCACCAAAATGAAAGAGAATGGAAAAAAGTGGAGGTTTCCCAGGGGAAAAAAGGGATCCACAAAGGGAAAAGTTCCCCTTCACTTGGGATTAATGGAGGTGGAGAAGGTCATGGAGAGGATGGAGGGAATCCAGCCCAAACCCCCTCCAGATGTTCTGTTGCTCGTGTTCCCACAAAACTCTGCATGGAGGTGGGACCAAGGACACCTTTGAGCAGCCCTGAGAGCCCAAAGGAGAAAGTTTTTGGGGCAGGGGAGGCAGGATAGGTGAGGACCCAACAACTGGGAGTCCCCAAGAGTTTTCCTTCGCTTTCCAACTTGGATAAACAAACTTGCTGGGAGTCGAAGCCCGCTGGCAGTGATTCATCGCTCGGGAGTTAATTTATGGAAAATAAAGAGGGCTCATTTAGCACCTTTCCACCCTTAATATAACTCCCATACATCAGCAGGATGCACAGCAGACAGGGTGGATCTGGATATTCCTCACAGGCAACGCAGCCAAATCCAGCTTTTGGGAATGGTGACACAGAGCAAAACTTCCTTGTGTCCCCACCCTCCCAATTTTTCCTTCTGGCATCCAGCCAGGTGGTTTTTCCAGCCTGGGATCTGCCAATTCCAGCCTGGTTGCTGGAATGAGGGTCCTAAGCTTCTGGTTGTCACCTCAAGGGGTCAAAATCAGCATCTCCACATTCCTGAGCCACGGTGTGAGTCCAATAGGAATGGTGGGAATGGCTCAATTCCCTCTGGATGAGCCAGGGAAAACTTCCTTAGCCAATACCCGTGAGATAGCTCAAAGCAGGCATGATTACAGAAGTAGAAATATAGATTTTTTTTTTTTTTTTTTTTTTGAGAGAAAAAGAAAAAAGGTGATTTTTAAATCAACCATAATTAACTTCCTGACTTTGGTACAGAGCACACAGAACCAAGATACTTCCAGACCATCCATGATTGATTTCCAACAGATTCCTCAAAGAAATGAAGGTGGGAATGAGAAAATAAACCCAAAAGAGGGCTAAACTGGTTCAGTTCCTCCCCTTGGATTGAAGGAGATGGAGGAAGGATGGCACAGCCAAGGGGTGAACACAGCCAAGGGCTCCAGGAGGGAAAACCTGCACCAAACAGGGGTGTCACTCCACCCAACCCTGGCAAAGGAAAAGATATTTTTCCAGTTTTGTGCTTGGGAGATCCTGCAAATGGTGTGATCAATCTTGGGTCGCATCTCCAGCTCCTTCCCTCTCTCCCCCCGCCGCCTTTCCCAGCGCAATCCATCTTCCCAGGAACCAGGTACATAATTTCTAGTTAGTGAAAGCAACCCCCTTTTTCATTCAGATGATTGAACAGCTTCCAAAGAAGGAGAACTGAGGCTGGATGGTGAGTTTTCCATCGAAACCCGGGCGGATTTCGCTGAGCTTGTCAGGCTCATCACAGAATTAGCACTTCCAGGGCTCTTCCTCCTGATGGAAATCAACATTTATTTTGCCTAAGCCTAAGAAGGTGTCAGGCAGACGGAGAAACTTGCCACTCTTCTCTGGGAAAAAAGAGGGAAAAGAAGGAAATCTAATAGAAATATATTATCAAGTCTGAGGAGTGGACAGTGCAGTAAATCACACTTCAGGTGGCACCATTAGATTTTTCAATAAAACCTGGTTTTCCCCCAGCCGGAGCCGAGTGGCTCCAGCTGCATCCGACAGGGAAGTTAAAACCAAATTTGTTTCATCCAGATGCTGATCTGAGAGGGACTGAAAGGGATTTCAAGGTGGGGAATCCTCTTGGATGAAGGGTGAAAGGAGGTGGGTCTGGGCCTGGGTCCCAAATCCTCTCCCTGCTCATCATTCCTGACCCCTAAGGATGAAAAAATTGGGTTTCTCCACAAGGTGGGGAGGTGGAAAGAAGCTGGAGATGTCTCACATAAGGGGTGAAGATTCCAAAGCCCCAAAGCAGCAGGATGCAGGGAGAGAAAACTCCTTTGCAGTTTTCCAAACTTCAGCATCCAGCAGGAGAAAAGCTGGAATTTTTGTTGGTTTCCTTTCCTCAACAACCTGTTGAAGTTTGTTTGGTCTCCATCATTCTCCTGGTGCCACCAGAGAGTTTCATCCTGTCCTGCATCTTCCTCCTGGAATGCTCAGAGCACCCAAGGCTCAAGGTTTAATGCCATGAGGAGAAATTCCTTCCAAACACACTTCTCCTCCTCATTCCCAAAAGAAAAATATCCTTTAACCCTTTCCAGGACATCTTAGGAGAGTCCAGATGCTGAATCTGCCTTGGAAAGGTCTTTTAATTTCACTGCCAAAGTGCTCCTGGAGAAACTTGAGCTGGGTGATGCATTATTATTATTATTATTATTATTATTATTATTATTATTATTATTATTATTATTAGTATTATTAAAAACTCAAGAAGAAAAGATGGGGTGGAAGGGTGGAAAGACCAGCAGCAAGGGCTACATCCCAGAATTTTCCACAAATGGTTTTTCATGTGGAAAAAGCATATGGGGAGGGTTGGATCTCCATCCTGCACTAAATCCATGTGATGATAATTTGCACTGGAAACTCATCCTGCTGCTCTTCCACCCAAACTTTCTGCCACAGGTGGATGAGACCCTAAAAGCTGAGTCTAAATGAACCCATCCCTCAAGCAGGACAACATGGATCCATCAAACTGGGGAGGCTCAAGCTGAACATCAGGAAAAATTTCTCCATGGAAAGGGTGGTCAGGCATTTGGAAGGGGCTGCCCAGAGAGGTTTGGAGTCCCCATCCCTGGAGGTATCCAATGAATGATTTGGCTCTGGTAACAAGGTGGGGATTAGTCAGAGGTTGGATTTTGATGATCTCAGAGGTCCTTTCCAACCTTAATCCTGTGATCCTTCCATCTCCATCCCCTACATCCACCAGACACTTTTAGGCTTGGGACACTTTCAGCCTTTGGGGTGCCACAGATGACCCAGGTGTTGTTGGAGGCTGGGGCTGGATCTCCTCATGTCTTGTTGGCTCTGAGAAGCTCCAAAAGTCAGAAACTTTACTGTGATTTAACTTCCACATTGCAAAGTGTCCAATTTAGGACCTGCCAAGTTGCACTTCTTTGCAACTAAAATATTTTTCTTCCATATTAATTTTTTAATTTAAAAAAATAATTTTTTTCATGGAATCCTAAAATGGTTTGTATTGGAAGGGACCTTAAGGACCAATCCCCATGGCCAGGGACATCTTCCACTATCCCAGGTTGCTCCAAGCCCTGTCCAACCTGGCCTGGGACACTTCCTGGGATGGAGCATCCACAACTTCTCTGGAAAACCTGTGCCAGGGCCTCACCACCTTGGAGATGTTTGTGACCACACAGAGAAATCAATTCTCTGTATTTTATCCCCATTTCTTCCTCCCAAGAGGAAGAAACTGCACCAAGTCCTTCTGGGGTCAAAGCTGACAGTGATGCCAGCTCCTGTTATCCCAGGACAACTTCCTTGTGTCCAAATCCTCCACCCCCAACCATGCAGATGGTTCATGGAAAGTTCCAGGGCATCTTCTGCCACCAACTTGACTGATTACAGGCTTGGTTGCCTCACCTGGCTGCCAAAAAAGTTCTGGAGCAAAGATCTGCTGGCAGAAGAAGGACTGAAGGAGATGAAGATGCCATGGGATCCAAGGGGGACTGGCCACATCCACAAGGAAGGCAGCAGCACTGACTATATCCTAAATTAATTTGGGGTTGTCCTGTGCAGGACCACGAGTTGAACTTGAAAAAAAAATTGGGATATTCTCTAATCCTGCGATTCCCGGACCTGAGAATGGCTGGATCAACACCCACCACCGAGTGGGGCAGCACTGGGATCATCCCTCATCCAGGAGGAGAAAAGAGGAGAAAACCCAACATCCCAAACTCCTCCCTCCTGGAGCAGAAGCCGTAAAGAAACCCGAGTTCCTCGGCAGAGCCGTTAAAAAAGGCTGGAGCGAGCATCTTCCGCGAGCGTTACGACCGTGAAATACGGCGCTGAAACGACGGCCGTATGCTCCGAACCCGCAGCCCGCCGAGCTGCCCGGGCTTTATCGGCACTCAGACGTGCAGAGAGCTGTAAAATGTTTACAGAAAGGGTCGTTTGCGGCTATAAAATCCTCTTTTCTCTCCTAAACAAGGCTGAGCGGAGCCATTTACAAAGGCCGGAATGTTCGTCGGGGGAGAGGGGAACATCTGTTCTCTCCAGGAGCTCTGCAGTGATCTTCTCGAACAAATTAACTAAAATGGGTGCTTTCTAATTAAATTAGCACTCGATTGGAATGGTTTGCATTGGTGCAATTAGCGCGGCGAGGCCAGTTAGGCTCCGGCACAGGCGATTTAACTGGAAGGTGAAATATGGAAAAGCCCATTACCTGGAAAACGGGAGTCAGAGGGTAGGGAAGCCTGTTCTGCCTCAGGCTCTGTGCTCCTGGGTGGGTGACACAAGGTGAAGGATGGGATGCCACCAAAGCCACTCTTCCCATTTGGGATGCTCAGCTGGGAGCAGCTGGCTGGCCCCCTGCTGCACGGATTGGCTTTTGGAGGATGCACCAGCGCCCTCAAATTACAGAATCCCGGAATCATTTCGGTTGGAAAAGACCTCTGACATCAACCTTTATCCAATCACCACCTTGTCAACAAATCACTCTTCCAACCCCAATTTCCAGGTTCCCCTGGAGGGCTGGGAACACGACCACATCCCTCCTTTCCAGCCCCCTTTCCCTATCCCGAGCCCAGACCCCCACTGAGACCCTGCAAGCTCACACTGTTGCCCATGCTGGTCCTTAAAGGTCATCCCCAAACTCCTTCCCTGCCCCTCCTGTGTTTTTCCTCATTCCTCTTGCATTTCCCAGGATTAAAAGGGCATTTTCTCCAATTGTGACCGTTTAATCAAGGAATTCATCTCATTCCTTAATAATAATACCATCCCAATAATTCGTGTGTCAAATTCAGGCTTCACAAGCACAAACCCAACATTATCATTGGCACAGCTCCCCAGATCCCACCCCCAAATCCCACCAGAGTCTCCAGCTACTTTCTAGCTCTACACAAGGATTCATCCTGACCACCTGCCCAGCTCCAAACTCAGTCTCAGGATCACCAAATATTCTGAAGGGATACAGCAATATTGGAAGGGATCCACAAGGATCATGGACCCCAGACCAAGTGATGTGGCCACCAAGAAGCATTTGGTCCTTTAGAAGCCTCAATCCCATTGTCCTCTTGGGATGGTGGCCAGGGCTCCTCTTATCCCATTGGATTTGGGGGTCCTCAGGTGCTGCTGCGCCCCCAAATCCCTTGGCTGGGATTAAGATGAGACCTAAGGATGGACAAACCCATGGATCAACATTCCCATGACTCAGCATGTCATCACTTTGGCAGGGAAATTGTTTCATCATCAGATGATTTTACAGCCATCTGTGATTCCTGCCTGGTTTTCCTTTCCTATGGATTCTCCAGCATCTCCTGGAGCTTCCCTGGGCAAAGGAGCACAAAGGGATGAGTGCCCTGACCCCTTCCTGCCAGCTTCACCCAGCCTTCCTGCTGACATTCCCAAACAAACCAGCTCCTCCTCCTCATCTCCCACCCAAAACACCTGGAAATCATCCTCCCTTGGATGCACACAGCAGAATCAAGAGGAAAAGGATGCCCTTGCTCCCAAGTTCCTGCCAGCTGCTGAGTGTATTCCAAGGCATTTCAACAGTCTTCTAGTCCATGAATTAATTGTTCTAACTTCATCATGGAGATAAAAATCCCAGATAAGTCACTGCTTTGGCAACTCTTCCCAAGATCAAAAGGGAGTTGAAGCTGGGCCAAGGAAAAGGAAGGAGGGGAGAAGAAATCCCTGGAAAGCTGAGTGTTCCACTCTGTGCTGTGGAGAGGAGCACTCCCAGCTGGAATGGTCCCCTCACTGTGCCCACCCAGCATCCATGCTCTTCTGTGATTTCAGGAAAATGTTGCTAATCCTGGCAATTCTCTTTCCTACAGCGTTAAGGCATCTCAGCCCTCCCTGGCTTGAAGTGGCTGAGCCAGGCACAGCCTGGCAGATCCTTATGGATGATCCTGTAAATGTTTCAGCCTGGCTTTTGCAATGGAATTCATCCCTTATCCCAGTGGGAAACTGCTCCAGCTGTGTGGAAAGCAAGGATCAAAGATGGGAAGGGCTCACACTGAGCCAAATCTTGCGCCAGCAGAGCTGGCAATGGGAATTTCATTGTCACTCCCAGAAAATATTGTGATTTCTGAGCCCATTCTTGGATAGTGCTCCAGGGATGAGGCTGTAAATCCCTCTGGAGAAGGATATGAGAGGAAAAGGGAAGTGTGGAGAATAATCCAGCCAAGAACCTCCCACTCAGAGCTGGGAAGATCCAGGCAGAATCCCAGCCTTGCCATTTCCATCCATACCTGTGCTCCTGTGGTACATCCCTGGAGCACCCCAAAATCCCATCCCTTTAGGGATTTTCCCATGGAGGAGCTGAATGAGGAGAGGAGGAACCAAGGAGAACATTGGAGAAGCAGAATCTGCTTGCTCTCACATGTCAGAATTGTTAAAAAGTTCTGCTTATCCTAAACCACATTTTCCAAAAATTGTACTGACTTACAAAGTGTATAATCCCAGACTAACAGCTCTTCCTTCAAACTTCCAACCTGCAAATACTCCACCCCACTTCCCACTGGACTGTTTTTACTGGAAAGCCTCAAAGCTATTTGGGAAACAGGTGTGATGGATGGCCCAGAGGTCCTCCAGAGGCAGAGCATCCTTGCATCCCACTACACACCTTCCCTATAGGGCAGTGCTGTGATTCCACCATGGAAATGAGACTGGATTCATCACTGGATAATTTACAGGATAAGGAAGGAGTTGATAAAATAAGGGCACAAAGTCCTCACACATAATTTTGGGAACAGACACAATGGGAATCCTGATTGGAGTTTGGACTCCCAGTCTTTACTGATTTGGTGATTCACAAGGAACATGGACCTGCCAAAATCCACGGAGAACAGCAGAAAATAACTTTTTTTCTTGGAAAACCAGAGCAGCTCCAAGCAGAGGATGTGATTCCTACCTGGTTCATCCTCTGGCTCGTCCTCATCCCTCTCCTCTTTGCAGCCCAGGGAGCCAGGAGATTCTGGGGATCGGAGGGAGATGAAGGATGGCAGCTTTTGCAGGCAGCTGCTTGGCTTGGGGTCCTCCTCTTTCCAAAACTTAACCTCTTGCTCTGCACTGGAGGGTCCTGGAATTTCCCCATCATCCTGGAGCAAAACTGGATCATTCCTGCAGGAATGGGAAAATAATAAAAGTAAACCAATCCCACTTGGCAACACTGGACATGGCATCACATGCAATGGAAGAGGCTTGGAGCTCCTGAGTCTCCATCCAAGGCCATGCTGTATACTTGATTTCCCTGGAGCCAGCAGAGATTCAGCTGAAGTTTCTCCCTCTCCAGCTGGATTCCCTGTCCTTCACTTCCCTGCAAGGTTCCCAGCTCCTCAGGCTCTTGTGGAGGTGCTGGGCTCCTGTTTGTGGTCGAGCAGAGGGAAGGGGAGATGGGATGGCTTGGAGGTGTCCTGCTGGGCTTGGCTCATTCCCAGCCCTGCCACTTTCTTCCAAGCTAACTTGACACTCCAGCTCCTTTGACATGTCTCATGATGGTGCCAATAAAGGAAAAAAAAACCCTCTGGAACAGCTTCCAAGCTGGGGTGTGCTCCCTTCCCAGCGGAGGAGGACGCCAGGAGCCTCCCAGCAAGCCAGGCCTGGGCTCATTCCTCCTTCCCTAAAAAGAGCAGGGAGCTATTTTACACCTCGTTCACACCGGGAACGTGAGCTGGGTGTCATTCCAAGGCTCTTCTGTCACCCGGGATAAGTTCGGAGAACCCACCGAGCTGCTGGTCCCCCTTTGCTGCCTTACAAGGCAGGGCCAGGATGAGGCCCAGGCCCAGAGCATGGAGGATTCCAGGAGCATGGACCAGCCTGGCAAAGCTCCCAGGTCCCTCCCTTTCCATCCCACCTTCACTCCCACCTCCCACTGCAAAAAGCCACGGAGAAGCCAAGCACCCAAATCGATCCTCCCTCTTCCCACTGAGCAGGACTCGGAGATTTTTGCTTTTAAAGCCAAATTTCCATTTGGCTTTAGTTTTAATTCCATTGGGATGTCGTTGTCCTACATGCAGGATTTGGGAGTGAGAGCAGAGGACGTGCCAAGCTCAGGAAAATCATTCTCCCTGTGAGGATGAGGATTGACACGTCCATCATCAGCCTGTGGCTCCATCCCAGCACCCAAAAACATCAGGGAGAGCTCAGAGAGCTTCCAAGGATTAATCAAGGTCCCAGCCTGGCACCAAACTTTTCCAAAGCCTCTTATCTCCATGTCCATCCCCATTTCTGATTCTCCAGCCCCTCCATGCCATGGAGAGGTGTCTTGGGTTGCAATACAAGATGTGGCCAGAAATGTGTATTCTATCACCATCTGTTAAAACCGAGTGGGGTTGTGATTCCTTATCTCTGTGGCACATACCATCTGCTAATGGGCCATCTTTAAAACCAGGTGGGGAAATCATTTTTATCTTTTCCACAACCCATCCTCCCTCCAGGAAGAAATCATCTGTTGATAATGGGCCATTCAGTCCCACTGTGTGACTGATAAAATTACATCATCTCACTGGGAGATGCTCCAGCCAGGGGAGGAGCCAAGCCTCTCCTACCTAGATTAAAAAACTGAGATTTTGAACAGCAAGTTATCCATCTTTTCATTGAATTCCAGAGGAACACTGGACCTTTTCCACATCATTCCTGCACATTCAGAGGAAAACTGCACCTTCTACAGGAGCACTGCTCCAGCTGAACCACATCTGCCACTGCAGGAGGATGCAGCCACCATTGAATGGGACTGCTGCCAACACCCTGACTGACTGACGGGTGTCAGGTTGGATTCTGACTCTGTCACTGTTTTGGGATTGCTCTTTGTAATACTGTATTTCTATTTTAATTTTCCTAGTAAAAAATTGTTATTCCTAATTCCCCTATCTTTGCCTGAGAGCCCCTTAATTTCAAAATTATAATAACAATTTGGAGGAAGGGGGTTTACATTCTCCATTTCAAAGAGAAGCTTCTGCCTTTATTGGCAGACACCTGTCCTTCCAACCAGGACAAGAGGGCTCAGCTCTGGTCTCCAGCATGGATGTAAGGAAGAGGGATGATGTTTTCCAGTTTCCCACATAACTATGGATAACCTGGACCCACTTTCAGCAGTGGAATCTCCATCAGGGCTCCTCCATTTCCAAGACAAATGCCTCAAAGATACCTGGAGGTGCTAAAGCCCTGGATGGCACATTCCTAAGGGTGAATCCACTCTTTCCTCTCCATCAGCTTTTCCTCAAGCATGGACACTGCCCATCCCAGAGGTGGCTCCATCAGGAAACACCACAGTGACCCACCTCAACAACATCTTAAAATAAACCAGGATACAGATTAAACAAGCCTGGAAAAAGGAAAAATCTGGAGCAGGTTGGGAAGAAAACTGTTAAATGAAGGAGAATGAGCTCTTTCCTACCTGCCTGATGCCTCCTGGATCCGTCTCCACTTGGAAGGGGGGTTGTTGTGGTCTCCATCCCCTCCAACCTGCTGTGGCTGACGTCTCTTCTGGGGGTGCAGGAGCTTGCACTGGGCACCCTTGGGACAGACACCTTTCTTGGCAAAGTCAGGACAAACCAGAGTGTGCTTCTTCTTGCACTGCCAGGGAAAGAGGGAACAGGGTTGGAAAAGGCAGGGAAAACCCAGTGGGAGCACAGGAATCCACAGCTGAGCTCCTTCAGGTGGCACCAACCCCTTGCTAAAGGGAGAGAGAGGGATGTGTTGGCATTTCCTTCTCTGCATCAAAACAATATTCCAGGAAAAAGTGCTACTAAAAATAATATTCTAGTCTGGTACATGTCACACTCACCCACAGTTTTCCAAGTGCTTGATTTTATGGATTCAAATCACCAAAGCCTTAGCAGCAGTGATTTACTCCTGGAGAAGTTCCAAGGAGTTTATTTGGGCTGGAGAAGCTGGTTTTGGAGATGACTCAGGGTTTTGTTGTCCCAGACATGCTTAGGACTTGGGAAAAGAGCAAAGAAGAGCCTGAACAAAATCCTTTTAGGACTTATTCTGGGATTTCTTCCTGGACCAGCCTTCTGAGGAAGATGAAGCTCAACCTGCTCTTCCCAAAGCTTGGTTGATGCTCTCCCATCCAAGGAAACTTAGTGTGGCCATGGAATGGGGCTGTTAAAACAACAGCATTGAGATGTTCATCCCTAAAAATGTTCCTGCACTTCCAGCTGCAGATTTTGGCAGCTTCCAGCAGCCACCAGTGGGAATGAGGTGTCATCAGCATCCCAGAGCTTCCCCACAAGGCTTTCTGCTGGGAAATGCCACTTTTTGGCAGTGGGAAAGTCAGGAAGAGATGCAGGCAGAGAAGAGGAGATGCTTTCAGCTGGGATTTCTATCTGAGTGCTTGGGAATGAAGGTGGGAGGAAGGAAAAAGAACAGTCTCTCTCTAATCTCAGTTCCCTGCAATCCACAGATCTCATCCCAGCATATCCCAAGGGATGAAGGGTGGGAGCAGGTCCTGGATCCCTCTTAGTTCCACATGGACCCACTCCCACCCAGGATGCTCCATCCCACCCAGCTTGGCTTTTGCATCACATTGTGACATCCAGGGAGAAACTCAACCCAACACAATGAAAAATTCCCAACTCCAACATCCATCCCCTTCTCCATGAGAAATGTGTGTCCTTCCACACTCAGATCCCAATGCATCCCATTCCTCCATGCTACAGACACTCAAATTCTGGGGAAAACAAGATAAATCCATGGGGAGAGAAACACAGGGAGGGTTCCTGCACCACCATTCTGGCCTGTTTATAAAAATCCACCCTGCCAACACTGCAGGATGGAGGTCAGCTCCTGCCCTTTTAATGCAACTTTACTTGGGGGACACGGGAGCAGCTCCCAGTGCTGACCTTTGGGATTAAGCAGGATCCCTGCTGAGCTCTCTCCTTGAAAAGCAGAAGGATTCTGCACCTCCATGGCCTGGGGCTGAGCACTGAAGTCAGCAGCAGAGCAAGGAGCTGGTGTGCTGGAGGTTGGGGAGCAGCAGGAGGGCTGGGATCCACATGGACACACGGATATGGGCTCCATGGGGGAGACAGCTCAGTGATAGTGCTGCTTTTTCACAAAAAAAACCCCAAACATTTAAACCCCCCATTCTTATCATTTTCCACTTCTTATTTCAAGGAGCTGGAATGGGAAGTAACTATACAACCAATGGGAAACCTGGAAGTGGAGTCAGGTCTGAACAGTGCCTGGCTTTGCCATTACACCCAAATTCTCTGTTTTTATGGAATCATGGAATGCTTTGGGTTGGAAGGGACTTAGAAATCATCTTGTTCCAACCTCCTTCCATTATCCCAGGTTGCTCCAAGCCCCCTCCAATGTGGACTTCAACACTTCCACAGATGCAGCAGCTACAGCTTCTCTGGGAATTTCATTCTAGCACTTCACCACCTTCACAGGGAATAATTTCTTTCCAATAAAGGTCTCCCTAGAACCTTCTTGTCTCTAGGCAGGACATTCCCAGCTCTCCCAGCCTGGCTCCACAGGATATTTTCTTCATTTTCTCACTTTACCTGCACACAGAGTACATCCTGGACGAAAGAGAAACATTTGGGAAAGGTGGTGACCAGACAGGAATTCCAACACAGGAATTTCTCCCAAAATATTAGCAAGTAGAAAAGTAAATCTCTCAACCTAATAACTTCTTTTAAAATAAATGGGACAAAATTAGGGAAGAGAGAAAAAATAAAGGAACAGCCCATTAGGGACTGAAGACTGGGATGAATGCATGGGCAGAGATTCTAAGCTCACCTGGAAGGGACAATTCCAATGGAGCATGAGATTGTGGGGATGGGCCCTGGTGCCAGGTCCAGGTCTGACCATCCCCAGCTCCTGGAATCACAAAATATCCTGAGTTGAAAGGAACTCCCAAGGATCATCAAGTCCAAATCCTGGCTCTGCTCAAGATGATGCCTGAAAATGATGTGAAATCCCCTTCTGTAAAGGGGTTTCCAGCACAAAATGGATTTGGAAAGGAGAAGAGCAGGAAAGCAGAAACCCTGACCTCAAAAAAGCCACATGGATGAATCACTGCTACATCGAGGAATTGTGTTCTTTTGGGAAAAGGCCAAGAAATGTGGCTGTTCCTTCCCAGTGGGGCACCAGTTATGGCTGGGCACCAGGATCAGGATGTGCCACCACCCAGCCCCAACCTCCAAATGAACCTTGGAGCAGCCCATGTTTATTGGCTCCATGGTAAAAAGATACTTTCATAAAGAAAACAAACCCTGTGTGGCTAATCCTGGGGCTGTGTCCCTAGCTCAGGTTTCTAATGGCTTTTCCACACTGCTCCCAGTGCTCCTGCCCTGACTCCATCCTCCTTCTCCCACAGCTGGGATGGTGAGGCTGGAATTGCCTCCAGAGGCTGGAAAAGCCCCTCTGTTTATTTACAGTAGCTCCCCTGCTCCTGCCAGACCCAGCATGCTGGGGCTGGGTTTCCAAAGGGAATTTTGCCCAGCGGGGCTGTGGGGTGATGCTGGGGGCCATCTGATCCCTGCCACCTGTTGGGGTGGCTAATTATACCCCCCCTCAGGACCCCTGCCAGACCACAGGTTGGGCCATAAAAAGGGAAAAAAAAAAGTCTGGTCCTTTCCACCAGAGAGATGAGAAAACCCCAGAGAATCCCTAAAAAGCCACAAGGAGAAACCTCACCCCACTCCTGCTCCATGCCAACACCCCCATGGATGTGTCCCAGTCCCAGTGTCCCCACTGTGGGGTTCCCCCCACAGCCTGTCCAGCAATGCCCAGGGTTGGGATGGTGCCCAGCTGGCAGAACTCATGTCCAGGACTCCTCCCTGGCTGCCAAGGCAGCTTTGGGTGAAATTCCAGGTGCTGTCAAGGATCCACAAGGCCTTAAATGGTCCAACGTGCTCCAGGAGTGAGACAGGGATGAGGAGGTTTGCAGGGCCCAGCCTTCTTTAGCAGGGAGCTGGCAAAGGAGGAGGCAGCAACTGGTGGAAAGTCCTGGCTCAATCTTGGGAATGATGTTAATGAACATTTTCCACGAACAAGCCTGGCAGGAGGGGATGGAGGGTGGGAGGAAGGTGAAGCTGGGTCACTGGACCAACCAACAATCACCCACTGACCCTATGGGGTGGGGAGGAGAGATCCCACCCAGCCTGGCATTCCTGGATCCTGGGCAGCACTTTGGCCAGGTTGAACTTCTCAAGTGTCTCCAGGCTTCATCTCACCCCCTGCTCCTTTCCCAGCACTGGGGGACAGCAGGTGACAAGGGTTGGACTTTGATGATCCTTGTGGGCCCCTCCCAACTCAAAATATTGTTATTCTGTGAAGAGATGACAAAGTGGAACATCTTCCCATCTCCTTGGGATCCATGTCCATACCTTTATCCATCATGACAGACACAAATCCCACCAAACAGATCTTAAGGAGAAGGGGAACATTAAAATCCCCAAAACTCAACTGCCTCATCTCCAGTGTTTTCTATTTTTTAAAGCCCTCTTGAGCATCCATGCAGCTTTTGCTGCAGCTGTTCCAGGTACCCCCATGGCCAAGCAGTGGGATTAATGGACTGGATGGATGTCAGGCTGTTTTAATGTCCTTCTAAGTGGCTGTTGGGAAGTGATGGCTGGAGGTGCCGGGGCTGTTTTGACGCCGCTCTGAAGTGACAGCCAGTAAATGGCTTTTTTATAATTGGGTGCAGATGGAAACAGCCTTAAAGGAAAAAAAAATACCAGCTCACTGTCATTAAAACCTGGAGGACAATACATCTGAACATCATCCAGACTGGAATAATGATGGAAGCATTTAACCAATGTGGTTATCTGAAGGAATTTGCTCCCAAACGGGTTTCTGCCCTCAAAAGGATTTGCCCAGCAAAAGGTCTGCAGCAAAGGGATGACTCCTGATGGTCATCTCCTAATGATCAGAGGGATTTGGGATCTAAAAACTCCCTAGGATCCACTGCAAATCCATAAATTCTCTCCTTTGGTTTTTCCAGGAGATAAAACAACATTTGAGCTAAAATACCTCTGGAGCTGGAGCAACACCAGGATGGTGTTTTAAAAATTATTGTGAAAATTGTATTTAAGAGGAAGCAAAGCAGCTGGGAGGGAATTCCTGCCCATGGCAAGGGGGTGGAACAGGATGGTCTTTAAGGTCTATTCCAACCCAAACCAGCCTGTGATTCCAGGATTCTGTGGAACAATGGCACCACCCACTTGGTGTCATCTGCAAACTTGCCAAAGTGGAACTCAATCCCATTATATCATTAATGAAGGCATTAATACCACTGGTCCCAGTACAGACCCTTGAGGGACACCCCCTGTCACTGGTTTCCACTGGATATCGAGGCTGTAACTTTTTGGACATCCAGAAAGTGAATTCTGAACCTGGCATTCATCCCTTTGTGGCAATGCCTATGGAATTCAACCATCCCCTGCCCTGCTTTGAGGAATCCCATTTCCAGGCACCTCCACAATCCCAATGATTCCAAAAGAGCCACTTTCACATGGGCTCCCCACCAATGAGAATTGCCACCCCCAAATCATCACTGCTGGCTGTGGAGTGAGGCAGACACCCACTGACATTCCCAACAGCCTCATCTCCATCAGGGATGATGGGCTCCACCACATTCCTGGTTCCAGCTGGCTCAGGGAAGGAGCACAGTGGGATCCTGGGGTGCATTAGGAAGAGCAAGTTGAGGGAGGTGATGCTGCCCCTCTCCTCAGCACAGATGGGACACATCTGGAGTGCTCTGCCCAGTGCTGGAGACATGGAGCTCCTGGAGCAGGTCCAGAGGAGGACAAGGATGATGAAGGGACTGGAGCATCTCTGAGAAGGAAAGGCTGAGGGAGCTGGGGCTGCTCAGCCTGGAGAGGAGACACAGCTGAGAGGGGACCCCATCCCTGCCTGTCCCTGTCTGCAGGGAGGGCTCAGAGAGGGACCAGGCTCTGCTCTGGGGGCCCAGCAATGGCACAGGAGGAACAGGCAGGAACTGATCCCAGGAAGTTCCACCTGGACATGAGGCAGAACTTCTCCCCTGGGCAGTGACCAAGCCCTGAACAGACCAGAGAGGCTGTGGAGTCGCCCTCACTGGAGATATTCCAGAATTCTCTGGGCACAATCCTGTGCCAGGTGCTCTGAGATGACCCTGGAGCTTGGACCAGATGCTCCATTGTGGTTCCTTCCACTCTGTGATCCTGGGAATCACCCACTGCTCACAGGATGTGGGGATTTTCTGACAGAGAACACAGCAGATCAAAGGGAGATTACAGACAAGAAGCAAAGAACCAATCTGCTGGGTTTTGGGTTCATCTCTACAGAAGTTCAGGCTGAAATCAGGAACTCTCTACCTCATCACTACATTCCTGCTTTAGAGCTGTGATTCTGTGGCTGCTCTTCTCCCAAACTTCACAATTCTCACATTTTGTGCCCCACCTCCTTCTACAAAGATATTAAAGTGCAAGAAAGAGAAAATCTCAGCCTGGGATTTATCTTGGTGCTGTTATCAACAGTCCCAGGCTATTAAGCAGTTCCAGTTCATCCTGATAAGCCCCATCTTTAATGTAAGGGTCAGAATTCCATTGGAGATGCTACAGTTAAATTAAAGGAGCAATAAGAACCCTCATTATCCCATTACAAACTATGAGATACAACTGGAAACCCACAAGATTTCCATAGAGATACACAGATAGGATTGGCCAGGGAAGAATCCTGACTGGTTTTAAACCTCTTCTGAAGGCTACAGAGTGTTTCCAGTGGGAAGATCCCACCACCATGACTGGGATTTATCATTTATTATCAGCAGCATTCATTGCTCAAAGGATGTGGACAAGAACTCAGCATTTCCAACAAACCAATGGGATGAACCTGGAGAGATTTCAGCTGGCTCAAATCCATCCTGGACACTACTCAAGGCCTTAAAAACAGCCCCATTACCCATCTTACACATTCCTTATTTTAAATAAAAATTTCACTTACTCATCAGTTTGGTGACTGAAGATTTCTGCTACACATTATGGGGGGGAAAAAAAAAATCCCAAATCAAGCTCTCAGAAAACATCTGTCAACCAAAGCCAAAATTAAGGATAAAACAAAATGAAGTTGCTTTTCTAGCTGATTTTCATACAGCTGCAGTAGACTATAAAAGAGCTATCAAAGGCAGAGCTCTCCATCAGCTATTTCCAAATTATTATAGAATCAGGAAATTGTTTAGGTTGGAAAATCCCATTCCCCCAGCACTGCCAAGGCCACCACTAAGTCATGTCCACATGTGCCACATCCACAAGGCTGTTAAATCCCTCCAGGAATGAATATTCCACAACCTGCTGACAACTCTTGGTCCAAGAGTTCCTCAAGGAAAAGCCAAGTTGGTTGGGATTCAACATGGGATCAAAGGAAGGGAAAAAAAGACCCAGAATCACCAAGATCTGATGGCTGTGAGGAAAGAAAAATGCTGGTTGAACCAGAAAAACCATGAGATCAGAAAGCCTGAACAGTGTTGAACTTCACCTTTCCATGAGAAAAGATTAAGGCAAACAAGGATCCCAGGCTGCTGCTCTCCATCATTGGGCAATTAAGAGGAAACCCCACAGAAATTTAATATTTACTGTTGTAACACAGCTCATGTGGCGTTTTCTAAAGAAATGTGTTAAATTGAATGTATCAAACACACAAAATAAGTTTCTGGAGGGAAACTGTTGAACTTCCACCAGAAAAGGAAAAAATAACCAACCAAACACACAAAAAACCACACAAGGACAAGGTTTCAGCTGAGAAAAAAACCCCACATTTGGATTTTCTACAGCAAAGTCAAGCAGCTGCCACTGCAAAAAAACACCAAGCTCCACCTGGAGGAGGAAAATTATTCTTCCCAAGGAAGCAGCACTTCCTCAGGCAGTGCTGCCCCTGTCCCATATTTTTTACATGGATAAAACAGAAATTAGAGTTTGGTCTAATAAAAAGATGGATTTAAGGAATCAGATGAGCTGGATGAGCAGTCCCAGCACAGCTCAACCCTCCTGCCATGGCAGTGCCCATGTCAAGCTCCACCATCACAAGGCTGGCTGTGCCAGTTGGGATTCCAGAGGGATGGGAACAGATTCTCCTCTTATCCATGATTTATTCCAGTACATCTCCTTCCCAGGGAAGCCTAGTTGTTTAATCTCACTGTGTCTCACTGTTTAACAGCTCCCAGGAGGGAACAATTTACCCACAGACTCCAAGACAGCCAATGGAAACAATCCTGGAGAGAGATTTAATGCTGCTCTGGTGCTAATGGGCACAGAGGGGGGGGGAAATTATTTCATTATTTAATTATTATTTAATTTTCCAGTGGCAGCAATGGAATTGTTGAGTGGTTTGAGTTGGAAGGGACTTTAATGATGTCATTCCAAACTCCTTCCACTATTCCAGGTTTCTCCAAGCCTTGTCCAATCTGGTGTCTGACACTTTCAGGGATGGGGCACCCACAGCTGCTCTGGAAACCTGTGCCAGAGCCTCACCACCCTCACAGGAAGGAATTTCTTCTCAATATCCCATCAAAATCTTCTCTCCTTCATCTTTTGTGCCTGGAAAGCAAATCCCAAAGCAGGTGCTCCTTGGGGTCACCTATGGGTGAGCTCCCAGCTCCAGGATTTTGGCCACACAGAGATCCCAGCCCATGGTTTGCCATCAAATTTGGTTTGGGTTGGAAAAGTCCTTAAAGCCCATCCTGTTCCAAGCCCCTGCCATGGGCAGGGACACTTTCCACTATCCCAGGTTGCTCCAAGCCTTGTCCAGCCTGGCCTGGGACACTTCCAGGGATGGGGCACCACAATGTCTCCATCCAGTGTCTCCTCCTGCTTGTCCCTTGCTCTGGGGTCACATCACCACAGACACTTCACCCACTGGTGCTGCCTCATCCCCCACACCCTCCTCTCCTGAAGGATTCCTCTTCCAAGTCCCTGCACAAGGCCCCATATGGGAGCAGGGATGTGGAACCACAGAGGAGCTCTGACCATAGAGCAGCTCATGAAAACATCTCTGGAAAACCCTGGGAAGAACCTGCAAGAGGCCCCATTTCTCCCTCTCCTCCCACTTCCCTTTTGGGGTTTCCTCCAGTGCAGGTGGCCACCCCAAAGGGACCTCCCAGCATGACCAGGTCAGGGTGCCAGGGAAGGGCAGGCAGCTCCAGGAAAATTGGGACAGAGATCTCCAAGGTGGGAATCACTCTGTGGCTTTAAGGGATGCATTGTGCTGTGTTTAGGGATGATCCCTTCAGGAAGCAAAAATGATGGAGGAACTCCCCAGCCCATGACCCAGGAACCTGTAGGAATGCTGGAAATCAAGGTTCTGGCTCTGCCACCAGCTCCCTTCTGGAAACAGAATTCCAGAATCATTTAGGTTGGAAAAGCTCTCCAAAATCATCAGGTCCAACTTTTGACAAATTAATATTTGGGTAATATTCCCTTTAAAAAGGATGTGATTATAGTCTTGTACAGGAGTGTTCCCTATCCCCAAGGGTGGATTTAGACCCTTCTAGAGTCCTAAAAAAAGGACTTGGGAATGCAAAAATTAAAGCTTTCTCACTTAATTCTAAATTCCTGGTGAAGCCAGAGTGGGTCAGTCCTGGCATCATTTGTAGGAAGAGCAGCTGGAATTACAGCCCATGGAATGGGTCAAAGGTGGATCAACATGTCCTGAGAATCCTGCAACACATCCTAGGAAGTACTTAAGAGACAACACTGCCAATGACACATCATAAATTATGGATAATAATGGACATTTTTGATGGAGGTCTGCTAAAAATCAGGAATTGTGTTTGTCTGGGAGAGCACAAAGAGAAAAACACACCTGGGAGAAGAGCCCAGTGTGCCAAATATCAGCATAAAACAACTTAAATTCCTAATTATGGATGATCCTTATCAGAGCTGATCCACCCAGGATCTCTCACACCTTCACATTCCGTGCTCTTTGTGCTTCAAACCAACATTGCTGGGACAGGGAAAGGCAGAACGAGGCAAGATTTACTCCCATCCTAAATAATTCACAAGAAAAGGGACTGCTCATCTTTAACAAGCCATCGTTTTATGAAGCAAGGTTAACATTTTTCCTTGATTCACTGGAATATTATAAACTCTCCGGGGTCCATTTGAGGACTTTCTACTTGGAGCAAAGGCACAGACTCAGCACTTTTTATATTATTTAGAGAATAAAATTAACCCTTAATGGCCCAAGCTGGAATTTCTCCTCCCCAGTTAAATATGGCCTGCTCAGCAATTTCTCCCCATATATAATTACAGGCTGCTATCCATCATCTGGAGGAGAATGCTTTCCCGACGTTCCCAAAGTGACGCCGTAAGCACTTTTCCTAATAGAATAAATATTCTAAATATCTCTTTTATATTTTCATTTAAATTGGAATATTTTAAAAATAATTGTGGGGACCCTGCCTGCCTGGTTGGAGGGAGGTGGCAGGATGCCTGTGTTTCCCTTCTCAGGGAATGTTTATCCTGCATCAAGTTCCCCTCCATGAGCTGCCACAAAAAGTAATTAGGTCCAGACTAATTTATTAGAGCTTCCCACTGCTGATGATGATGTCCTGCTTTCTTTAAAACTCTCACTTTTAGCTTTTTTTTCCCTGGTTTTTGCTCTTTGGTGGTTTCTTCTCAGGAAAGGATGGGGAAAACACTAGATGGGGTTTAATGGGACTTGACAGTGCTGGGTTCAAAGCTAGGCTTGATGATCTTGGAGGTCTTTTCCAGCCTAATCCCATCCTAGATTCCATCTGGTGTTGTGTTTGGATTCTGGGACAGGCTGGGGGGATCTGAGCACCTACAGCTTCTCTTGATAAGTTGTACCTCTGCAGATGAGCTCTACCAGGATGGAGAAAAGGAGAAGAGCCCTCTGGGGCACCCACAACTCCTCTGGACAATCTGTGTCAGGGCCTCACCACATTCACAGAGAAGAGCTTCTTCCCAATATCCCATCTATCCCTGCCCTCTGGCAGTGGGAAACCATTCCCATTTGTCCTGGCACTCCAGGTCCTTGTTCAAAGTCCTTCTCCAGCTCTCCTGGAGCCCCTTTAGCCCCTCAGAAATGGTTCTAAGGTCTCCTCAGAGTCTCCCCTTTTCCAGGCTGGACATTCCCAGCTGTCCCAGCCTGGCTCCAGAGCAGAGGGGCTCCAGAATTTGGAGCATCTCCATGGCCTCCTCTGGACTCACTCCAGCAGCTCCACAGGTGCAGGGGTCCCCCCTTTCCCACTAGTCACAATTGTCCAAGGATGAGCAGAAATCCAATACCATAATCCATAACCCAGCTGGAAAATGGCAAAGATGAGCCAAGATTTCCCAAGGGAACACCAGCATGGTCAACACTCTCCCTCAGCCACAGAAAGGTGAGATCCTGTGTGTTCCAAATTCCTTTGGAACAGCAAATGGCAGCTGGCAACAAGCTCCACAAAAGCTGCTCCACAATTTTCATGTTACATTGGATACCAAAAGCTCATGGATAAGGCTGCAACTCTCCCCAGGGTGAACATGAAGTCCATGTAGGACTTCACTGCACAGATCCAAACCATCCCCAGGACCTGGAAGTGGCTCTGTGAGTCCCCCAGGCACAGCCAAATGCTGAGCTGGCTCAGCAAGGCTGGTCTTGCACCTAAAACTAAGCCACAGGATTTAATGCTCAAATTTTAACCTGTCATGGAGCCAGTGTGGAAGATAAGCATCAATGCCTATGGATTTTCTAGGTGAAACAGGGAATCCTAAATATTTTCCTACGTTTTTCAGCTGTTTCAGTGAGGGGATTTCAGGGCAGGTGCTTCCAGCTCAGACACTGGTAACACCAACACCCCATGCAGGCTCTTACCAGGGAAGCACCTGGTTAAAGGTGCATCACACTGATGACCTGAAGCCTTTGATTTCCTTCCCTTTTTCCCTAAACAAACCACTTTGCCAAAACCCCTTGGAAAAGCACAGGACTGTTCTTCATCACATCCAGCTGCTCCCTGTGGTGCTGTAGCTGGTGCAGGATGCTGCTCATGGCTTTGGCTTTGGCCCACAGCAGCTGGGATAAATCCCTCTTTACCTTTTCTCCCATGGGACAATATCCTTTGAGGAAATCTTGGCACACTTCTGCCTTCCTGGACACGTAGACATGGCTGTAGGGGCAATTGCTGTTGCTGCAGATCCCCTTTAAGTAGTAGGAACACACTGGCATCTGCAAGAGGAGGAGAAATCCATCAGCAATCCTTAAACCCACGACTCAGAATCATTGCAACCCCCAGACCTGAAATAAAAGCGTGACAAGTGTAAAATAAATAGAAATCTTTTGCCAGCCACCAATCCCAGATGTGTTTTTAGCTCTTGCACTGGTTTCCTGCAAGGCAGCTCCCTGCCTTGTGTTCCTGGTGTTTGGGAGGGAGCAAAGGTGCTTCCCTCAGCATCCTTCAGGGATGCTGGAGGGAGGGTGAAAAGCTGGAAACTGCCACCAGGAAGAAAGGAGGGAGGGGACAGGGAAATGTCATAAATTCTGGGAACACCTTTAGCAGGGGATGATGCAGTGATGGAGATGGGAACAGTGCAGGGATCACACCCAGCCCAGCTGCCACATCCCACAGGGAATTCTGGCCATCACCAAGGCCAAAACAGCATCTTGGGGGTGATTCCTATTTGGTTCTTCCATGGATAGGGAAGTGGCTGGAAGGGGGTTTGATAAAAGCTCCAAAGGGGGGGAAAAAGCACCTCTGCAAGGATTTTGGAGGGGCTGCATCATTCCAAAGCAGCACCCTGGAATTCCCCAGGGCTGTGATGTCCCTGTGCACTGGAGGGATGCTCCAGGAGGGAGTGAAAGCAGGAGGAGAGCCCAGGCTGCTGCCATGAGCCCTGGAGAAGGAGAGCAGCGGGATGGACGGAGCAGATCCTGATCCCGCGCTCCTGAGCAGCCGAGGGGGAAAACCAACAGAGCAAGGATTCTCCTCATCGTCCTCAAAGCACAAACTTCACCTTCTGCCAGCTGTTATCATTAAAAACAAATTACCAGCCTGCTGCCATATTTCAGCATCCTTAACTTACCGGCAGCTTCCCGCTTCCCGCCCCGACCAGGCTTCCCCAAGGTCCGGCTCCTCCTGCTCCTGCATCCCAAATTTCCTCACTGCTCGGTGTGGTGTTGATCCTCCCATCCACCAGCAGCATCCTGGTCCCACATCAAGCATCCCCAAGTAATATTTACAATCCTGCAGTAACCACTATAGCTGGGGCTATCCGGAAAAATCCCTTATCCCTGAAGGGCACATTAAGGGTTGAACTAAATTGCCTCGCTGGAGGCCGAGAGGAAAGAAAACAAAGGGTGCTTTAAAAGAGGAGAGTTTATTTTTAATTGTCTTTTAACTGCAGACATTAACATAAAGGACAGGGCTCTGGGGCGATCTTTGGCAGTGCTGGTGGTGTGACCGTAAACGATTCCCTTAATGTAGTTTTTGATATAGAGCCCAAATTAGCTCTAATAAAAAGGGATAATAAAGGCAGCTCTCTGACAAAAATAAACTCCTCCTCGCTGTCAAGCCCGAGCCATTATCAAGAGGAAGCAGCGCTCTCATTTCAATTAACCTTGTTTGCACCCCAGCACGTCCACACAAATAACAATAACATTAATTCAAGGCACTGGGGCGCTGCGGCCGCCTTCGACAGCTCCGACTCTCTGAGAGCTCTGGAGGCAGCAGCTAAATGAACCCGAAACTCCACGTGAGCCTCCAAATTGCTCACAACTGAGTTTTGAAGCTCTATTAGGGAGAAAAATGCTGATTCTTTCCGAGTTCCTCAAGGGGAAAAGCTGTTGGAACAGCAGCGGGCGGCTCCTCGAGTCCTGGCCTCTGGCAACCTGCTCTTCCTTCAGATTTCCTGGTCTCTCCCCATTGCTGGGATGTGGCAGTGGCTCTGATCCGTTGTGGAAAAATTCCCTGTGTGTCATTTCAGTGGGTGCTTCTCACCAAAGGCTCTACAATTTGAACTGTGAGGTCCTGGCAGTGGTTGCAGAGAAGCTGTGGCTGCCCCATCCCTGGAGTGCCCAAGGCCAGGTTGGATTGGCTTGGAGAAACTTGGGATAGTGGATGGTGTCCCTGCCCATGGAAGAACAAGAAGAGCTTTCCTTCTTCTCCAGGCTCTTTTTTTTCCATAACCAGAGGGTGTTGGAAACCACTGGAGTTTGGATCTGCAAAGCTCTGTGACAATCTGGAGCCATCCTCCATCCTGGAGACCATTCCCTGCTTGGAGCAAGGGGTTTGCTGCTCTAGGATGGGGAAAAGCTCCCTGCTGCTGTGACAGCTGAATTCATGCAGTTTTCCATAGAAAACAGTGATTTTTTCCCCAGAGAAAATAGTGATTATTCCCATTTTTCAGTGGGGAAACTGAGGCATGGGAGTGCACAAAGGTGAGAAGTGGTTTTGTCCTGAAACCAAGAGCCAAGCCCTGTGAGCCTTTGATCCTTCACCTCCTGGATTGCACATCCCATCCCAGTAAAATTCCACCAAGGTGACATACACAATAACCTAAACTTTCTCTGATGAGGAGATTTTGGGGTGTCCCTCTCCAATAACCACAGAGTGAAATCGATGGGACCAACAAAATCAGGAATCCCCAAACCACCCCATCATCATCCCACATGGAAAAAAACAAAGGATTTTATTAAAACCTCAACTCCAACAACCAAAAACCAACCATGCACAATCCTTCACCTGAGGAAAAGGTGGGATTTACTCCAAAAACTCCATGAGCAGGAGGAAAACTGCTTCCTTCCTCTGCTGAGTGCCTTCACCTGCTTTCCCCAGCCCTGATAAATGAGGGAAAAGCCACCTTTGCCAAGAATCACCTGGGTTAACGGGGAGCTCTGGGATTTGGAAAGCAAAGTTGCCTCTTGCTTTGGGAAGCAGCATTCCCATGGCAATAAATCACCCTGGAACAAGTTTGAACTCCATGGAGGAGGTTGTTTCTCTTCCAGCCCTTGCTGATGACAAGGTGGCAAACAGGGAGACCTCTGAACCACCCTCAGGGTGGTTAATCCTGTGAAAAATAATTCCCCTTCCCAACAGAGCATGGCAGAAAAAACGTGCTCCAAAAGCTTTTCAGAGCTGGCACTGCCTGCTTTGATTTTGGTTTGTTAATTAATGATTCATCTTGAGTTTAGGGGATGCTTCCTTAGCTCAGGATAAAGGTGAGATGGGCTGAGGTCACTGCATCCCATGGGATCCCATCCCAGGAATTCTGTCCCCAAAATATTATTGGCAAACAGCTCCTTGGCACAGTCACTCCTTTTAAATTTAGTTTAATTACTACAATATTACTGTTCTCAAACTGGTGAGGTGCTGCTAAAGGTTAAGTTTTCAACCATTCTCCATTTATTCACCCAAAACAGAGCCCAGAAGTCAAATCTGGAGATCCTCCTTGAGGGACCTGGAGGGGAAACTGAGGCCACATCTCCACCAGGAATTTAAACATGCCAAGGAATATTGCTGGGTAGAGAGACCACAAATTCATCCACATCCAACCATCACATTCTTTGGTGGATAAACCACCAACTGCAACAGCTCCTTGGGTACTTCCAATTCCCAAGTTTCATCTAGGTTTTTCACCCTGGGACCAAAAAAGACTTCACCACCTTCTGAAATTCCATTTAATTTAGAGTTTATGGTTCTGTGGATGAATTTCAATGCTTCACCTCTGAGGTGCAGGTAGAGGGTTGTACATTGTTTACTTAGATGACAAGAAGTAGCTGGCCTCATTAATCACAATAATTTTGGATAAACCAACAGCTAAACCCAATGCAAAGCTTCCTTCATTCTTGGCTTATTTCTGAAGACTGACGTGGTTACAGGATGAAAAAAAAACCCCAAACTGTTCTTTTTTCCATCTATCAATCCTCATCCCCATTCGTGCTCTGACATGCCACGAGGCAGGGAATGCAGCTGTCCCTGTCCCTGTTTTATGTACTTGTGATTAAGTGACTCTGAAGAGAAATCCATGTAAAAAACATCTGGTGCTCCGTGTCTCGTTCGCAGCGACTTCCCGGGTAACTTATGAGCTCCCCACGGACAAGGAACGTGCCTCAGGCACCTCAGCTTCCCTGCTGGAGCCTCCAAAGCTACATCCAAGAGGAGATCCCAGCCACTAAACACAGGCTGAGGTGTTAAATCATCACTGATAAACTCAAAGTAAAACCTGGATTATTTTTCCACCTTGGGTAATAAAACCACACAGCTCCAAATACGCCAAAAAAGTGAAAAACAATGAACTCCAAACTTGTTATGCCACAGTTTCAAAATGATTTATCTGCTTGGCATTTTAGAACTGATTTTTAATAATTTAAAGCTCCAAGTTATGTTTGTTAAAACATCCTCTGACCCCAGCACAGAGGGATTTACAGGGAAATGTGATCTTAAGTAGGGAAGGATTAGAGGCAACTAAACGGCCTTAATGATCTTGGAGGTATTTTTTAGACCTCTAAAACCTCACAGGTTTTTTCTAGACTTCAACCATAGGGTGGTGAGGCCCTGGTACAGGTTGCCCAAAGAAGCTGTGGATGCCCCATCCCTGGAAAAATTCAAGGCCAGGTTGGATGGGGCTTGGAGCAACCTGGGATAGTGGAAGGTGTCCCTGACCATGGCAGAGGGGTTGGAATGAGATGATCCTGAAGGTCCCATCCATCCCAAACCATTCCATGGTTCTGTCACAACTCAGGAGCCTGAAGAGTTCAGCAAGGAAACTCCAAATTCAGTGAGGAAGAACCTTCCAACAACCACCCCTTTGCACACAGAGCCACATTCCCACTGGGAAGTCACACAGACCTTGTCCTTGGACACCTTGTGGGAAAATGGACAGGTCCCATCCGTCTTCTTGCAGGTGCCACGGAGAAACCTGGAGACAGAGAGGGTTGGACACGAGGTGAGTCACAAAATGAATGGTTTTATACAAAACCACACAATTGCTGCTGAGCTCATCCCTAAATTAGTACAGATCCCCTTTGTTGGAAGAGCAGATGATGATTGCTGATAGATTTTATTCTTTCATCACATTTGGCTGGTGATTAGTAGGTAGAGCAAGGCAAATCCCAAAATTCAGACATGATGCTCCCAGAAGGAGAAAGGTCCTTCCAAGAGCTCTGATTACTCCAAGCTGCAGAGAAAAGTTGTGGATTCCCCATCCCTGGAAGTGTCCAAGGCTTGGAGCAATCTGGGATAGTGGAAGGTGTCCCTGCCCATGGCAAGGGAGGTGGATTGGATCATCTTAAAGATCCTTTCCAAACCAAACCATCCCAGGATTCTATGATCCCATTCTGTGAGATGCTGGATGAAGCTCTAGATGGGAGAGGCCACTAACTAGGAGGAGTAAAGACAGACCCAGAACAGGAACCAAGATCCCAAAGCAAATGAGGAATTCAAGAGTTTTTTCCTAGGAGTCACCACTGTGAGAGTAGATTAACAAAAATAAAAAATGACAAGGGAAAGCTAAAGAAGGGGTTGAAGATAAAGGAAGCAGGACAAGGAGACACAAAACTGGGAGAAATCAGTGTTGTCCTCCAATGATGCTTGGAAATGAGACAGGATAGAGACCCAAAACACTTCAAGGAGCACAATTCCTAAAGTAGGCAAGGAGTTATGGGATTTGTTATGGGAGAATGAGTGAGAGGGAGTAAAATCAGTTAAAAAACCCAATAAATCACCCTCCCCTCCTCTATGGTCTCCCATTGAGCTTTGAGCAACTTCCAAGTGATTCCAGCACAGCAGCAATTTTATGGAGAAATTACTCCAGGAGTTCATCAGTGGAGTTGGCTTTTCTGCACTTTTTAAATGACTCATAATAGAGTTTAATCAACTCTTGGGCAGGTCTAATGAGCTGCCAACATGGATCAGTTCTCCTGGAATAAATCACAGAGTCTCGGAGCTGCACGACGTCACAGGCTGAGGGATTCAAACCTATTGGACTGATCCAAACAGATCTGAGGAATGCTCCTGAAGGAATAACCTGGACTGTGATCAGGGCTCAAGTCACCCAGCCCAGAAAAGAAGGCTGCAAAGGGACCTTAGAGCCCCTTCCAGTGCCTAAAGGGGCTCCAAAGGAGCTAAAGAGGGACTTGGGACAAGGGATGGAGTGACAGGACAAGGGGAATGGCTTCCCACTGCCAGAGAGACAGGCAGGATATTAGGAAGATACTTTTCCCTATGAGGCTGGTGAGGCCCTGGAATAGAATTTCCAGAGAAGCTGTGGCTGTCCCATCCCTGAAAGTGTTCCAGGCCAGGCTGGATAGGGCTTGGAGCAACCTGGGATAGTGGAAGGTGTCCCTGCCCATGGCAGGAGTTTGGAATTCAGTACTTGAAAAACAATTCCATGATTCTCTGGCCTCTTATCCTCCTCCTTCCAACCCAACAGCACACAACCTACACCTGACCCAAAACTCCCATCCTTGCTGTCCTACATCTCTGTTACCAGTTTGCTTCCCTTAGGAATACCCCACAAGGAAGCACCAAAGCCACCCCATGTCCCAGTTTCCCAGGACTCTGTGTCCATCCCTACCTGGTGCAGACAGCCACTTTCTCTGGGTCGTGGATGTAGGGGCAGCTGTCCCCCCGGTTGCACCTCCCAAAGCGGTTGTAGTACATACAATATTCCTTCTTCTTCTTCTTCTGCTTGGCTTGGCGGATGATGGCCAAGCTCCTCTGCACAGCACGGCTGAAGGAGAAAGAGGGACAAGGTCAGGGAAAAACCTCCAGCTCCAACAGTGTGATGACATGGAGAAGACACCTCAACAACAGCTGAAACCACAGAGCAGCCCATCTTTGGAGAGTGAAGTTTCCCATCTTTAGGAAGTTCATGCTTGTAAGCCCTTAAGTATTTTCAATTTTTGGCTGATTTTACCCCAAACCATTAAAAATCTGCAAAATAACATCAAAATCATCAGTTAGATCCCTTATCACCCCCATAACTCTGATTCTCTCCTCAGATTTTATAAATGTGGAGAGGATTTCCCACACTGTTGGGAATATGGTGAGGAAGGGAACATCCTCTCCTTGTGCAGCACAGGATGCCAAGGCTGAATGACTTGGGGGGCTCTTCAGCACATGCCCCACTAACTGGGCCTGATGCTATTTATGGCCTTCAAGTGGGCACCTGCTCATGAACCCCAAAGAAAGAGAATTTATGTGATGGCCACAGGAACAAAAAGTACCACCAAAGAGCAGAAAAGCTCCTTTTTATTTGCCTGGTCCCACTAGAAGCTACTTAGGGAGCTCAGAAGTTGCTTAGCACATGCTTTCCATGAGCTTCCAGCTGGAGAGGGAATTATCCAGCAGCTCTTGGGATGTGTGGGACCAGGTGGAAGAGATCTGGGTGAACATAAACCATGGGGGGTACATCACATCTCTCAGAGCAGATAATTCAGTGATAGGGCACAGTCAGCTCTGGTTTGCTGAGAATGCAGTGCATTATCCATGAAAATACAGGTTCAATGAACTGATTTTGAAAGAAAATGCACATTTTTACCTCTGTAATTGTTGGCTGTCTGCAGCTCCTGGATTAAAAGGAGGTGCAAGGCTGAGTGTAAGGTCCTGAGTATGTGGTGAGTAATCCTGAGCACAAATCCAGGCTGGGTGGAGAATGGATTGAGAGCAGCCCTGAGGAAAAGGACTCAGGGGAGCTGGTGGATGAGAAGCTCCACACAATCCAGACATGGAGCCCAGAATGTCCTGGGAATGGGCAGCAGGAGAGAGGGAATTTCTTCCCCACAGCCCCACTCAGGTGAGACCCCACCTGCAGAGCTGCCTCCAGCTCTGGGGTCCAGTGTCAGAAGGATGTGGAGCTGCTGGAGCACTTGAAGTGGAGGCCATGGAGCTGCTCCAAGGCTGGAGACCTCTGTTCTGGATAAGGCTGGGAGAGCTGGGAATATCCAGCCTGGAAGAGGGAAGGCTCCAGGGAGACCTTAGAGTCCTTCCAGTGCCTAAAGGGGCTCCAGGAGAGCTGGAGAGGGACTCTGGATCAGGGATGGAGTGTCAGGAAAAGGAGGAATGGTTTCCCCACTGCCAGAGGGCAGGGATAGATGGGATATTGGGAAGAAATTCTCTGTGAGGGTGGAGAGGCTCTGGCTTAGCTTACAACCACCTGAAAATAGAAGCTGTGGAAAAGCAGCAACCAGAGCTTCACCAAATCATCCTCCAGCTCAACAGCTGCTCCTGAATCTCCTGAGTCCCTCCTGAGCATAATTCCAAAGAATGGAGCACATCATTCCTGCTTCCCACGAGTACAGACCTGGCGATGTATCGGCACGACGAGGATCTGCTCAGGCTGGGTGTAAAGGCTCCAGGACTGGGTGTGGAGTGCAATCTCAGTGCTGCAGAGAGAGAAAAACAGGGATCACTGATTGGAATCGAGAAATTTTGCAGGAATTCACACAGCCCTCAGTACCTTAGGTCCACAAAAAACATTGGAGGGATGGAGACTCTTTGCAATGAGGGAAAACTGGGAGATCTGGGCTTGTTCAGCCTGGGAAAGAAAAGGCTCCAGGGAGAACTTGAAGCCCCTCACAGTGCCTAAAGGGGCTCCAAGAGAGCTGGAAGGAACTTTGGACTAGGGTTGGAATGCCAGGAATAGGGGGAATGGCCTCCCACTTCCAGAGGGCAGGGAGAGATGGGATATTGGGAAGAAATTCTTCCCTGTGAGGTGGAGAGGCCCTGGCACAGGCTGGCCAGAGAAACCACGGATGCCCCATCCCTGAGAGTGTCCAAGGCCAGGCTGGACAGGGCTTGGAGCAACCCTGGGACAGTGGAAGGTATCCCTGCCCATGGCAGGGGATGGAATGAGATGGTCTTGAAAGATCCCACCCAAACCATTCCATGGTTCCATGACCTTATCTAACTCAAAGCACGGAGCTCCCAGAGAACCAATGGACAAAGATCCCCTTTAGGGACTTCCCATCTCTGCAGGTGCTCCTTGCCAACCCTAAACACAGCAGAAATTTTTCCCCTTAGCACCCAAAAGTGCCAAAACCCTTCTCTAAGCAAATCCCACGCTTCCACATCAATCCAAGAAATTTCCACGCTTGGCTTGGCTGCTCCTCACAGCCGGACAGGGAAGCCCAGCACTGCTCCCATCCATGCATGCATGGAATTAAATCATCCTTGACTGGTGCAGGGAAGAATGAATGGGAAAGAAAGGCTGGATTTCAGTTTTCCAGGTGGGATGAGAGCAGCTCAGTCACTCACCTGCCAGCCCGGGCGTGTTGGGAAGTTGAGCGAGTGGAATTTGATTGCGCGGCGCCGCGAGCTGTCACTCGGCTGCCGGCGTCGGCAAAGCCCCATCTGTTCCCTCTGCACATCAAATTCCATCAACAGGGCATTTGAGTCACATCTGAGATTTTTTTTTCCCACTATTTTTTTTAATTCCTTCTCGTCCCAAGCTGTAGGAGCATCTTTTTTAGTGCTACAATAAACATTTGTCAGCTTTGGGATGCTCTGAAGAAACCGCTGAAGGGTGTCCAATAACTTCCCAAATGATGTGGGGAGAAAGCCCCAAATTAAAATCCATTAGGATAGGGCTGGAGCATCCTCAGCCCTCTGGAATTCTGTATAATATTCCTTAAAGCTACACCAGGAATCAGCTCCTGAGGGCAGCAGACAATCTCTCTAAGTATTTAATATTTGGGGATAAAAGTGGATACACAGGGATGAAGAAGTTTGGGACCACAGAATCATGGAATGGTTAGGGGCTGGAAGGGTCCTTAAAGGTCATACTGGCCAGAAAGGAGGAATCATTAAAGAGATAACTAGAGGATAAATAAAAGGGCCAATAGTTTCCTGACAGTGTGTTGGAATTTTCATGTAGCAAAAATACATCAATTTTTTTTTTTTTTTTTTTTTTTACTTTTTTTCCCAAGTTTTCATCTTCCAGCAAGAAGTCATGCAATAACATGATGTGCACCTCCCATTCCACAAACTAACTCGCATCCCAAAGGCAGTGTAACTATCCAAAAGCTGGTCCCATCCATGACAAAATCCATGTGAGATCCAGGTCTGGCAAAGCTGGCAAAGAAATCCCCCATCCACATTTTCTCACTCCCTAATTATTCATCCTGTGTGCAAATCCTCCCCAAACTATTAAAAATCACCCAAATATTTCTCCAGGAGGAACCAAGCCAAGAAAGCTCTGTAATTAAACATTTCACCATCCACTGGGATTCATGGAGAAAACTCAGCCTCTGTCATGAGGGTATTTTTGGAAGCTCTTGCATTTTGGAAAAAAAAGTTTAAATAAAAGTAAAAGCTTTGTGTACATCCAAGTAACAAGAAGGGGAGGTTGGATGTTCTCAACTTTTCAGGTGGTCCAAGGAGCCTAAATTTGGATTTTTAGGGTGGTTGTCAACTTAAAATTCCCAACTGGTCACTACAAGGGATTTGCATTAATAAACACATTAATAAATAAATATTCCTGGCATTGGAGGGTGTATTATTGAAACTGGGGTGAAATTGAGACATCAAAAGACAGTGGAGAATGGGATGAGGGTTAAATTCCACCATCAGGAGCCAAAATTTGCTGCTGTCTGGGCTAAATTTAACAAAAAGCTGAAACGATGCCCCCAGGGCTCGACTTTGGGAGTCTTGTTTGGTTCAGACAAAACACTGGGCACATCCCAGCCCCAGATCTGTCCTGTTTTTCTCCTCAATCTCTTCCCAGCTGGGGAGAACATCAGGACACAGCAGTGCTGTGAGAGGAGAGGGACTCCCACATCCCTGGCACTGCCACAGTCCCTCACTATGGAAATCTAAAGAGGTGCCACAGCAAATTCCTCCCAAGGCAGCGAGAACGGAATGGAGAGAGGGAAAAAAAGCAGAAGAATAAGAAAAGCTGCCCCAGAGAGCATCAAGAACTGCACACTGAAGGATTCTGAAGTAATTACACCCAGCACAGCGGCTTCAGCCGGGATATTTCCCACCCTGTGAAGGGACAGGTGGATTTCTCTCCCCCTTTCCCCATGATTCAGAGAGCATCATGCATGAGGAAACCCACAGCCCGTTCCTCTCTACATCATCCCAGCCCGGCGCCGGCAGCTCCGGTGGCGCGCGGTGAGACGCGATCGCTGTTCCCAACCCAGCCGGGAGCTCCGGAGGGAGGGGAGCTGTCATGTTCATTAAATGCATGATTACAGCTATGATTAATAGCAGGGGCTACAGCCTAACTCCTGCTTTTTTTTTTTTTTTTTTTTTATTCCCTGCTCCTAGGAAGGAATCCACAGCCAAGCAGTCCCGCGGTGTTTTCCGCAGCGTTTGGCTCAACGTTTGGAATTCTGGCTTTTGGTGAACATGAAAAAGGCACATTTTATCCTTGTCAAACAAAAGAATGCTTAAAACAAACAGGTGGGATGCTGCAGCCCTGCACCAACATCTGTAAGTTAATAAGGACCTTTTCATATCCTTAATCCTAAAACTCAGCTCAAGTGGATCCTGGGTGGTTTTTTTTCCATAACCCCCAAAACACAGCTTGAAGCTCAAGGTCTTTCTCCTCCAGGGAAAAGTTGGCAAAGATTTCCCTTGGCAGCCCAGCAACTGCACTCAGGAGCAACACTCTGCTTTCCAGCATTCCCACATGGATATCAGGATGCCCCCATCCAGTCCAACACTCCTGCTCAGCTCCCCATCACCCAAGGGATGCAACAAACACACCCCAAAAACAATATTCCAAATATTCCTTTGAGTTAAAAATCAGCTGCAAATATCACAGTTTATTATCACCTGATTAATTATTTAGGATGGGCTTTATTGCTTCAAGGCACAGCTCAAGGATCAGGACCTCATCTCATGGAAAGGTCTGTTGGAGCATCTTATACAATAATTTGGGTTTTTTTAATGGTTGAAAAGCTGTGGAAAAGTGATTCAGTTAAAAAAAAAATAAATAAATAAATAAAAAGAAATCCAGAGCTGGGGTGAGCCAGGACCAAGGGATGACAGGCAAGAACAATGTAAGAATGATCAGTATTGAGTATCAAGCCCACTGCTTCCCATCTACTTCCACAATCCCAAATCAAGGATAATTCATAGAAATCTTCCCCATGGAGGGAAACAATCAGTACGAAACTGAAATAGGCAGGAAAAAAGGAAGAAATTCAGAGTTGGGGTGTGGTAGGGCCAAGGGGATGGACAAGAGGGTGAGAGATTGACAGAATGATGGGTGTTAAGTATCAAGCCCGTTGCTTCCTATCTACTTCAACCATCCCAAGTCAAGGATAATTTATGGAAATCTTACACACAGAGGGAACCAAGCAGGGGTTTACTCAAGCAATGGCAGGCAGGTGATCAGCTCTGCTGGCCAATGCTCCAATTTGGGTATGACCACAACAGGGTCACAACAGGCTCACCAATCCCATGGTTTTGGAATTGTTCAGTCCCTTATCCACTTTGAACTCAGTCCTTAGGTTTATTCAGTTCAGTCCATGGGGTTTGGGATTGCTCAATCTCTTAATCCTTTTGAGCTTGGTCTTTTGGCTGGTTGAGTTCAATCCCTTGGGTTTGGGATTCCTCAATCCCTGACCCCTTCTGACCTCAATTCTATGGCCCCTTGATTCTCAATGCCATGTCTTTGGGAATACTCAATTCCTTATATCCTTTGAGATCAATCCCTTGGCCCCTTTCAAGCTCAATCCCTTAGTTTTGGGATTCCTCATTCCTTAGGCCCCTTCACTCTCAATTCCATGGTCTGGGCATTGCTCAGTCTCTTATCCCTTTAGAGCTCAATCCTTTGGCTCATTGAGTTCAATCCCTGGGGTTTGGGATTCCTCAATCCCTGATCCTTCTGACCTCAATTCCATGGCCCCTTGATTCTCAATGCCTTGTCTTTGGGATTACTCATTCTTTACATCCTTTGAGATCAATCCCTTACTTTTGGGATTCCTCAATCCCTTGGCCCCTTCGCTCTCAATTCCATGGTCTGGGGTTCCTCAATCTCTTATCCATTTTGGGCTCAGTCCTTTGGCTCACTGAGTTCAATCCCTTGGGTTTGGGATTCCTCAATCCCTGATCCCTTTTGAACTCAATTCTATGGCTCCTTGTTTCTCAGTGCCTTGTCTTTGGGATTACTCAATTCCTTATATCCTTTGAGATCAATCCCTTGGCCCCTTTCAAACTCAATCCCTTGGCCCCTTCACTCTCAGTTCCATGGTCTGGAGATAGCTCAGTCTCTTATCCCTTTTAAGCATGGTCTTTTGGCTCATTGAGTTCAATCCCTTGGATTTGGAATTCCTCAATCCCTGACCCCTTCTGACCTCAATTCCATGGTCTCTTGATTCTCAGTGCCTTGTCTCTGGGATTACTCAATTCCTTATATCCTTTGAGATCAATCCCTTAGTTTTGGGATTCCTCAATCCCTTGGCCCCTTCACTCTCAATTCCATGGTTTTGGGATTGCTCAATCCTTTTACCCCTCAAGTGACACAACCTCTCTTCATACTGTTCCCACATGATCTGGAAAAACCTTCCTTAAAGCATGCTGGCTGCTTTAACAGTTCCCATTATCATCCCACCTCTCCCACTGCAGCCTCCTTCGGAAAGAGCCGAGCGATTCATTTTCCGAGTCTCTCCTTGGCTTTATTGCTGAACCGAAAGTTTTGAGGCTGCACTCAGGGAAATTTATTTCTTTAATTGTTATTCATTTAAGTGGGTTCTGCAGATTCCGAGGATCAGCACTCACAGCTGCTGGGGGTCATTTATTTCCCTCACTGGACAGCACAAGTCCTCATTCCAGAGAAGACAACAGAAAAAGAAAGGATGAGCTGCTGATAAACAAGTTGAGATTTTGCCATTTTCCTCCCCAGCTGTCTCCACATCCCATGAATGTCCCTGAGTCAGGTGGTCACAAGGGTTTTATTAACAAAAAAACTTTAAGTAATGAATCATCTTCAATTAATGCAGCAGCCCCAGGTTGGGTGTTGTGTGAGCAGATGTGGACCATGAGCAGGATCTGGTCCCTGTAATTCCAGAGTTGAGGAATTGAGCTCCTACAGCAAAAGGGATTGAGCAATTCCAAAAGCAAGGCATTGAGATTGAAGGGGCCAAAGGGAGTTCCAGAGGGAAAAAAGGACTGAACAATCCCAAAACCAACACTTTGAAATGAAAGAGGTTAAAGGGATTGAACAATCCCAAAACCAAGGGATAGAGCTCAAAAGGGACCAAGGGATTGAGCTCAAAGAGGCTGAGGGATTGAACAATCCCAAAATCAATGAAAAAATTGGGACTGAACAATCCCAAAACCAAAAAAAGGGGCCAAGAGATCCCACAATCCCAAAGACAAGGCACTGAGATTGAGTGGGGTCCACAGAGCTGATCTGAAAAAGGGAAACGGATTGAGGAATCCCAAAAACAAGAGACTGAGTTTTGAAGGGATAAGAGATTGACTCATCAACCCCCAAAATACATGGAACTGCAGTCCCAAGGGGTAAGAGATTCAGTCATCCCCAAAAGCAGGGATTGAGCTAAAAAGGGGTAAAGGAAGGAGGAATCCCAAAAACAAGGGATTGAGTTTAAAGAAATTGAGAGACTGAGCTCAAAGATACAGAACGATTCCACAAACAATGGATTGAGACTGAAGGGGCCAAGGGATCATCCCAAAACCAAGCAAGGCATTGAGACTGAAGGTGCAAAGGAATTGATCTGAAAAGGGGTAAAGGATTGAAGAATCCCAAACCCATGGGATTGAGATTGAATGGATTGAGATTGAAAGGATTTCCCAATCCCAAAGAAAAAGCCTTGAGATTGAAGGGGCCATGAAACTGAGCTCAAAGGGGGCCAAGGATTGAGCAACCCCAGAGGAAAAAAACTGATCTGAAAAGAGGAAAGAATTGAGAAATCCCAAAGACAAAGGATTGAGTAAGAAAGGGGCCATGGGACTGAGATCAAAAAGGACCAAAGGCCATGGGACTGAGATCAAAAGGGACCAAGGGATCCCACAATCCCAAAGAAAAAGCACTGAGACTGAGGGAGCCAGGGAACTGAAGTCAGAAGAGGTAAGGGATTGAGTAATCCCAAAGCCAAGGGAATGACTCCCAAATGGGCCAAGGGATTTAATTCAAGATACAGAGCAATCCCAAAACCCAGAGATTGAGATTGAGGTGTCCAAGGGACTAAGCAATCCCAAAACAAGGGAATGATCCTGAAGAAGCCAAGGAACTGAGTTCCAAAAGAGGCAAGAGACTGAGCAATCCCAAACCCAAGGAATTCACCTCAAAGGGAGTGAGTACAAAGCCATCAGCAACACCAAAACCAGAGCAAACCTGAGGAAAGCAACATTCCAAATTTCCTGCTCTCACACCTCACTGCACTGGGCTGGTGTGTCCTCCACCAAATTCCTCCTTACCCCTCCAGTATGATCCCAACACATTCAAGGTGTGTTGAAGACAGAAGACAGGAAAGTGTGTCATGATGGACAAACAAGAAGCTTGGGATGTTTCCATGGACATGGGGAAAAGGCAAAGCCCAGCACATTGGAGCAAATCCTCCCTAATTCCTCTTTCTATTAAGAGCAGAGGCAGAAGATGGATGGTGGAAACATTCCAGTCCTGAATCCCTCCTTTCCTTCTGTAAAAAGGAGTGGCACAGAGGAAGAAGCATCATTCCTGCAATGGGCCAGCAGCAGTGCTGAGCATTTCATCACCCTTGAAAAAGTGGGAAGAGCGTTTCCGTGACATTCAGCATTTTTAAAATTAGTTGGTACACAGGGAGGCCAGAGGGCACTTTCCTCCAGCACCATGGAGATCTCTGAGTGTGGAGATCAAATTGTGTCCAGGAGCATCCATCACCTGTCCCCAGCCTGATGCAGTGGAGGGGGAGGCAAGAGATGCTCCAAGAACTGGAGCCAGGCTGGGAGAGCTGGGAATGTCCACTTGGAGAAAAGGAGGATCCAGGGAGAACTCTGAGCCCCTACCAGTGCCTAAAGGGGCTCCAGGAGAGCTGGAGAGGGACTTTGGACAAGGGATGGAGGGACAGGACACAGGGAATGGCTTCACACTTGCAGAGGGCAGGGATAGATGGGATATTGGGAAGGAATTCTTCCCTGTGAGGGTGGTGAGGGGCTGGAATGGAATTCCCAGAGAAGCTGTGGCTGTTCCATCCCTGGAAGTGTCCAAGGCCTGGTTGGGTGGGGCTTGGATCAACCTGGGATAGTGGAAGGTGTCCCTGCCCATGGCAGGGGGTTGGAATGAGACTGTCTTTAATCTCCTTTCTCCAAACCATTCCATGATTCCATGACCTTCCATCTCCCCAGCTGATCACCTTTGCAGCAGAGAGGAGAAACTGAGGCAGGAGGGGACGTTACACAGCAGGATGGAGACAAGAAGTGCATCTGGATGAAGGGAAAGTCCCTCCTAGTTCTGGAAGACTGAACTCAACCATATTTTAATTAATAATTTGTTTCTCTCTGATCAGAGCCACCCTTAAAATGTGTGGGAGATGCCTCAGCTCAGGAGGACTTAAAACTCCTCTTAAACCTCCACCTTTGGGAGCTCAGCAATCCTGGGTATCTCCAAGGCTCTGGAATCTACAGTCATGGAGACAATGAGAAAACCCCAATAAATAAAATCACATTGCACAAGGGACCGGCTGTCCCCTCTGGAGTCCCCAAAGCCACCAGCCCCTCTCCAACCAAGACCTAAAAACTCAGAATGAGGAAATCATGCAGGTGAGGATTTGCCCATGAAAAAAAGAGCCTGGATACTTGGAAATCCCTGCTGGAGTCAGCCTCAGCTCAGAGTGCAATTCCTCTCTCGGCAGCACAGCTCGTTCTGAGATTGGGGTCAGGGCTGGTTTCCGGACAATGTCAAACCTTAATTTGCTTTCTGCTGCTTTCAATCTTGTATTTCCCCTTCTGTATTTCTTTGTGAAACTCTACATTGCCCAGGACCTTTTGCTTCTCTCCCTGATTTCATGGAAATTCCTCAAGACTCTGGAAAATGCCTTAGCAGCTGGAGAAGGAAATGAAGGAAAGGTTCCTTGTGAGCAGAGAAACCCAATTATTCCGCTTGTTTAATTAATTGCCACGTAGCAAATGCTTTCCACACCATCCCACTGCTGATTTTCCAAGACTTCTGGCAAGTGAAAAAAACACATGGGTGCTGAAATATCAGTTATCCCAAAGAGAAAGAGCCTTTCCATGTCTGATTTCCATTTCCTGATTTCCATGTCTGATTCTGATCTTTGTCTTGCACAGGGATGAGCAGAGAGTGTTTAAACTCTGGGTTTCCTTCTCCATCCTTGCCTGAGAATTAATTATTCCACATCCAAAGTCCCTATCCAGCTGGGAAGGCAAAAACAATCTTTTTATTTCTGTATTTTATTTGCAGTTTTCTGGAGACAAGTGTGGAAGGCACAGAAATCCTTTGGGAGCCACTTGTGAGATGAGAGCAAAGTTCTCAGCAGCTGCACAGGCTGTGGTGATGCTGTGATTGCTCCAGGGATGTTTTTCATATGCAAAACACCTTCAAAAATTTTTCCCAGGATTGCAGTGACACCTTCCTTGTCCCCAAGCCAAACAACAAAGCCAATTCCAGAAGAGCCACAGAAAACTGTTCTTCCCATTGCCATGGTAGCCTCAGGATTGATCCCAGTACAGCACAGGGATGCAGGATGTGCATCCTCAAGACCAAATCTTAACTCACCACCAGCATCTATCAATAAATCACTTGGGAATGCTACAAGGGTGTGGATGGATCAGCCCCAGCACGTGGCATTATGTAGAGATAAAACCCCAACCCTATAAATCCAGGGAAAGAGCAGAATTATAACCCACTGGAAGTAAACTCCAAGCTATTAAACTGTCAGGAGCATTTCCTGTCTCTCCACTATTCCAAACACATGGTGCCTGGCACTGAAAGGGAAAGGAAAAGCCATTTTTTTCCATCTTTTAAATAAACTTTGTCAAGTGTTGAAAACACAGAGCGTTGAGCAAACGTTCGCAGCCGATGAGAACACACAAATCTTCCGCCCTGCCAGCCCCACTTATCCTGAGGCAAGAGGAATCTGTGGAATCCAGCCCTGGGAAGGAGGATGAATTATGGGGAGAGATGAAAGATGACATGAAAATACTGATCCACAGCAGTTTTTTGTGGCAGGGGGAAAGAGGCAACAGCAAAATAAGGAATATCTTCAAAATAATATTTAGATGGGATTGTATTTTATAGGGAGTAACTCTTCACTCCCAAATTGGGACTAATTAAACCAAATTTTCTGAATGAGATCCCACCAGAAGATATGGTTTCAGTGAGAAAGGAAAAATGGGGGATCCCATCTCCTCCATGCCCTGTCACCCCAAATCCCCTCAGGAACCTCCCACCAGCAATTCCAAGGTCTGAATCTGCAGAAATCCTCCCATCACACCTTTGGCTTAATCCCTCTTACAGAAATTTGCCTCTAAGTTGGTATTTCTCCACTTTTTCCCAACCCAGTGATGGATATTCATGGACAGGCCAAATCTATCAGCCTTTGCTGAGTTGCCCAAATGAAACTGCTATTTCCAGAAAAATTTAGAGACTTGCACCTGGATAAATAAAAAAATTCATCCTCTTGCTGGAAGGCAGGACCTTTTCTGCCCATGTCCTCCCCAAAAAGAAGTTCATGAAACCTGTTATTAAAAAAAAAATTTTTTAAATAATGGAGATTTTAAAGCCAAATGAGTCCAGCATTTCACCATCCTTGTCCTTGGAAAGCTCTCCCACCAGTTTAAGCCCCTTGGTTTGTGGCTGCTCCACCTGGCCACGGAGAGACATCCCTCCTTTGCTTGGCAGCTCCAGATTTTCCACTTTTCCAGTCCTTTCAGCCATCACTTCTCCCCAGGACTCCTCTTAGTGGTCCAACTCTGTCCTGAAATCAGTCCCCTGCTCCATCCAACAATATCCTTGTCCATGTCCTGGGGTTTCACTCCTTTTCTTCCATTCCTACAGGAAATTTTCTGCCTTTGCTGACATCTTCAATGCCCAGAGATGGTGCTTAAGGCAGAACAACCCTTGAGCTGTTTTTGTGCAGCCATCAACAACAGGCAGCTCCACTTCCCATCCCAGCACAAAGCTCCTTCCTTCCCTAATCCTGCTCTTTGTGGGTTTAAAACCACCCAGGATGCCTCAGAATTCCCAAAGGAATTGCAGTGCAGGAGTTTTGAAGGCTGTACCTCTTCTCTTCATGTGCTTTCCCATCATATTTTGGCATTCAAGGCCAGGCTGGATGGGGCTGGGAGCAACCTGGTCTGATGGAAGGTGTTCCCTGGATGACCTTGAAGGTCCCTTCCAATCCAAATCACCCCTCACTCCCTGATTTCCAGCATCATCCATAAAAATCCTCACCTCTGCTCAATTCATCCTTCCAGTGAGGAAAATCAGCACAAAACCACCAGTTTTGCCTTCCTCAGTTTAACTATCCTCAAAAATTTTCAATAAACCAGTTAGGGAGCAAAAATATTTGAGACCAAGAAAATTTAGAAATACTTTAAACACAGTTAAAATCTGCTCTTTTTTAAGGGCCACACTTGAGGTGTCAAACACAGGAGGAGCTGAAACACAAATTTAATCAAAGCCAGAGAATGATCTTCCCAAAATTTCAGGTCAATATTCAATGTAATTTGATGAGCATCTCAAGCACATTCAACCTTGTGGTGCTGTTTGAAGTTATCCAAGACTTTGCCCGTTAAACCAAGTTTAACGGAGCATCACCACAAGCTTGAATTAAATCTGACTTAAGGAAAACCTCAATTCTCCTAAACCTTTAATTTTTCTAATATTATTTCCACTTCAGAGCTGCTGTAAAGCAAGAACAGCACTTGGCACCTTGGGATGTTCACCACCTTCACATCTGGAATTCTACAAGGCCGGAGGATGAGTTGCAACCCACAAACAGAGAATAAACAGCTAAAAACCGAACTCAATGGATTTGGGTTATAAAATGGGACAAATTCCTGCTCACCTGCTCTGATGGGAGTTCTGGTGCCCAAGTCCCTGGCCCGGAGAGGGCTGCTGGAAGTTTTGGAGAGTTTGTTGGCCGACACTCGGTACATGACGCCTCCGATGCAGCGGAAACCTTTGTTCCTCCAGCGCTGCTGGCCCAGCTGGGATTTGCCACCTTGGAGCGAGGGTCGGATTTGGTTTAACAACGGGGATCTGCAGGGAAAAAAAAAGTCAAGGTCAGCCCAAATTTGGGAAAATGTCACAAGGAGGTGTTGCTTCATTAGCAAACCATGGGATTGGAGATTCATGGAATGGTTTGGGTTCAAAGGGACCTTTAAGATCATCTCATTCCAACCCCATTGCTATGGGCAGGGACAGTTTCCACCAGAATTGAGGAGTTCAAGATTGACACCAAAAAAATGACTTTCAGGGACTCTACCTCAACTTCTCCCACCCTTACTTGCACCTCTAGCCCCAGCAGAAATGAGGAAATGTGGATGCAATCTCATGAGAGAACTGGCAAGGTGGGATCTTCACTGAGCTTAGCCAAGTTTTATGGAGCTCAACAAGCTCTGACATCCCTGGAAGTGTTTCAAAGTCAGGTGGGATGGGACTCTGAGCAACCTGATGCAGTGGGTGGTATCCCTGTCCATGACAGGGTTTGGAACTGGATGGTCTTTAAGGTCCCTTCCAAACCAAAACAATCCATGAGTCTGTATTTTTGGTATCGTTATTCCTATTATGAATCAGATACCACAACTTTGATATTTTTATTCTGCCCCTCAAAACTGGCTCTTGGATGGATTTTTCCCAATCCCTGCATGGGACAAGTCACCCAAGAGCATTTCCATCCCCCACCTGTTACCTGGAGCTGATGCTGGACTCAGAAGGGTGAGGCTGGGGACTTGTCCCCACCTCCTCAACTCGCCCTAAATTCACAAAACCCTGTCTTGAGGAAGTGGGCTCCCGCAGATTGAGATGGATCAGGAATCACGATCCAGTTACTGTTGCCCATAACGTTATTCTGAAGGACCAGTGAGTTTTGAAGTGACACCTGAGGGATAAATATCACAAAATCCCAAAATCTTTTAGGTCTGAAAAGACCTCCATGAAGTCTGTGACCAATCACCACTTTGTCAATTAGAGTACTGAGTGCCATGTCCAGGCATTCCCTGAACACCTCCAGGGATGGGGACTGCATTCCACTTCATCCCAATGTTTAACAACCCTTTACATGAAGAAATTCCTTCTGATGTACAACCTGAACCACCCCTGGCACAGCTTGAGGCCATATCCTCTCATCCTGTTGCTGGCTGACAGGCAAAAGAGGCCAATCCCCACTTGGCCACATGTCCCAGAGAGGCTCCTCTGCCACCCAAAAATTTTGTCCACTCCAGACCTGGAACCTCCTGCACCATCCCACTTCCCTCCCAACCCACAACGCAGCCTTCCAGCTCATTCCTATCCATCCCCCATTATCCAAACAGAGCCACTGCAGCCAAATCAAATCTCCTCCAATATCAGTCGCCTTCCTCATTTAGCACTAATCCAAACAGTAATTTGTTTATGCAAATTGGAGCTCTAATTTTGTATTAGCCCAAACTATGCTCATAATGCTATTAGCAGAACGTGCATAAACCACGCATTACCGCAGAATATCCGTAAATTAAGATCCCGCTATCCTATCAGCGGAATGCAAACCCCGACAAGCATTTCCTTTAAATGAACATGTGCTCCAAAGAAAAAGAGAGCTGGAAAATGCAATAGTTACATTTCCTAATGCTGAGCATGACAGCCTATTCATTCTGCAGGGCTGTTGCCACTGGCTACCGAGCTCGGAAAATTTGCTGCCTGTTGTTTTTTTTTTTGGAAGGGGATGGGAATTCGATAAATTCCTTGTTCCAGTTCCCCCAGGGAGCCCCAGAACTCCCCAGGGTTTCCCCCTCATGGGGGGAACTGATCCAGAAAGGAGCATCGAGTTTTAGTGACTTGCAAAGAGTCACAGAGGTGGTGGCATCATTGGGTGAAGGTGGTGATGGCATGAGGGACACTTGGGTCACTCCTGGATCACCCAGCACATCCCAGAAAATTCCAGCAAGACCAAGGATGCATCCAGCACTGAAGAAAGGTCATGTGGCTGTATCAGGGCAATCAAAATAATATCAAATATCCAACCAGGAGGGTGACAGAGACGATTCTCCCTCTCCACTCTGCTTTTCTGAGATCCCATCTGGAGTTCTGTGTCCAGCTCTGGGGTCCCAGAATTAGAAGGACATGGATCTGTTGGAGCAAATCCAGAGGAGGCCACAGAGATGCTCCAAGGGCTGGAGCCTCCCTGCTCTAGCTTTAGAGACAGGCTGGGAGAGCTGGGAATGCCCAACCTGGAGAAAAGAGACCTTCCTAAAGGGGCTCCAGGAGAGCTGGAGAGAGACTTGAGATAAGGGATGGAGTGACAGGACAAGCAGGAATAGCTTCCCACTGCCAGAGGGCAGGGATGGATGGGATATTGGGAAGGAATTCCTTCCTGGAAGGTTGGTGAGGGGCTGGAATGGAGTTCCCAGAGAAGCTGTGGCTGCCCCTGGATCCCTGGAAGTGTCCAAGGCCAGCCTGGATGGGACTTGGAGCAGCCTGGGATAGCAGAAGGTGTCCCTGGCTGTGGCTTCCAGGGAACTGGATGATCTTTAACCTTTCAACCCAATTCCAGGATTCTAATGAAGGTACTGCAAAACACCACCATGGTTGTAACAAGACCCATCCCAGCTCCATCCACCTCCTCTTCCCCACAGTGACACATTCCTGGAAGGATCCCAGGATGTTCCATTCCTCCATTCACAGGGGCTGCAGTGCCAATGGATTTGGGGCTCCTTCTTCTAATTCCACATATATTCCCTATGTGTTATCTCTGGGTAATACATAGAGATATCCACACACATCTATTTCCATATAAATACACAAATAATTGAATATATATACACACCCTGAGTATATGTATTGAAATACAAGATCTGTGTATTATATAGAGTAATAAATATTGATACTTCTACCCATAAATCTATATGTTATCACCTATATTCTCTGGCCCTTCTGTATTCATCAATTATCTCAAGATGTTATTGAATATATGCACTGAATACATGTATTAAATTATACATGTTAAATAACATGTAGATATATTTAATATATGTATTTCATAATACCTAGTAATAATTTATATGTGGCCCAGATACTATTTTTATTCTTAGCATTTTATATTATTCATACATTATTGAATACATAGAATATATATTGAATTACATATATTCACTAATATTTAGGTAATACATATAATACATAAATACTATTTTCTATATATTATACATTTAATATTTTCCTTAAGTCTAGTAGAGGGGAGGGAAGAAGTCAGGGATTCATCCAACATTTTTTGTTTGTAGGGAAAGGCTGGGATGTGGCACAGCTGTGGAAGGGCATGTATATACAGATATAAAGATATACAGATCTATAGATATATAGACATACTACATATATATATATACACATATATATATAAACTACATACAGACATATACATACAGGATAAATATATTTAAATATATATTTTATGTATTTAAATAGATATTGTATCCATATAGTTATATCTATGTATTATATGTAGATATATCCATATATATTAAATATATTTAATTAAATATATTCCATATCTATAGAGATACTCACACTGGTTTAAGCACCAGTTTAAGATCCAGTTGGTTGAATCCCCCAAATCCTCAGGATGTTTATTTTCCTGCTTTGCTGCTCCCAGCTCACAAAAGTGGTCACACACTACTCTCTTTAGAATTCCTTAGGAATGCTCCAAACTGAGGGAGTCTCCAAATGAGCTGTATCAGAACATCCCCACTGAGGCAGGGAATTGGAACAGGATCATTTTTAAGGCTCCTTCCAATCCATTCCACGAATCTATGATTTGTTCAAGGATTTTGGCAAACAGCATCGAAACTCATCTCATTCCCCAGAGAGAGTGGGGCTGAACCTCCTCTAATTTAGAGCTGTTATTTTTATGAGTGAGACAAGTGGGTGGTCTCCAAGCAAAGCTTCTGCAGAACATCTGCTCAGGCTGCCAGAGCCCCAAGGACCACTAAAGCCATGAAATCTTCACTGAATGATATGGCTTGAAAGGGATCTTCAAAAGCACCAAGTTCCAGTCCCTCTCCATGGGCAGGGCCACTTTCCAATAGAACAGGTCACTCCACTGGCTTTAACACTTCCAGGGTTGGGGATTCCCAATCCAGTGTGAGCTCAGTGGAGGCTTGGCCACCTCCATTCCCACCTTCTAAGTGGTGCAAATCTCCCAGCAGTGATGTCCCTTAGTCCTTTTATGTATATAAAGTAATATTTATTAGAATATTTATTGTGTTTATTATTATATTAGGCAGGATATTTATGATATTACAGGAGCCTTAGGAGATTTAAAACTTAAGAGAAATTATGTTTTATATGGAAAAACCACGCCCACGCAGAAGAGCGGGGAGGGAACTCAACTTCCCAACCTTCACTTGCAGAAACTCTTTATTTCCCTCTGAATTAGAATTGTTGCTCCCAAATGGCTGTGTGGCCCCAACAGAGCCACTAGTGTGGGTGTCCCCCTCCCTCTTAGTGACATCCAAGCTGGTGGTGGCGGGGAAAAGCCACCGGCGCCGAACGCCCACTCGCTTTTCATCGGCGGCGGGATCCCGGCTCTCTGTGAATTGTTACCCTAATGGAAAGGACGGCCTTTGGAAACCAACTGCATTGACAAAAGAGGATAAAATTAATGAGATAATAGCCAGGCCAAGGACCTGAAGAATACACTGGGCCCCCTCGACACGAGGGACTTGCAATTCCCTTTCCCGCGGATCTGAAGAGTCCCTCCCGTCCGTCCGCAGGGCCCCGCTCCGGCAGGAAATTTCATTAACGCTGGAAAATAGGAAAGGTATTAAGCGTGGATAATGAAGGCTAGAGTGTGAACAGTGCCTTAAGATAGTCTTCTTTCTAGCCTTTGTAATGGGAGGCATGAACTTTCCCTTCAAATCCATTTCTAATCCATTTGAAATACTACAGCAAATTATCTCCCCTTCAGCCTGAGAGCGGCCGGCCAATTTACTCCGAATAGAAGTGACAATGCTCCGGAATTTATCGCCATAACCTTGACTACACAAGGTTGAGGGTTGTCTTTCCCCCACCCCTGGGGTGGACAGCGGAAGAAAAAAATTTTTAATGAAGAGGGGGTGGAGGAACGACATAAAAATGTTTAAAAACGGCGACACAGCTGGCACAGATTTGACACCTGGGAAAATCAGAGTCTGGTGCTAAAAATGTTACAAAGGGAGGTCCCAGGCTGATAAAACTTCTGTCCAGGTTGGATGGGGCTTGGAGCATCCTGGGATAGTGGAAGGTGTCCCTGTCCATGGTAGGAGTTTGGACAAGATGATCTCTATGGTCTCTTCCAACCCAAACCATTCCATGATTCTGTAGGACAAGGTTTGGGTTTTTCTAGTGCATCTCTAAAAGCAGCAGCAACTTTGCCTCACTCAGAACATTTCATGCTGCTGCTTAGTAGGTGCTCATGTTGACCAAGTCTGATTTCCCAAGGATAAAGCACCACCCAGCTGTGTCCTTCAGAGAATTCCAGAGGCATTTAGGTGTGAAAAGCTCTCCAAGATCATCCAGCCCAACTATTCCCCCAGCACTGCCAAGGCCACCACTAAACCTCATCCCAAAGTGCCACATCCACACAGATGTTAAATTCCTATGGGGATGGGGATTCCACCATTGCCTTGGGCAGCCTGCCCAACCTTTCCACAAAAAAAGCTTCCCAATATCCAAACTAAACCTCTGCTGGCACAACCTGAAGCTGTTTCCTCTTTTCCTGTCTCTTGTTCCCTGGGAACAGATCCCAATCCCCACCTGGATCCACCCTCCTGTCAGGGAGTTGTGCAGAGCCAGAAGGTTCCCCCTGAGCCTCCTTTTCTCCAGGCTGAGCCCCTTTCCCAGCTCCCTCAGCTGCTCCTGGTGCTCCAGGATCCTTCCCCAGCTCCATTCTCTTCCCAGAATGGAGCATCAAACCTGCTCAGAATGGAGTGAACCCACCAAAACTTCAGCCAGCAGCCAGCAAGTAATGCTGGGAAAATACATTCCCTCTTCAAATAATCTATAAAAAAGAAAAAAAAAACCAGGAGATTTCCAAGCCAGCATGGAAAATGAAGGTTTAAAAACAAGGATGAGTCGCTGGAGCTTGCTCAGATCTAACACCCCCATCCCCTCACAACACAAGACCACGTGACCCCATCCAAAAATCCCACCCAAAAAATCCCCCTACACTTGAAATATAAAATTTTTAGAGTATTTGATGTCTCTAAGCTAAACATGAGCAGAGCAGGAACATCCCAGCGGCGATTCCAGCCGGCTGAAACGGAGAGGATTTCCCGGCGCTGGCAGCGATACAAGTGGCTCCTGAAGAATGGTTTTCTTTTACTACTGGATTTCTTCTTTGGGCTTAGCTTGTATTTTTTTTTAAAGTAATCCTTACATAGTCAGAAATCACATTTGCATGCTGGCATTTGAATCCTGAGGAAAGAGGGGATCATGGCGGGGGCAGCGGTTATGGAAAGCAACAGGGAGAGAGGTGAGGAAGGAGGGAGTTCATCCACCACCAGCCTGGAAGGTGGCAATGGAAAATCCTCATTTGGGAGAAAAAAAAAAACAACAAAAAAATCACATTTTCTTCATTCATTCATCACTCCTTAGCAAACAACACAGGATTTAGGGCTAAAAGTGTTCCTCACACACACCATGAATGCTCCAAGATGCTCCTTGGAAGCTTCTCCATCTCTATCCTCACCTGCCAGATCCCTGAAGACTCCAAATCTACAGCTAAAAGCAAGTAATTCCACTAAAATGTTTCATTTGTAGGATTTTTATCAGCATTGATGTTTTCTCCTTAAAATAATAAAAGTTAAACCTCAAATAAACACTTTCTGCATTGAGATTTAATTTATTTAAAGAACATGATTGGGATAATTCAAATAATTCAATCCACAGTTGATGGTATTTGGGGTTTGAAAAGTGATTGGAAATTAAAAATAGAAAGGGATGTGTGAGAAATGGATTTGTAAAGGATTTTCCAACAGGGATGTGTCTCTCCCCAACATACACCCATAAATACAGAGGATCCATTAGTTTTAAATACACAGTGACTGGCAAAAATGTGTTAATTTACCCATAAACAATTCCCTCCTTTCAATAATTACTTCTAATTATGAAACAAACACTTAAAAAAATCCCCCTATTTTAATTTGGTTCAATTGAATCTGAATTTCCATTCAAATGCAGCTTAATGTTAATCTCAGGGAAAAAAAATAATAATCCATCCCAGATCTCATTTAGCATTTTCAAAACCTGGGAAAAATTAAGAATTTCAATGAACACCTATTAAGCTCCTTAATTACCTAAATAAAGATGTACCTTCCCAATAAATCCCCCTGACCAGGAAAGGAAAATAGTTGCAAATAAATTTAATGGTTATCAACCAATGAGAACAGAGATTCTTCCAAAAAAACCCCAAAAAATCAGAAACATGGGATTATACCTGCAATGAAGTGTTGTGGAGGAGTTTTTGGCAGTTTTCCCCAATTTCCACATCTCATAGAAGGATATCTCTTCCCAATCCTTACACAGACTGGATAACTTTTCAAATAATTCCACTTGGGAAGACCCAGATATGAACAAAATATCCCAATCTCCTCACAGTGGCTTCTCAAAGGACTGAAAAATTTACAGGCAACTTTGGGCTAAACTGAGGGGGAACATTCCACAAAATCATGGAATGGTTTGGGTGGGAAGGGACCTTCAAGATCATCCAGTCCCATCCCCTGCCATGGACAGGGAGACTCTCCTCTATCCTAGATTTTTCCAAGCCCTGTCCAACTTGGCCTTGGACATTTCCAGGGATGGAGCAGCCACAGCTTCTCTGGGAATTCCCCTCCAGCACCTCCCCACCCTCACAGGGAAGAATTCCTTCCCAAATCCCATCTATCCCTGCCCTCTGGCGTGGGAAGCCATTCCCTGTGTCCTGTCCCTCCATCCTTTCTCCCAAGTCCCTCTCCAGCTCTCCTGGAGCCCCTTCAGGCACTGGAAGGGGCTCTGAGCTCTTCCTGGAGCCTTTTCTTCTCCAGGCTGGACATTCCCAGCTCTCCCAGCTTGGCTCCAGCCCTTGGAGCATCCCCAGGATTTGCTCCAGCAGCTCCACATCCTTCTGCTGTTAGACCCCAAACTGGAGTCAGCTCTGCAGGTGGGATCTCACCTGAGCAGGGTGGAGCGGCAGAAATTCCTCCTCTCCTGTTGCCCATGCTATGGGACAAGCCCAGGACACAGGGAATTCTTGGGTTCCAGCACACACAGATGAGGCACACTCAGTTTTTCAGCCACCAACACCCCCAAATCCTTCTCAGGGCTGCTCTTAATCCAGCCTGGGTCTGTCCATGGGATTGTCACTTGCAGGACCCTGGCTTTCCCAAGGTTTGCACTGGCCCAACCTGTAACAGTCTCTGTGGATGCCATCCCTTCCCTCAAGGGTCATTATTCCCTCCCACTGGATTTATTGCCATTTCCCTCTGAAAGCCATTCATTCCCTTTCATCTCTCCACTGTGTCCATGAAAAGCCAGAGCTCCACACAGCACTTGGCAGCTCCTGCAGGGCTCATGATCCCACTTAAAGCCAGTGAAAGCTCTGAAATCCTGCCAAAACCTTCCAAAAACCACCAGAGATCCAGTAACACCTCGAGGAGCTCAGAGCATTGGGAGAGGAGAGCTCTTTTCCCTGCCCCTGCTTCCTAAATCCCTGCTATTGTTTACAGCCCAATTCAATCCTCTGGGAGATGGAGAGCCTGGATACAAACCCAGCTCCATGTGCCAAGCACAACAAACAGGGAAAGAATTTGCCTTGTGCTGAAGGATTGGTGTGGCCAGGTAAGGAGGGCAAGGATGGAACTGGGAGAGCTGGGGTGTCCAGCCTGGAGAAAAGAAGGATCCAGGGAAACCTTAGAGCCTCTTCCAGTGCCTAAAGGGGGTCCAGGAGAGCTGGAGAGGGACTTTGATAAGGGATGTAGTGACAGGGAATGGCTTCCCACTGCCACACAGCAAGGAAAGGTGGGATATTGGGAAGGAATTCTTGGCAATGAGGGTGGGGAGGCCCTGGCACACATTGTCCAGAGGAGCTGTGACTGTCCCGTCCCTGGAAGTGTCCAAGGCCAGGTTGGATGGGGTTTGGAGCAGCTGGGGATAGTGGAAGGTGTCCCTGCCCATGGCAGAGAGGTGGGAACCTTCAAGATCCCTTCCAACCCAAACTATTCTTCAAACCTGTGCCAGGGCCTCACCACACTCACAGGGATGAATTTTTTCCCAGTATCCCATCAAACCCTGCCTTCCTTCCTCCACCACTGTTCCAATACTTGATAACCCTTTCCATGAAGAAATTCTCCCTGATATCCAATCTGCACCTCCCTTGCCACAACTTCAGGTGATTTCCTCTTGTCCTCCCCATTCCCAACTCCAAACCATCTCCTGGGCCTGATCCCACCCACAGCAAGCCCCGGGGAGGATGCTCAGAAACAATTCCAACTTCTCCAGCAAAGTTTGCGCTGCGAAAATGCCTCCCTGGAGCTGAGACAAAAGACCCTCTGGAGAAGACAATTTCCCAACATAAAGCTGTTCTCAAGGTAGGTCAAGTCTCAGCCCAAACCCCCCTGCCAAGGTCCCGTTAAACCGCTTAGGCTGAGCCTGAGAATGGAAATGCTGACAGTCCCTAATGCTCGGCTTTCCATCCCGCTGCTCTAATGCCGGCGGCGGATCAGTGATTACACCGGCAGCACCGGCAACTATTGTCCTGTTAATTAGATTCCTTTTACCCCCATTAGCTCAGGCGATTGGACAAAGTTCATTAGGGTTTAACTCTGATTAGCTGAAATGGAGCTCGAGGCGTTGCACCAGGCTTTAGTGGCTCCGTTTGGGAAGCTCCAGGACCTGTGTCCATGTGGATTAATCCTTTATCCCTCCCAGACAGTGTCCTACCACCCTCAGTGATGGGCTAAAAGCAGAGGGAAAGCCAGAGCAGCTCCCAGACCTTCCCCTGTCCGGGCACAGAAGTGATATTCCTCCCCCTGCTCATCCCTGTAAATCCCATTCCAGAGCTCTGGATGTGCTCCAAGTGCTGGAATATCCCAGGAAGGATAATTGCCGAGGATCATTCCAATGCTGCCTCATATCCCGACTCAAACGGCTCCAACTCTGAATATTTATCACAATAATCAGCCAAATCCCACTGGAGGCTTGCCCTCCTGCCTGCTTTCCAAAAATACCTGGGATAATTGCTTTTTCCAAAGATATTTTCCATTAAATGCTCTTTTTCTCACACAGGAAAGAGCAATAATACTGTGAAGAGCCAGAACAGCTGATATATTTTAATTAAAGCAAGTATCTCAGACAAGGAGCAGGATTCCATGGAAAACCAGGAGCTCAGCATGGAAGAGGTTAAAGAAGTTCAGCAGGGCTGCTCTAAAGGGAATTATCTGTTGGGAAAACACTGGCTGCCTCTGGAAAACCCCATACCCACAGCTTGGACTAGGGATGGATATACATCCATGGGTGATGCATTTTGAAAACTAAATTTAAAATTTAGTTTAAAATTTAAACTAAATTTAGCTACAAAGGCAGAGAAAACAGTGTATAAATTATTTTTCTCCTAAAGAACTGTTTTTCCTGACATTATATTAAACTTAAGGAATAAATAAGAAATTCAGATGTTGACTACAAGCTTATTTCTCCAAATTTTAAGCAGTGGTTGTATATGCAAGGATTTATCCTGTCTTGTGGTCTCTTTAGCATTTACAAGCTGACCCACAAAACAACTGGAGCAGCACTGTCAGCTCTGATTCCTTGGCATGAATCCTCAGCATCCCCAAAATTCCACAATCCAGTAAATATTTATTAATATCAAAGCTGTCTATGCCTGGATAAGTGTATATATAACACATATGGAATCAGAGAATCATTTAGGTTGGAAAAGATCTCTAAGGTCATGAAGTCCAACCTGTGACTGATCCCAAACTTGTCATCCAGACTGGAGCACTGTGTGCCACCTCCAGACATTCTCTGGACACCTCCAGGGATGGGCACTCCAACACCTCCCTGGGCAGCCCATTCCAACCCTTCCCATGAAGAAATTCCTCTGGATGTCCAACTTGAACCTCTCCTGGTGTAGTTTGAGGCCATTTTCTCTTGTCCTGTTTCCTGGGAGCAGATCCTGATCCCATCTGACTTTACCCTCTTCTCAGGGAGTCAGAAGGTCCTTCCAGAGCCTCCTTTTCTCCAGGCTGAGCCCTCCCAGCTCCCTCACCCACTCCTGGTGCCCCAGATCCTTCCCAGCTCCATCTCCTTCCCTGAACACATTCCTGCCCTTCAATGTCTGTCTTGTGAGGGACCCAAAATTCCTGCCAGCATTGCCAGAACAGGGGGATGGCTGCTACAAGCCAGGTGCCAGTGGCCTCTTTGCCCACCTGGGCTCACATTTAGCCACCAGCACCTCCAAGTCCCTTTCCAACTCTCCAGCCCTTTATCCACAAGACTGGAGCATTCCATGAAATTGTTGTGATCCAAGTGCTGGATCCAACACTTTGTTGACCCTCACACTGCTGGATTTGGCCCATCCACTCAATCTCTATCCACATTTAAAATACATATTATATATATTTTATAAATGTAGACATGCATAATTAATAAATACGGATCTATAAAAATTTGGATCTGCTTCCAATAGAAAGAGAGGGGGAAAAAAAAAAAAAGGTCCAACACTTCTGAGTGTGTCAGTCCATCAGATACTCACCAGGAAGACACTTAAAGGAACTCAGCTCTGACTTGGAATATATGGAATGGATAAAAATGATTCAAAGGCCCCCATCAAGGGGCAGGGGTTGGTTCCTTGTCCTAATTGCATTGCCTACATTCCAAAGGATATCGCTCCATTATTAAAGGGTCGGGACCATTTTATGAGCTCACATCTCTTCAATTGGAATTTGGATCAATGGATGCATTACAAGCTTTGCCTTTAAGAGCCTAATAAACAACAAGATGGAAAGGAAAATTCACGGGAAGATGACGCTTTTAAAAATCCATTTCCAGGGGAGAAAACGGGACGTGGTGAAGGGGGGGTGCAACTGAACCAAAAAAGCTGGAAATAAAGTTGAAAAGGTCAGGATAAAACAGAGAAAAAAAGGAATTCTGCCCCTCTGCCCTGCTCTAGAGAACCTTCCAGTGCCTAAAGGGGCTCCAGGAGAGCTGGAGAGGGACAAGGGATGGAGGGATGGGACACAGGGAATGGCTTCCCACTGCCAGAGGGCAGGGATGGATGGGATATTGGGAATAAATTCTGCCTTGTGAGGATGGTGAGACCCTGGCACAGACTGCCCAGAGAAGCTGTGGCTGCCCCATTTCTGGAAGTGTTCAGGGGTGGGTTGGATGGGGCTTGCAGCAATGTGGGATAGTGGAAGGTGTCCCTGCCCATGGCTGGGCTTTGGAAAAGGATGGTATTCCCTTCCAACCCAAACTACTCCATGATTTTCTAATGTGGATGCCTCTTAGAGACAGATAACAAGCTATATTTATAACATAAATAATATCAGTAAAGAAAATAAATTTATCAAGAAATGAAATAATAATGAGAATAATTAATAAAATAAAAGCCCTGGCAGCATTTGCATTTCCAAACAGCCCAGAGATGCTTTTAATTAGGGATTGTGGGGGAAAATTTGGGCAAGGTTTGGTTTACATAGGATTTTGATGGCTCCATCAAAATTTGGCACATCATGCTCAACACATACCCAAAGACCAAACAAATTAATTCTTGCTCTCTCATCAAGTCCAAATTAGTCCTTCCCACACCAGATTCATACAGAGCTGTCTCCCTCTGCTGTCACCAGACCCAGAGCAACTCCCAAACTCACAAAAACCTCACAAAAATCTCCAGGCCAACCAAAAAAAGAGGGAAAACTTCCTAAATGAACCCAAAACTTGCCTCCAGCTCATAGTACTGACCCATGGTGAGATGTAACTCCCAAGGTGACTTCCACAGCATCATCATCTCCCTCTTCCCATTTTTCCATGGAGAAGTGGATGGAAAAGGATTTTTGTGATGCTCTGGAACCCCTTTTACCAGCAGGGAGGTACCACCAGTACCTCTAACTCATTCCCACTGAGGGTTTTGTCTCCCACTCCAGGACTCCCAGGTATCTCCATGTGGAGCATCTCCACTCCAACATGCCCACAGAAAATCCTAAAATGTCATCTTCTGAACCAAAGTTGGATCTAACACCTGACTGAAAGGAAAAAAGGAAAAACCAACCAGATGTGCTTCTGAATTTATAAACAGCCAACACCAGCATAAATGGATAAAGCAGCAACTGGAAGAGCTGGGAAGGTTTTTGGCACCTCACAGCACACAAAAGCTGGGGGAACTTTTCCTGTGACTCCTGAAGAGCAGGAGAAGTTGTGAAGTTCACCATTATCCAGAGCATCAGGAAAAACAAACCCTCCAGTGCTTATCACAAGTTGATTTCCCTGGTTTTCACAGATGGGAAATAAAGGCAAAGCATCCCCTGGGAAGAAACGAGGACAAGTGGGGGATCTGCTGAGGGTTGTCCAGGAGCTGGGAGCTGGCCACCTCACCACATAGATTTCCATCCACATCATTAGGAAATGTCTTTTCTCCCCTCATCCAACTCCAAATAATCATCCTAGAAATCCCTATGACCATAAAAGACCCATATCCCAGGTCAGGACTCCAGAGGGAAGACATCAAATCCACGACTCCAACATTCTGCACCCCTGTAATCAACACTAAGCAACTAAAGCTGATTAGACCCACCCTGGTGTTGTCCCAAAGATGGGCCATGAGCTGGGAATGGTGTGAACTGTGGGAATTACTGTTCCAAACAGAGCTGGAACCCAAACCCAGCACAATCTGATGGGGAGAGGGCAGAAAGCAGAGCCTGGAGAAGAAGACAGCGAGATGTCCATAATTTATACTCTCCTGCCTCTACTTTATGGCTTTCTTAATTCGGCTCCTGCTACTATTAATGTAGTTAATGTTGAGATTATATCTATTTTCTGGCGTCAGGCAGTGATTTATCCAAGCCATTTTTCCGGAGCCGGCTCCCACGCTGTTAAATCAAGTGACTGCCAATTAAGTGCTGACTGGGGAAGTGGATGCAATCTTAACAGAGATCTCACCACAAATTAATCCGAGCGTTCCAGCTCGCGAGGCTGAAGCGCTGAACCGCGCCGAGCTGGGAAAACAGAAAACAAAACAACCCCCAAAACAATGGGAAAAGTAAAATCCACCACTGACTTGGAGAGGAAATGAAGGAAGTCGCCTTTCCCAGTGGGATGGTGCTCATCAGTCAGGCTTTGGGGGTCATTGCTTTGGGGGTGATCACCCAGCAATGGAAACCAGGCAGCAGGAGGATTGGGAATTCAGGGGTGGGGTTGGAAATATCTATTTGGCAGATTAAAGGTGGGAATGGGAGCTCTGAACCACCAGCAACTGCAGGTATCCCAGAGCTCATGCAAGATCAAGTTGTCTCCAGGTCTGTAGAAGAGTCCAGCCACCTGCCCAGGGTTAATTTTTGAAATGAAATCCTGAAATCCTGGAATGGTTTGAGTTGGAAGAGACCTTAAAGATCATCTCATTCCAACCCCTCTGCTGTGTACAGGGCCACCTTCCACTAGATCAGGTTGCTCTAACCCTCCTCCAACCCAGCCCTGGACACTTCCAGGGATGGGGCAGCCAAAGCTTCTCTGGACAGATCCCAAATTCCTCTGGATGTCCCAGTGCCCCAGGACAGGATGGGCCACAATCAACAACAGCAACACCCAGAGATTTTCAGGAGAGATCATGGAATGTTTGAGGCTGGAAGGAATCCCTGGAAGTCTTGTCCAACCCCTGGCTCAAGCACGGCCATCCAAAACAAGATGCCAACCACCAGGTCTAGATGATGGCTTTAAACTGCAGAGGGCAGGATAAGATGGGATATTAGGAAGGAATCCTTCCCTGGGAGGGTGGTGAGGCCCTGCAATGAAATTCCCAGATAAGCTGTGGCTGCCTCATCCCTGGAAGTGTCCAAGGCCAGGTTGCACAGGGTTTGGAGCACCCTGGTCCAGTGGAAGGTGACCCTGCCCATGGCAGGGAGTAGAACTCCATGATCCTGAAAGTCCCTTCCCACCCAAATCCTTCTATAGTTTTAAAATGCCTTAAGGGGGAAGATCTCACACCAAAGTTTGAGAGGTTCTGGAGCTCCCCAGTATCTTGGTGGGAGTGGCTAGGCTCCATCACCTTGGATACATCTGGGTACCAGCCCACATCTGCACATCCCTATGCCAGGGAGGTACCAAAATGCCCATGGACCATCTCCATGGATGTCACCATCTGCAGGAGGACACAGCATGACCTTGTTCAGGAGGTTCCCCTTCAGCAGGTGGCCACCAGGAACTACAGAAACTACCCCAAACCTGTTGTCTTGCCTTCAGAAAAAAAGCAAAACAGCTCTGCTCCTACTCAGCCTGTGACTCAATCATTAGAAATCCTTTCCTGCATCCATGATTTGCCTTGGGAGCCATAAGGAAGAGCAATACACGACACTGAGAGTGATTATTAATAATGGTGAGGAGTCGTTGAGATAACAGCTCATGATAAGTGGGGAACGTTTTTATGGTCCTTGAATATTGAGCAGGATTTACAAATATTAAAAATAAAAGAGTAGGAAAAAATCCAACCCAATCCAATCACAGCAGTATAGAAATTCCAAAGATCATGGTGTTCCAGCCACCCCAACAGCCAGGGATTAAATCAAAGGACAAGAATAAACAGGTAAAAGGTTGCAGTGTGTCCTGACAGGTGAAAAGGGACCTTTGGGGAGGATGGGAGCAATTCCTGCCAGCTGCAGAAATCCAATCTGAGGGAAACACCATCCAGAGGTTCCATCATAAATACTCAATCAACGAGGACAAATGACTCTGTGTCTCCATCACAATAAAAGGAACCTGTCCCTGAAGAAGAGAAGGCTCCAGGAAGATCTAAGAGCCCTTCCAGTGCCCAAAGGGGCTCCAGGAGAGCTGGAGGGGAACTTGGGAGAAAGGATGGAGTGCCAGGACACAGGGAATGGCTTCCCACTGCCAGAGGGCAGGGATAGATGGGATTTGGGAAGGAATTCTCCTGGGTGGCACAATGGGAGCAACCACCTGGCTTGGCAATGGGAAGGAAAATCTCCAGTTTTCTGCTTTGCCTTGGGAATCCCAAAGTGGTTCCCTGGCATATGAGACAATCCACACCACCAGAATGCAGTGATGGGAATGGGATGATACTACAAATCCAAATATTTGGCCATGTGTGCTGGAAGCTGGAAATTCCCCCATGTCCTGGGCTCATCCCTCAGTTTGGAAAGCAGGTGAGGGAGGGATTCTGTTCCTTTGCCCCACCCAGGTGAGACCCCACCTGCAGAGCTGCCTCCAGCCCTGGGGCTCAACAAGGATGTGGAGCTGCTGGAGCATCTCCAGAGAAGGATGCAGAGATATTCCAAGGGCTGGAGCCCCTCTGCTCTGGAGCCAGGCTGGGAGAGCTGGCAATGTCCAGCCTGGAGTAAAGAAGGATCTAGGGAGAGCTCAGAGCCCCTTCCAGTGGGAAGTTGCTGAGGCCCTGGCACAGGTTGCCCAGGGAAGCTGTGGTTGCTCCATCCCTGGAAGTGCTCAAGACCAGGTTGGACAGGGCTTGGAGCAACCTGGGATAGGGAAAGGGAATCCCTGCCCATGGCAGGGGGTGGGAATGAGATGATCTTAAAAAGTCCTTTCCAACCCATATCATCTGATCATTCCATGATTTTTCAAAGCAATTAAAAATCCTAAAGTGGTTCAAGTGCACATAGGGGATCTGGGGAAGCCTTTACCCAATTTCTGCCAGTTTCCCATGGAAGCTCTGCCCTGCTCCAAAACTCTCAGTACTTTCCACATGCTGCAATGCCACACAATTATCCCAGCTTTCCACTCCAATTAAGTCCTCAAATACCATCAGGGAATACTTTAAGCAGGACTTCAGAAAGTCCTTATTAATCTTAGCATTAAAATAATAACACATTCATCTCCAGCAATAGGTGAGCCAGCAACCTGATGAATACATTACCCAAAGGTTTTGCATTAAAAAGGATAAATTCCTTGAATTTAGCTGACAAAAACCCACTCACACAAAGGGACTCCAGGTCACCTTCACTGTGACTGTGTCAATCCTACTGCAGCCACTTGGTGAGATTAGCCCTGAACCACTGGGGGAGAAGGCGCTGATGAGTTTGAATTATGCAAGCAGACTAAAAACCTATTGATTCTTGTAAAGCTGGTTTACTACCACCCTTAAACCTGGCCTAAAAGTGGTATTTAAACCAGTGTTTAATTATGTGAGTTGGCTCCACAGCAGTGGAGTTTTTAGCTCTTCCTTTTCCAATCTGGAGCCTCATCCAGGCTCTTTCTGGTCACATCATTAGTTAATTTTGAGGAAATACACCATGAGTTAGGTGCTGCACAAAGCATAACGTGAGGAACATCTTGGCCCTGAGATCCAGCATTGTAACTCACCCTTGAACCAGGGCCTCAGCCAAATCCTCTGCTCCACTGACAACATGCTTTAAATCACATTTTAACATTGATCCAATTAATGCAGCTCTTGCTAAACCAGACAATTTCTGAGTCTCCTCATGAGCACTGTGTCTCCTTAGCTGGGTTTAAAAGTGGTCAAGAAGTTGAGGTCAATCCCAATTTTTTCCTCTTCATTTTGATGGCACCTGAAACCACTTGAAAGTGGTTCCTTCCCCAGTAATTAACCCCCAAAAGTGACAATTCTCAACTGTGGGGATGCTCTCCTAAGTATGATTTGTTTTATTTATTTCAAATCTCATCAGAATATCCTGGATCTGCTCGTGTCCTTGCTCTCTGTGTCCTCAGGACAAACAAACTGGAGAAGGAGTTTGTCCTGATTTTCATGATCCTGGTCTCACGTCCTTTCAGTGAGGAGATGCCAGGAGGAGCATGGCAAGGAGCTCACACTCCAGAGGGCTCAACAGGAGACAGTGGGGATGGAAAGGTCCAACAATGGGTAGGGAAAACTCCTGAAAGGGGCTCATCTATGGATGGGCAACATCCCAAGCCCACAGTCCAACCACCATGAGCTCTGGTGGCACCAACAGCATTTCCCAAAGTTTATTTAACCCTACATGGATGGGCTCCAACACTTCCTCACAATGTTGAAGCAACACTTTGTGAGTTGTCTGAGCTGGTTCTGTGGGAAGTTTTGCCATGGGAATGTTCATCACAGATGACCCCAAGTGACCACAGCTAACAAGACCCTTCCACCACTGGAATTACACCCATCTCCCTCTTCCCAGACCTCTGATCCTGCTTCTCACGACTCATACAAACACATCCTGGTAGAAAAAGCCACTTTGAGAAGGATGAACCAGCTCCATTTATCCCAGCTGTCATTCCACAGTTTAAAAATCAGAGGAAGAGACTTTAATGTCTCAAAATGAAAAAAAAAAAATAAAAAAAAAATCCCGAGGTACAAAAACCTTTGAAAGCAGCTCCAAATTAAGAGCTCCATCGATGCTGTCAAGCCCCTGTGAGCTGAGTCTACAGCACCTTCCCTGGGAAGAGGGAACTCAGCCCATTTATTTGGATGATGAAAGCAAAGGGATCTAAAAATTGCACTCCTTCGTTAATGAGCAGCCGAAGGGATCCGTAAGCATAATTCCAGAGGCTGGTAATATTTTATATAATCGGCAAGTGGTTTAAATTGAAAAGCCCCAACTGAATCAATATTTACTGCATTGAAACGAAATGAATAGTAATAAGTCACTAAGCTCCCTGTCCTGTTTCATAAAATAAAAAATTATAAAAATGAGCACAGGCGCGGAGCGACCATCGCATCAACTTTTACGGCGCTCGGGGAGTCGTAACCAACTGTTCTCATCAAATCCTGGAAAAAAACCTGCCTGAGGAAGCCTCACTTCAGCAGTGCCAACGGGAAGGAAAAAAAAGAGGGGAAAAATAGGAGGAGAGAGTTTCACTAATGCAGGCAAAAAGGCTCCCAGAGCTGCGCTCCTCGTGCAGGCAGAGCATTCCTGGATGCTCCACAAAGTGCTTCCTACACAGAGGATTTGCCAAGATGCCCTCCCAGATGGATCCCAGCCTCCAGAGGATTTTGCCACAGCTCCTGATGGTGTGGACTTCCCCATCCCTGGAAGTGTCCAAGGCTGGGCTAGACAGGGTTTGGAGCAATCTGAGATAGTGGAAGATGTTCTTGCCCTTTGAAACTGGATGGTCTTAAAGGTCCCTTCCAACCCAAATCACTCCATGATTCCAAGATTCTAATCCCACATCTTCATATGTTGTACAAGGAAGTTCTTTTTCCTTCCTCCTTATTCATCAGCTTTTTATTCTTAAAAACCCAGGAGTTCAGAAAAACAGACACTGAGGGGCTGGAGCATGCCCAGAGATGGGAATGGACCTGTGGAAGGGCCTGGAGCACCAGGAGCTGCTGAGGGAGTTGGGGAGGCTCAGCCTGGAGAAAAGGAGGCTCAGGTGGGACCTTCTGGCTCTCCATAACTCCCTGACCAGGAAGATGCAGCCAGGTGGGGTTCAGGACCTGTTTCCAGGGAACAAGGGACAGGACAAGAGGAAACAGCCTCAAGCTGTGCCAGGAGAGGCTCAGGATGGACATCAGGATGAATTTTTTCATGGAAAGGGTTATCAAGCTCTGGCACAGCTGCCCAGAGCAGGGGTGGAATCACCATTCCTGGAGGGATTTAAAAGCCCTGAGGATGTGGCACTTGGGGACATGGTTTAGTGATGACCTTGGCAGGGCTGAAGGAATGGTTTGACTCAATGAGGGCTTACCCAACCTCAATGATTCCATGATTCCACACCCTGATTTGGGTTGAATCAGCATTATTTTAGATGCAGAAAAGAGAATTTGTTAGAGGGATGGAACAGGAAAACACTCCCTCTGTCTCCCACAACTCCCACAAAGTCCCTTCCAGTGACACAAATAATGTTTCCCCTTTGCCCCCTTTTATCCATGCATTTAAAAAGGGATTTAAAATAACAGAGACATTGCCTCCAACACTCCCTGCACCTCCTTATTGAGCCATAAAACCTTTTCCCATATAAAATATCCTGAACTGGAACAGCTTTGGGATTTCCCTGGAGATTCACACCTCATTGCCTACGTTTACATCCTCCTTTCCACACCAGAGGATGGCAGGAACACAGACCTGGATTCACTACCAGGAATTATTCATTGATAATTCCAGAAGCAATTATTAAATCTCCACTAATTTAAGGAGGGGATTAAAGGAAATTATTTGCAATCAAAACATTATTTCAGCTTGGAAAACCATTCCTGCTCACGGACAGGTGGCTGCAGGATCCGTGCCAACTTCGGGAATCCCTCTGCTCTTTTTTTCCCTATTTTCCCAGCTTTAACAGCTGTGACCTCTCAGACCTCCCCATATCCTGCTGCAAATCCTCCTTTCAGGCAAGCCCAGAGGGCAGCAGGAGCTGCAGATGCTGCAGAGCCCGACTGGCACCTGGGGATGGATGGATGGATGGACCGGGAACGGGGAAGCGGCCGGATGCAGATGGTCAGCTCTGCCTCGTGCTGAAATCCACACAGAGGTGCCAGGATCCAGCCTGGGGAAGAGCCAAGGAGAGACTGGATGCTCCTGCATCATCCACACGTTCCCTAATGGAATAAAACTAAGGTTTGGAAGAGAATAGAATGGTTTCATCCCAAAGGAAGATGCATCAGACAGAGAATTTGGGTGGAGAAAGAGGAAATCTCAGTGCTCTGCTGGGGAGAGACCAGACCTGGTAGGAGGGATATTAGTTGGTATTAATGAGCTAATTCCAATTATTTCCAAGGCAGCAGAAGGAAATAAACACCCAGGGACTGAGAAAGTTGATTACATAACCCCAGAATAATTTGAGTTGGAAGGGACCTCAAAGATCATCACATACCAACCCCCTGCAATGAGCAGGGAACCTTCCAGCAGATCTTCCAAACATTATGTAGGTTTTGGATATGAATATATAATTATTTAGGAATTTTTCTCCATGTTGAGAACAACAGACACCTAAACTCAAGTGGAAATTTTATTAACTCAGCCCAAGGGTGAAATTTGACCCATGGGAGAGATATACAAATTTCTTCCTCTCTTTCCTTCCTTCCATTGCATGAAGCCCTTTCCAACTCCTGGAAAATGGATCCTGCTGCCCAGTGAAGCTCCCAGGGATCTTACTTAGGATCCCTCTGTATTTGCCAATCCTGGAGTTTTCTCCAGCTTTTTTAGAGTATTTTATACCCTTTTTTCTGGGATGTTCCCATGCAAGGCCAGGATCCTTCCAGCTCAGGATACTCCCTGATTTCTCCCACCAGGATGAAACAGATGGATCCATCCTTCAGCCTGAAAGAAGCCTAAATGTTTACTTAGCCTGGACAGAATTAATCAGTGGAAAACGATGCTCCAGCACTTGCCAAGTGACCTTTTCTGCCCCCAAAAACTGGATTGCTCATTCCTGAGCTACGAGACCTGCCCGGGCACAGCCCAGAGCTCAGCCCAGATGCTGGCACCAGTTGGACTCGGCTCAGTGCAGCAGCTCACAGAAAAGTTTAAAGGAATTTATCCCAATTTTATCAGGATAAGAAGCAATTCAGGGAATTTGTGCCTTGTGTCATTCACCCATGTTCTGCTTCCCCCTTCTTCCATTTTTCGGGTGCTTGTTCTTTTAAATCCCAACTTTCACACTGGAATTGGCACAGGAAAATATTTGGGTTCTGCTAAAAGCTTGGAGAAGTTATGACCCTTTGTAGAGAAAACCATCTGGGAAAAGGGTGGGAAAAAAGCAGCTCTGCCATTACTAATCTCTTATTAGAGTAGATATTTAGGAATTAAATACATTCCTCACTTCCACAGCTGTCACTGTCAGGTGAAAAAACAGGGAGTGTGTAAATATCCAGCAACAGAAAATACATTCTGAATGGGACGCTGTTAGGAGGGATAATTAGCCTAAGAAAATCCACTTCTGAAGTGTCCAAACCACTTCAAAAAGAGTTTTAAATACAGCATGTGGCCAATTTGGAAAACTTTATCCACAGGCAGATTTCATCTGGCCAAGCTACTCCATTGCTGTTGAAGCCTGGGTTAGAAAAGGTGAATAATATCTCATAAAATTTATTTTATTTACAATTACAGCTGGTGTCTGGGGAATTTGGATGGAGAAAAGGAAGAGTTGAACTTGGAACTTCACAGTCCCATGAGAGATTTGATATTGGAGCACCTGAGCAGGAATAAATGGATGCCCTGGGACACAGGGAGGAGCACCAAGAGGGTTAAAGGGTTTTAGAGACTCTGAGTCCCAAGAGAACCACGCTCAGTCCCTGGGGGATTTTGAACGAGATGTGTCCCAAGAATGGACAAGGAAGGATTAATCCTCTGTTTCCTTCCCAGAGCATCTGCCCTGGTTGCCTGAAGCCCACCCCAGACCCTGTGCACTAATCTATAAAAAAACAGCATTACAGCCACAATTAACATTTTTTATGGAATCATGGAATAGTTTGGGTGGGAAGAGACCTTAAAGACCATCCAGTTCCAACTCCCTGCCATGGTCAGAGACACCTTCCACTATCCCAGGTTGTTTCAAGCCCTATCCAACTTGGTCTTGGACACTTCCAGGGATGAGACAGCCACAGCTTCTCTGATAATTCCATTCACCACCCTGTCAGGGAAGAATTCCTTCCCAAATCCCACCCATCCCTGCCCTCTGGCAGTGGGGAGCCATTCCCCTGTTCTGTCCCTCCATCCCTTGTCCAAAGTCCCCCTCCAGCTCTCCTGGAGCCCCTTCAGGCACTGGAAGGGGTTCTGAAGTCTCCCTGGAGCCTTCTCTTCCCCAGGATGGACACTCCCAGCTCTCCCAGCCTGGTTCTAGAGCACTCAGAGAATTTTTGACTTTTTCCACCATGGCATGGGAAGGACAATCTCCAATCTGGTGTCCCAGCACCTGGATGTGGCACCCAACCTTGTAGAAGACCTCTTGGGTTACCTGAGGCCATATTTTCACCTCTCCCACCTGAGTTCCTGCACCAGATGATCCATCCCCAACCCAAAACCGCTGATCCACAGCTGCAAACTCCCAACTTTTAATCCCTCTAAAGCTCCTTGCTAAGGATGTTTCGCTTTTCTCTTCTCTGCTGGACTTGGAAAGCACAGAAAGGCCTCACAAAAGAGGGAAAAGAAATCCTGGCTAATGAAAACCTCTCCTGAGCAAATCCTCCTCCAGCTGCCCGTGCATGAGCTCTCAGCTTACTAGAAACACTGAGGAAAACATATTAACCAAAATTCCATGGGAATGGAATGGTGGGAGCAGCCAGGCAGGGAGATGTTGCCCAGGAGCTCATTGAGAAGTGGCATCACCACGACACAACAGAGGTGATGCCCTCCAGGCTGGTTTTAGTCCATATGGGATCTTCCCACTTGGTTTGTCCAGCCCTGGGAGCTGGGAGTTCTTGTGGAACACCCTGATAGAACTGGGAGATGGTTCCTCACCCCAAACCACTCACAAGTCCCCTGCACCTCTGCAAACAAGCATTTCCTGGAATGCAGTCTCCATTTCTTTTCTCACTTGTCATCTCAGTTCATCTTTTTCTGTAGGATCCTTTGGTTGCAAACTCCATCAGGGTTCCAGAAGTTCCCTGTCCCTCACCCACAGCATCCCAAAAGTAATGGGGACCCTTCAGAGTAGGTCTAGAGAGCAAACCTGGTGCTGAGGATCGAAATTCACACAGCAAATCAAACACATTCCAACAAAACCACATCCCTTGCATTGCTCCCACCTGGCCTTGGCAATCCAAAGTCCACCAGGAGCTGCTGAACATCCTCAGGAATGGCTTTATCTACCAGGGGTTGAGTTTGAACCTCCAAGACTGATCTGTGAAGCCCAGCAACTGAAGATGTCTCACTCAGGAGACCAATTTTGAAACTCTGTCCTGACCCAGGTGAAAATCCCACTGAGGATGCTGCTGATTCCAGTTGGGAATGGTGGCACCATGCTCTCCAAGAGTGGTTTTGCACCATCAAATTTGGTTTGGGATGTGGGGAATGAGACAGAAGGAAGACACTCCAATTATGTTATCCCTGGATGACTTCCAGATTATTTCCACCCAACTTGGGCATCTTAGGAGGAATTTTTCCACAAAAAAAGGAGTAGAATTGGAATGGGCTGCCAGGGAGGTGGTGGAATTACCATCCCTGGAGGTGTCCAAGGAACAGCTGGATGTGGGACTCAGTGCTCTGGTTTGAGTGACAAGGTGGAGATCAGTCACAGGTTGGACTCAATGATCTTGGAGGTCTTTTCCAACCTAAACAACCCTGGGATTTTGTGATCTCATGCCAAAGGGTGCAGCAAATCCAACATCTCACACAGCAGGACACCGGTGCCATGCTGGGGGCTCCCAATGGATTGAGCTGGAAAAGCTTTTTCAGATCATCAAATCCAACACAGCTCCAGCACAGGATGAAGCTGCAAGATTTCCCAGGAAGAAAAGATCCAGTTTTTGGAATGCTGGACTCCCTAGCAAGGATGCTCCAGGCTCCAGGGAAGAGCTGATCCAAGATCCACACAACGCTCTGTGAGTAAATAACCCCTCACTGTCCCCGGGATCGGATGTGGCAGTTTTCTTTTTAATGGAATCCATTCGAAACGCGACGACTCCATTAACCAAAATTAAAAAAGGAAAATCCCATTATTCCTAAGGATGTTCATGTGCATTTAGAGCTGGTCATTAACCCCTGAGTCCTGCTTTTATTTTGGTTTCATTACTTCCTCCGAAGTGGAGCTCGATTACTGCGGCTGACCCAGGAGGAGGGAACAGGAGCAGCCTGGAATTCATGGAAAAGCAGGAAAAATCCAAAATCTCAGCAGAAGGTTGCCTGGGAACTGGACAGGACTGGGGAGACTGGGAGGATGGGGGAGTAGCAGTGGTGGAGTCCCTGTATCCTGCTGGAAGCTGCATAACTTGGATCTGCTGCTGAGTTTCCCAGGTGGGAAAGCATCCAGCTGGGAGGAATGGAATAAGGGGAAAAAAAAAAAAGAGGGGAAAAAAAAGAAGAGTGGAGGAGGAGAGAAAAAAGAAAAGGTGGAAAAAAAGAAATAAAGAAATAAAGGAAAACAGGAAAAAAGATTTAAAGGAGAAGAAAGAAAATAGAGAAAAAAGGAAAAAAAAAGGGAAAAATGAAAAAAAGAGGAAAATGAGAAAAGGAGAAAGAGAAAGGAAAAAAAGGACAAAAAGGAAAAAGGGAAAAATATAAAAGGGGAAAATGGGAAAAGGAGAAAGAGAAAGGAAAAAAAGAAGGAAAAGGAAAAAGGAAAAAAGGGGAAAAGGAGGGGGAAGGAAAAAAGGAAGGAGGAAAAAAGAAAAAGGGAAAAAGAAAAAGAAAAACAAGATGAAAAGAGAAAAAAGAAAAGGAGGAAAGGAGAAAAATGGGAAAAGAGAAAAAAAAGAAAAAGTTAAAAAAGGGAAATAAAGGAAAAAAGGAAATAAAAAAGGAGAAGGTGAAAGAATAATGAAAAAGAAGAAAAGAAGAAAGAGGAAAAGAAAAGAAGAAAAATAGATATGGAGATAAAGGGAAAAAGGAAAAAGGATGCAATGGAAAAAAAAAGGAAAGAGGAAATAGGAAAAAGAAAAAAGAAAAAGTAACAAAGCAAAAGAAAAACAAAGGAAAAAGGAAAAAGGGAAAGGAGGGCAGGAGATAAAAGAAGTAAAGAAAGAAGGGAAAAAAGGAATAAGGAGAAAAGGAAAGCGGGAAAAAGGAAAAGAGAAAAAAGGCAAGAAGGCAAAAAAGAAAGAAGACAAAGAAAAGAAAAAGAAAAAAGATGAAAAGGGAGAAAATCTACAAAAAGGGAAAAGAAAAAAGATAGCAAAGGCAAAACAAATTAAAAAGAGGAAAACAAGAAAAGGAAAAGAGGAAAAGGACAAAGAAAAAGAAAATAAGAAGAAAAAGGGAAATAGGAAAAAGAGAAAAGAAAAATGGGGAAGAAATAAGAAATAAGAAATAATAAAATAAATTTTAAAAAAAAGCAAAGTAAGACAGAAGAGAGGAGTGACTTTTCCCCAGTATCTGTCTCTCAGGAAGGAGGGGAGCACCAGGAAGAGGGAACATTAATCCCCAGCTTTGCCCCAAAGAGGTGCCATTGTTTTTTAAAGCCTCTAAACCAGTTCAGAACAGAAACTGGATTATGCTGGGCCAGATGTCAGGGCTGCTTCGAAACAATCCGTGTTGTGCATCTCATCCCAGCCTCATTAAAGGGATTAAAAGTATTTCCTATAGAAACAAAAAATATGGATTTCCAAATGGGAGTTACTGTTCCCTCCTGCCTGTAACAGCTCCAATCCCAGCAGATGAATTTCACTTTAATGAGATGTCATTTTGGAGAATGGTTTAACATCCCTTCAAAAAAAATCCGAGGTCTAAAACCTCGTCAAACCACGTCGGGATTATTAAAAGAAAATTTACCACACAGACAAAATAAAATCAAACAAAATAGGAGCCGCCAATTCGCAGAATCCATGACACGGCCGTTTTTAAATGTGATGGAAAAGGCTTTCCAAGTTATCTGCTTAACCACAGGCTTTCTGTTTACTTCTCACTTTCATGTCAAATGAATTTGGGAAGAAAAAAATTGACAGGAACTTTAAGGCCATTCGTCACATTCCGACTCCGTTCGCAGATTAACGCGGCAAAAGCCGGGAAGGAGGAGGGGGGATTTTATCATCTTGATAAAAGGAAATTAACTCCCGGTGTCCCAACCTCTGCCCTCTGCTCACGATTCTCTCGCCTCTGAGCAGGAAGATCCCGGAGCAATTGGCACCAGGAGGTAAAATCCCACTGGAGCATCATCCCAATTAAATAACCAACATAAAAAGCTGTGCTTGAAACCTCCCAAAACCGGGAGATTGAACCACTTGCGCTTAAAGCAGCGTCTGGCTCACAACACCCATCCAGTTTGTACTCCAAACTGGTCTGTGGGAGGCTGGAATGCCACCCCTCGGACCCCAGAAGGTGCAGAATGGTGGAAAAAATAAATGGATCAAGGAGAGAAGGCAGCATTTGCTGAGATCTTTAAAATGCCCATCCCTGTCTGCTCACAATATATGGGAACGTCGATTAAAGCCTCTCCCGTCGGAGCGCTCGGCAATTTTCTGCCGTGCAGCCGACGTTAACAGTTTTCCCTGTTTCCTCTGCAACTTTTGAGATGGTGCCCCAGAACTGGAGAAATATGGATTTGCTCCATCCACTGTGAATTACTGCCCCAAACTCTGCTCTCTGCTCTCAGCTCCAACCGCTGACCTTCCAGGATTGTGAACAAAGAATCCCAGAACAGTTTGGGTTGGAAGGGACATTAAAAAACATTGAGTTCCAACCATGACCAGGACACCTTCCACTGTCCCAGGCTGCTCTAAGCCCTGCCCAACCTGGCCTGGAATACTTCCAGGGATGGGGCAGTTACAGCTTTCCTGGGCAACCTGATCCAGGGTCTCACCACCACCCCAATTCAAAGTTGGGTTGTACAACAAGCAACCAATGTGTCCCAAGTGCTTTCCAACAGTTCCCAGAGGTGCCACAGCTCTTGGGTGACCCCATCCCATTTCCTGAATGGATGAATTTCTTAGGGACCCTCAGAGTGCAACCCAAAAGGTCAGAAGCGATGGAATTAATCTGGATTAACCCATTACTGTCCATCAGGGGGATTATGGCTGACAACTTGCTGCAGACCCTGACTGCCCCAGTCTCCAGCACAAGAGGAAGATGGAAAGGATGAGAAAGTTTCCCCAAAATTCCCAAGGATACATTCTCCTCCCCAAAAGAGACGGGATATATTGAGTTTTCATGTTCATTTCATCCATGGCAAGTCAATCACACCGTTCTGTGGGAATGAGGCACAGGAACTGGAATGCATCCAATGGGCAACACAGGACTCTATTCAGTCACCCAACATTCCCATTCCACTGGATTCCCATGGATTTAGGGAGAAAGGGTTAATTACACACCAACAGCACACCAGGACTGGCACCTGTGGCTCCACCCACTCGGGAATAACATCAAAAATAATCTGCCACAGAAGGGGAGCCAAGTGCCCTTCCCCACAACATGATCCCATTGTCTCAAGGCAGTGAAATCACTTCCACAGGGAAACTTAGAACAGCACTCAAGGAATGTCAGAAAAATGGAAAGGAAAATCAAGAAGGGTTCCCTGGAAACAGATGAAATGGATGGTCCCATCCCATGGATGTGCTCAAGGCCAGGCTGGACAAACCTGAAAAACCTGGTCCAGTGGAAGGCATCTCTGCCTATGGCAGGGGCTTGGATCAGATGCTCTTCCAAGGTCCCTTCTAAGTCAAACCATTCCATGATTCTCTGAACTGGATCATGAATTGGGTAAGCCAGCTGGCAACTGGTCTCTAAAAGATGTTGCAAAGGGAACAGAAGAAAATTGGAAACCCAAAACCACCCACTGTGAAGGAGAGGAAGGGATGGGGCAATGAGGTTGGTGTGTCCAAGTGACCTGGAACCCAAAATTCCAACCTCCTGCAGAGGATGACTGGAAGGGATGGTGGTTCCTCCTCCTCTTGGATGCTCAGCTGTATCTCCCTGGTGCCTGAACCCCATTTCAAAACCTTCATCATCCCACTTTCAGCTCAAATCCCAAAAAGCTTCAGATATTTGAACCCTGGGGGGGAAATCCTTGTAATCCTCATATGACAGAATCATTCAGGCTGGAAAAGACCATCAAGTCCAAACTTTGACCAATCACCACCTTGTCAACCAGACCAGAGCGCTGAATGCCACATCCAGTCATTTCTTGAACACCTCCAGGGATGGTGACAACTGTTTTCATTTTAATCTGTTCAATGTGCTCCAGGCCACAGGAACAGAACAAAAGAGAAGAAAATAAAAGGAAAAATGAAAACAAAACTAAACTACACGAGCGAATCCTCCACTGACAAGTTCCTTTCTCCTGAGCTGGCATTTCTCTGACAAATGTTGGATTATCTTGTTCTTTACTTATTTATAGTGCTGGAGGGGTAGGATTGTCCCTCAAGAGGCACCTTAAAGTTTTCAGGAAGAAATATCAGAGTTTCCCCAGCAGTGCCAGACACAACTCATTATTTGCAGACAGGTGACTTTTGTTTTCCACACTTGCAGCAGGATTTGAGAAGAAAACTCTTCAAAGTGGGTCAGTGTCTCATTCTCCCACTGGGGGTCTATAAGCTCAACTCAAAGGGCTCTCTGTTCCCAAAAACATGTCTTAAAAGTGGTTCTGGCTCTCCAGAGGGAGAACTGGAGTCTTCTGAAGGAGTTTAAAGAATTCTAGAATATTCTGAGTTGGAAGGGACACACAAGGATCATCTAGTCCAACTCCTGGTCCTGCACAGGACACCCCAAAAATCCCACCCTATGCCTGAGAGTGTTGTCCAAATGCTCCTTGAGCTGTAGAAGCTTTGGGACCATGACCACTCTCCTGAGGATCCAGCTTCTCTGGGAAACCTGTGCAAGGGTCTCACAACTTTCATAGCAAAGAACTTCTTCTTGATATGGAATCTAATGCGCCTTATTTTCAGTGGGAAGCCATTCCCTCTCCCTGAAGCTTCTCCTCTCCAGGCTGAACAATCCCCATTCTCAGCCCTGTAGGAAAGGTGCTCCATCCCTCTGATTACCAACCCCAGAAGGCTTCTGCTGCCTCTGTGCAAGGCCTGTGGCATGTGGACATCCCATTTTTCTGGTGGCCACATCCACGTGGACCATGGAAAGAAGCTGGAAGCAGGAGAAGCATCACTGCCAAATCTCAGCATGATGCTGCATCCATCCCAACTCCTCCATGGCAAATCCTTCATCCCTTTCCCAGCAGAGGGAGGCTGTGAGGAGAGAGGACACCTCCCTCCAGGATTTTTAAAGGATGACCAACCTCAATGTCACCAGGAGCAACCGAAATTTAAGGCCAGCAAATCAGCAGCCCTCGTGAGCTGCGCTCCCAGCGAAGCCGCGGAAGATAAGGGGGAGGAGTGAAAAGGAGAATCAATAAATCTTAACCTCATTCACAATGATCTGGAGCTCTTATTAAGTAAATTAATTTAAGTTAATTTAACTCGATCATGACTCCCGATCACAGTGATTTAGTGAGGGGGAAATTGCATTAGGAAAGGCCACACTCACCAGATAGAAGAACGGAAGAAAATTAGATCCACTTAGCAATGTGAATTAATATGGAAATAGCAGGTGTAAATTTTACCTTATCAAGAGAGTGAAAATTATCTTCATAAATTTGGAGAAATAGGCCCCGAGTTGCTTATAAATCTATTTAAAACAAAAATATTACAAAAAGTGGAGTAAAATTAATTTAAAATATACTCCCACCTATAGCCTCGAAGAAAAGTCAGCAGCAGGGCCAAGTTTAATGCAGCCCAGCAAGAAGGGGATGATGGAATTAACTCCCAAGGGATTGACATCAGGTACTTCCAGCAACTCTCCCTTGTCACTCATTTCCCAAAGCAACATCCCTCTTTGTCTCAGTCCAGTGATTTGGGGATTTATTGGCAAAAAGGGCGAACATCCTGGATGTCCCAGCAAAGTAAAACCCTGGCACATTTCTTCCAGATATCCAAAAACCTTGGATTTTATGGAAGAAATTGGTCCTTAGTGCCAGCTGGGAACCAGTTTGGGAGTAGCACTGGAGGGCATCACCACCAGTTGACATCCCACTTCTTGCTTAAGGGGAAGAGGATATTAAAAGTACCAAATTATTATTAAAAAAATTATATTGATTAAAATGGAAGATAGAAATACTAAAAATAATTGACTTTTCAGTATAAAAAAATAAAACTGAGGTGACTAAAGGGGTATCCCATCATCACCAGAGCTTCTTGTTTTTGGAAGAGCAAAGAAAATCAGGAAAAAAGCAGATCCTGGTTTGTTGCTTGTGACAAATCCAAGATGATGATAGGAATGGTGGAGCAAAAAATCCTGTAAAAACTCCAGGAGAAGCATTTGCCATGTGCTTCCTCCAGACAGGCTGGATGATTGATCACCCCCAATGAAGGTAATTGGTAGACAGAGATTTATGGCTTCTTTAAAACATAATTGTTTTAATTTGCTGATGGCATTTTATCAAGATTTGTCTGAAGCAGCTGTAAGATCTAAACTACACCAATTTAATGAAGTCAGAGATTAATATAGAGAAAATGAACCTACAAGTGGGAGCTCTTCAGCCAATCACACCAGAATGATTTTCCTTGGAAAATCACCACTGGGTTGAGCAAGAGCCACCACACAGATCCCAGACATTCCTGCTGAAATTCCATGCCTGAGGCTTTTTCCCCTCCTTGATTCTCACCATGGATCCTCCATCCATCAACCACTCAGATCTGGAGCACCAAGGTGTGAGGCAAGAAGCTGAGCCCAACAGTTGGAGGATGACTTATTATCTATTAATTAAGAATCATGGAATGGTTTGAATTGAAGGTTTTGAACTTTCAAAATTTCCATCTCCTGCCATGAGCTATGCCACCTTCCACTACCCCAGGTTGCTCCAACCTGGCCTTGGACAATTCCAGAGTGGTAAGGCCTGGAAAGGAAAACTTACAAGTTTTCCCAGAGAAGCTGTGGCTGCCTCATCCCTGGAAGTGTCCAAGGACAGGTTGGAGCAACCTGGGACAGTGGAAGGTGTTCCTGCCCATGGCAGGGGGTTGGAACTCAAGGATCTTCAAGGTCCCTTCCCACCTCAACCATCCTGTGATTCCATGAAATTGCAGGATGACAGAGCAGGCAAAAAATTATGTAGCTTGTTTCTGGAAAGGGAAATACAGGAATTTGGTCCCAAGGATGTGCAAATGGAGGTGGCACCTCCAAGTGGAGCAGTAATTGAAGGAGAAAATCCAGAACAAAAGGAGGCCTGTGGATCTCAGGGATGATGCTCAGGTGGGAAAATACCACAGGCAAAAGTAGAGTGTGAAGACAAAGGAGGAGGTGGTGCAGGTAAGGCTGACCACAAGCACAAAAGGATCCCAGTTTCCACACTGGAAGAAGCACTTTGAGACCAGTAGAGTACAGGAGATAAGGAGTTTCTCAACCAGGAGCTTGGAAAACAGACAAAATAACTGACCCAACCTTTTTTTACAACCTCTCTGTTTATCCCACACTTTGCTTCATCACCCTGAACTCTTCCACAACCAACCATTCCTTTAGATATCTATTTGTGAATCCCAAAATTCATTTTTAAAGGGAAATATCAGGCAAAGTCAGGCTCAATCCTCAGGACATTGCTGGGGAAGGACTTCTGGAGGAAATCACCTGGAGCAGGGAGATCAATGCCAGAGAAGAGCAGAGGAGGCTTTCTTTGCCCAAAATATTGCCTGTGACTCCTGGCAGTTCAGGGGGAGGATTCCTGAGCTAAAAGTAGCTAAAATTTGTATTTTCACCAAACCCATCACTTCTAATCACACCTTGCTTTAAAGAATCAAACATTTAATGACCTTCCTGCTTCTATACATGCTCCAGGTCTTGTCTTAGCCTCTGAGATGCTCCCTGGAAACATCTCAACCTCTATGGATTTAAGAATATTCCAACTCAAGGTTACAGCACCTTCAGTGCCTCCTTTCTCCAGGCACTGCCAAAATATTTCCAGGTGTTTAACCCATCCAGATAATTGGGAATAAATGAGTTTGGGACAGCACTTACATCCTGGTGTAAGTTTGGAGCATCCAACACCCTCCCCTTCATCACCAACATCCACATGTTTATTCATCCTCTTTTCAGCTTATTTAACTGCTCCATGGAAACAATTAATTCCAAGAGGGAATACACAGGAAGCCAAAGGCATAAGCTGTTGGCACCAGCTTGGGAAAACACAATTCTTAATATGATTTTACACTTTAAGTCAATAAACTCAGAGTAGACCAAACAAAGAGAGAAATTAAACAAGATGTTACAGAAAAACACTGAGCCAATGTAGGAGTTCCCTTGGCTCCCACATCCCCACCAGCTGCATTCCAGGGATGGAAGAATTACCTGGATGTCACAGGGCGCCTGGTCTTCCAGGAGGGAATGGGGCTGGTGAAGGATGATAAGGCTGGAGACACCACGTTCTTCTTCACGATCCTGTAGCGTGTCTTTATCACTTTGTTGGCTGGGGGGGTCCTTGCAAAGTGGAAGTTGGATCCTAGGAAAAAAAAACATGGAAAAACAGGCCTGAAATTCAGGTGTGGATGGGCACAGAATCGTGGAACTTTTAAGGTTGAAGAGACCTTTAAGATCATCAAGTTCAGTGGCTGTTGGTCCCACATCCAATTTAAGTCCTACGTTCAACTTTTTAGCACCTGAAAAAAGGGGTGAAGTTTCAGAAATGGGGACCACTACAGCTGATGGTAACAGAAAAGTCTTGATGGGCTTGGGACTGGCTTCATCAGCCCATCAGCAAAACTCCACAGTGGGAATTATAGATTCACCAACAATGCCTTGATCCCAACATCCACACTGGAAATAAATGTATGCCTTTAATTCTTGGAATTTTCATATTTTTCACCCCAGAATTGTGGAAGTCTGGGTTCGACAGAGCTTGGAACAACCTGGGATAATGGAAAGTTCCTTCCATGGACAGGGAACTGGATGAGCTCCCTTCCAACCCTACCCATTCCCAGATTCTCTCTGTTGCAGGATGATCTACATCCCAGGTTATTCCACTGAATGCTTTGTGCAATTAACAGTTCTATGTTTGACTGTGGTTTTCTTCTACAAGCTTTTTTTTTTTTTTTTCAAGCTTTCAGGAATGCACCTAATTGCCCGACTTTTATAACATACAGCTGTAACTGCCCAGATAATTAAAGCTGACACTCCATGCTGAGCCTTGGTCCCTGGGTTTTATAACTGATTTAAAGGGCCGGCTGTTTTTCTTGGAGATCCTCTCATTAAAATTATGGAGAGGTTGGAAAGGGAAGAGTGGGATAGTTATTTCCACTGGAAACGTTAGACCCATTCCCATGTTTGTCTCTGTGAGAGGAGGGAGAATAAGGTGGATTCCCAGGTAAACTAGGAAAAATAGGGAAGTACATTTTAGAGCTGACACCATTCCCTAGAAAGGAGGGAACAGCTCCCCCATTTCCCTGCAACAGTGGCAACATCAATCCACAGTTTTACAGTTTCATACAGGGAATATTTTCTTTCCTGAGTATTCCAAACAAGTTGATGACTCTGTTGGCTTTGGGAGGGATCAGGCAACACAAATTTCCATTCCCAAATTCAGCAAAAAATTTATAACCCCTGGTGATGGGAAAAGGCAAAAAACAGGCTCTGCCATGACCGAAAAATCACTGGAATTTTTCATGGTAAAGATGACATTCACAACGTTCTGCAATCTGAACCCCTGGGATAAATCATGGAACTAAAGGATGTTCCAAGTTCTCTTCCAGTAGAACCCATATGATGATTCAATGACTGGAGGAACTGCAGCCACTTTAGAGGTGAGGCAGCTCAGAGATCACTTTAGAGGGAGGCAAGAAGAGAGAGAGTAAAGAACACGGGAAGCAAATGGGATTTCATTGCTCTTTCACTATCCCAGGATTTTTTTGTAGATTGAATTCTTCAGGGCAGTGACCAAACCTCTGTGTGGGCTTTTAAAGACTTTGCAAGGCTGAAACTCTAATTATAATTAAAATTGCTCCCAAGTACTGGCAAACTTGGAGCTTTTGCCTTCAGGGAACTGTATTTAGGACAGGAAAATGGACACAACAAAAGGACAGAGGTGCCAATCCCTGCAGGGACTAACACCACACACATGATGAAATCCCAGCTATGGTGGGAATCATGGACTCATGGAATAGTTTGAGTTGGAAGGGACTTTGAAGACCATCCAGTTCCACCTCGTGCCATGGACAGACACACCTTCTGCCATCTCAGATTGCTCCAAACCCTGTCCAACATGGCCTTGGACATTTCCAGGGATGGAGCAGCCACAGCTTCTCTGGGCAACTTGTGCCAGGGCCTCCCCACCCTCACAGGGAAGAATTTGCCACCTAAATCTGCCTTCTGGGTCACTTTTGTCACCCAGAACATGTGGACACATCCAGCCTCTCAGGGATCCAGCACCAGCTGCATACCTAAAGCACTTCCACCCCACTGGGGAAGGGAATGGGAGCCACAATCCCACATCCTCCCCAGTCAGCAACAGCACAAGTTGCCCCTTTCCCTCCTCCACTCCGACTTCACAGAATAACTAAGCTGGGAATTCGCTGAATACATAATTAACATTTTGTTGCCCCCACGCAAGCTTGAGCTGCCACCAATCAACCCAGAACTGCATCAAACTCCTGCCTGACAAGAAAGAGAGGTCCCAAATTATTGCAGGCATCCCCCTCCTCCTCCTCCTTCCCCAAAACAGGCTGGCACCTGGTAAACTCTATTCCCAGAGGTAATTGGATGGTGTATTCATTCCGAAGCTGCTCCTTGGAAAGTGCCTGATGCGCGACTCTGGCATTAACCACCTCCTCAAAGAGCCTCTCCGAAGAGCTCCGTTTTCTATTATTACTTGCTAGCTGAGGGGTTTTGTGTAGATAATCATGTTATTTAGACAGGATGTTGGTTTAATTCCCTTCATTACAGGCTCCCAGGGTTGTAATTTTTTCCTCTCCGCGTGATGTATTCCCCGTGGCACATTTCACTCAAATCAAACACTTCACGCTTTTATTACAAACAATACCCCAGCGTCCCCCGTTATCAGCCCGGCGCACACATCCCCACTCCTCGCCGCGATCCAGAGGTCACTTCTAATGACTAATCGATCTCATTAGCTTTCCTAATTAAAAACTTTACTACCGCCATGGAAGACAAACTACAAAAAAACTGCTTGCATCATATTCGAATGGGATATGAGCATCATTTATCAGCCAGGGCTGCGCGCTGCTGAGCTCGGGGCTTTCTGCGGAGCCGCCAGTCCCGCGGGCGCCGCTCGCGCCTCCTGTTCCCAGGGAAAAAAAAAAAAATAAAAAAATCCTGGTGCAAACTCTAAATGTAGAACTGTTAAGGTTGGAAAAGATCTCTAAGGTCATCAACCCAGTGCTGCCAAGGCCACCACTAAGCCATGTCCCCAGGGCTTTTAAATCCCTCGAGGGATGGTGATTCCACAACTTCCCTGGGCAGCCCAAGCATCCCTGCAGTAAAGAAATTTTTCCTAATATCCAAACAAAACTTCCTCTGGTACAACTTCAGGCTGTTTCCTCTTGTCCTGTACTGACCTTGAGATGGGGAATTTGTTGCCAAAATCTCTTAGCAGGGTGCTTCAAGCAGGTAGGATCCCGGAGCCACCAGCACATGCATCCCTTAGGAAAGGGGTTGGATGCAAGGGTCCTTATTTCTTCTCTTATTTTCCTGAGAGAAGTACCAGGAATTGCTCCCTTTGGGAAGTTGAAGCAGGGATGGCACAAAAAGAGTTAGCTCCTGGAATAGGGTCTGAAGAAAACTTCTTTTAAAGGAAGCTTAAAAGAAAGATGGGAAATTACTTTGGACAAGGTCCTGGAGTGACAGGACAAGGGGGAATGGCTTCCCACTGCCAGAGGGCAAAGTTAGATGGAATATTAGGAAGGAATTCTTCCATGTGAGGGTCCTGGCACAGGGAGCCCAGAGAAATTGTGGCTGCCCCATCCATGGATTAGATGGGGCTTGGAGCAACCTGGTCTAGTGAAAGATGTCCCTAAAAGTCACGTTGATGTGGCACTTGGGGACAGAGTTTAGTGGCGGCCTTGGAAGTGCTGGGTTAACATTTGGACTCAATGATCTCAGAGCTCTTTTCCAACCTTAATGATTATTCCATGACTCTGTGATTCCAAATCCATGAGACAAGAGGAAGATGATGCTGCTCAGGATGGATTAGGGAAACCACAATACTGGTGGAGTAAATCCTGTTCAGATACTGACGGGAAAAATGAAGTGAAATAAGCAAGGGGAACTTCAGGAGGGAATATTCCCAAATCCAAGAGATTATTGCTACTTTTGGAAAAGGATAGGGGATAGAAAAGCTTCCTGTACAGGCACAGGAATGGGGAAAAGAACTAAATTAAGTCATTAAGTCTCCCATTGTCAATGCTTGGCCACCACAACCCTTCCCGTGTGTCTCCACCGGGGCTCAGTGCCGAGCTGTGCCGTTAATCCCGGTCGGAGGCGAGACGGGAAGCAGTGAGTGACAGGTACATTGATCTTCCAGCACTTGGAAGCAAGACAGGAGCAGGGACAAATGCAAATTGGGGAGAAGAAGCTGAACCTTGGATACGCTGCCAGGATTGTCCCCAGTGCCAGGAAAAACCTCAGAGATTAAAGGGATGCAGCAGGACTACCCCAAGGAAAAAAGCAAAGCAGAGACCAAAAACCTCTGACAAAATCAAACTGCTCTTTCTAAACAGGCATGAGGGGGAAAAAAAAGGGTTAAGGACTATTAGGACACGTGTGAAGGAGCCACCAGCATGTCCTGACAGTGGGTCAAAAACTCACACTTGGAACCCAAAGCTGCTCCAAAAAGAACTGAAAATCTCTGCTGAATGGTTTTCTGGAAGCAAACATTTCCCACCATGAAGATGAATCCCTCACCATGGGATTTGCTCCAGGTCTGGAAGGGAAGATTCAGCAAAACTCACCGTTATCCTCAAATCCCAGAAGGAAGAGGATGCTCAACACCAAGGACATCCCAGGCTGCAGCAGGACCACTGTACACATCCAGTGATGCTCTGGGACAGCATGGGATCAAACCTCCATCATTTTCATGGGAAAAGGCATCCCTGACTCAAAATAGTTTGCTGTTGGCTTCCTTAATGTGGAGTTTGGGATGAGCAATGTCAAGGCATAGAATGAGGCCCCCACATCCACTCCTTGTAAAATCCCTGCAAGATCATTTCCTAATGGATCTGATCCTTCTGAAGTGACTCCCACTGAGAGAGAAGGTGGTGGAGGAGCTTTGCAGGACTTTAGTAAGAAGGTCCAAGGGCAAATCTGGGGGCAGCAGAGGAGTTTGCAGCCAGGAACAACCACAACAGCAGAAGCACAATGGGAAGCTGTGATTGCCAGGATGGATCAGCCTTACTCCTGCTGCAACAGCAGATTCCAGGGATTGGGAATTCCAATCACTGCCCTTCACATCAACCAAAAGCCAGGTTGCTCCAAGCACCACCTAACCTGGCCTTGGACACTTCCAGAAATGGGACAGCCATATCTTCTCCGGGAATTCCATTCCAGCCCCTCACCACCCTCACAGGGAAGAATTCTTTCCCAATATTCCATGTATCCCTGCCCTCTGGCAGTGGGAAGCCATTCCCCGTTGTCCTGTCACTCCATTTGCTTGTCCAAAGTCCCTCACTGTCTCTCTTGGAGCCACTTCAGGCACTGGAATCCTTCTGAATCCTTCTATTCTCCAATCTCAGACTTCAGCTCATCACTGGGTGCAGAGGTGGAAAAACACCCAAACCTTCTGGGGATTATCCCCAACACCACTTGCTTCCCTGGATGAGAAAATTATGGATGGGAAGAAAAGCAATGGAGTGAAAAACTGAGAAAGACACAGAGAAGTTGAGATAAAACTAGAATCATGGAATGGTTTGGGTTGGAAGGGACCTTTAACACAACTGAGTTCAAACCCTCTGCCATGGGCAGGGACACCTTCCACTAGACCAGGTTGCTCCAAGCATTTGGAAATGACCTTCAACAGGAATAAATCCATGGGAAACCTGAATAAAGTTCCACCACAGCTCCTTCACCCAAAAGCAAATAGTTCTGGTGTTTCCCATCCCACCACACCTGGATGGCATCACCCCTGAGCCACATGGCTCCGACACCTTTTGTCCTGGCTGCCAACTCGGCCAAGTCCCTGGAGTTAACAAAAGCTTTGGGATTACTGTAATGCTGTTAGGAATTCAGTGTGAAAGCAGACACCAGTATTAGGGATGATTATCCTGGAGCAGGTTCAATATGTTCCCACAGAATGGCACAGCAAGAGGTTAATTATGCTGCAACTGGAATCAGCTTCTAAAAGGGCCATCCTTGGGTTTAAGAGGGGAATTTAATTTTCACACTCATTCAGCTCCGAGCTCTTTCAAGAGCGACGGCTCTTTATGCCGGCGTGTAAACGATGCTTTATGATCATGAACTGCTGCTTAATAGGAAATAAATCCAACTGATCCAAAGTGCTTTACCTGGGACCTGGAGCACGGCAGCTGCTCCGGTGTCACATTTGGAGAGGATGGGAGAAGGGAGGGATTTGGAGCTGAAACATTCTAGAGGGCTCAAAAGCCATTGGCAAATTTGCTTAGAATGGCAGCTGCATTTAGGAAATGAACACCAAGTCTGCTTTGGGATTTGGAGTGCCCAGTGGCCTGATCCAGCCAGTGAGCCATGGACAGCAACACCCTAAGTTCAGAGACACTGTCTGAAGTTAGGGAGAGTTAAAATTTGTTCACATGAAGTCATAGGAGTTACTTATGTAAATAAGAGTTATGTTGCCACTTGTGATTGGTTACAACATTTCTAGAATGTTCCATCCTAAAGTGTACAAGTTGTGCTCACCCCTCCCTGGCACTTGGAGATGAACTGTAAGCAAACACCCATTTTAGCACAGAATTGTTTGGCTGGGAAGGGGCCTCAAAGATTGCCTTATTCCAAAACCCTTGCCACATGCAGGGACACCTTCCACCAGACCAGGTTGCTCCAAGCCCTGTCCAACCTGGCCTTGGACACTTCCAGGGATGGGGATTCACAACCTCTCTGGGCAAATCCACATATCCTGCTCAAATAAATTCTGTGAGTCTGGGTCTGAAATCTGAAATTCCTGGGTTTAGGTGAAAAATAGAGAACTTTTGTTTCCAGAACGGGAAAACATCACCCAACTTGAAGAGAAAAATTCCAGCAGCAGGAAAGGGAGGGATTCTGCCCCTCTGCTCCATTCAGGTGAGACTCCACCTGGAATTTTACATTCAGCTCTGGGGTCCAACAGCAGACAGATGTGTAGCTGCTGGAGCATGTCCAGAGAGGCCACAAAGATGCTCCAAGGGCTGGAGCCAGGCTGGGAGAGCTGGGAATGTCCAGCCTGGAGAAGGGAAGGTTCCAGGGAGAGCTTATTACAGCCTTTCAAAAATCCAAAGGTTTGGGAAAGCCCCACCATGCGTGGAGATGTCATGGGGGAACAAAGTGATCTGTGAGCTGTTGAGAAGAAAGAAAGGGAGCGAGAAGAGCATCTGGAAAAGCTGGGGATGGCACAGCCAGGAGAAATCCGACAGCGAGGAAACACTGGCAGAGAGCGTGGGGAGAGAAGCAGAAAGAAAAGCAACAGACGTGAAAGTCAAGAAGCTCCAAGAAACTCCCTGGAAAAATGCTGCTTCAAAAAGCACTCAGGATCAGCCTCCCAAAAGGCTCTCGAGGACCTGTACTCCCTTTCCAGCCCACTGATGCAATCCCAACTTCCATCTGCAGCTGGGATGCTGCACAGGACGGATTTTAGTGGATCTGGTTTAGCAGATATGGTGTCTTTGGGGTTTGGGTGTTCCCAGGATGCCACAATATCCAGCATGGAATCATGGAATGGTTTAGGTTGGAAAAGAGCACTAAGACCATTGAGTCTAACTTTTCCCTCAGCACTGCCAAGGTCACCACTCAACCATGTCCCCAAGTGCCACAACCACACATTTTTAGAACCCTTCCAGAGGGATGGTAATTCCACCACTGCCAAGGGAGCCTATTGCAACACCTGACCAACTTCCATAAAGAAATTTTCTCTCCAATATCCAACTTAACCTCTCTTGGCACAACATGAGGCCATTTCCTCTTGTCCTTTCCCTTGAGCCCGACCCCCATCTGGCTGCACCCTCCTGTCAGGGATTTCTGCAGAGCCAGAAGGTTCCCCCTCAGCCTTCTCTTCTCCAAGCTGAATCCCTCCAGCACCTTCAGCAACTCCAGACCCTTCCCATCGTTCATGGAATACCATCCCTGGAAGTGCTGAAGAATGTGTGGATGTTGCATTTGGGGATGTGGATCAGTGGTAGCCCTGGCAGTGCTGGGGGAACAGTTGGGACTCGATCTCAGAGGTCTTTCCCAACCAAAGCCATCCTACATGTATCCACACAAGAACAATCCCTATCATTTGCCAAAGGGGTCTGGGTCACTTCAGCCCCACCAGCCCCAGTGATTTGGGAAGCCATAGAAAATAGAAGAACTGTGCCTTTGACCCAGCCCTACAATCCAACACCAATATTCAAACTGCAACAGAAACTCTGGAAAATATTTTGGTTTATTCCCTCCAATCCCAAAATATGGAGAGAGGCAGAGGGGTCCAACAATGTCTTGGTGGGGACAGGACACATCACCAACCTCCCAGTAACCCCAGTAACCCCACCACCTCTGCCACATCCCCATCCCCACTGCCAAAAAGCCCCAGGAGGGCCCTTCCAAATATCAGAGGAGTGGAAGAGCCTTTCAAGGATGAGGAGACCCCACATTATCCACCAGGACTGGCAAGAGGAGGTCACACTGAAGGCTCTGAACACCTTTTCCCAGCTCCAGCCGTGTTAAAGAGCCTGAATGGGTCTCTGGAGCATCGGCCCTTGTTCAAACACAACCCTTATTATTATAACAAAAGAGGGTGGTGGGTTTTCCTTCCCCCCTTCCCTCGGTGAATGATTATTAATGTGTTTCCAGGAGCTGGATCCATTCCTCTAAATGAGAGCGGGATGGCAGGAGGAAAGCTGATAAATGCCCTCCTCCCCCCGGCCTCGCGGCGGGAGCTGCCAGGGGTGCTCGTTCTAACAAGCTGCAGATGGAAGACAACTGGAATAACAAAGTATGAATTTTTATGAGTCTAATAAATCACTCCACTTTTCCTGCTCTTGATCGTTTCCAGCACTTCAGACACCAGAAGAAGCCCGGCTATAATCAAATGGGTTCAGGGATCTCGTGTTCACGCCTCGCCGTGGCACGGGGAGAGGTGGCTCAGCCTCGGGAAGCTTGGCAGGCTGGAATTCCATTTGCATTTATGCTTTAGGATTGATTTCATTTTTTTTAAATTTTATTTAAATTTAACAAGGAAAAATTTGAATCTCTTAGGTATTTCCCATCCTCAAAGCCACTTATCCAAGTGAAGGCCACCCAGCTTTTAGCTTTTCTAAGTATCCACTTAAAAAGAACCTGACCTGACTGGCATTCAGCAGAGGAACTTGGATAAACTCAGAGAGATGGGAGGAAGACTTTGCAGGCAGAAGGTTCGTTAAGATCCTTTTAATTCTCTTTTCTCAACTTTGATATAAAGCAGGCAATGGACAGGCTCAAAATCTATCCCAACTAGAAACAAAGGGATTTAACTACAAGCTGTAACCCCTGAGTAGGTGCACACGGGTTTGCCAAGGGAACTATTTGCCAAAAAGCCAGAAAAGCATTACATTCTTGGAAAGAAAGAATTAGGACGTTGTTTTCCTTACTAAAAAACCACTCTTGAAACCTCCCAGACACAGGAGAATGGAGCTGAAGTCAATGGTTCCCTGACCATGGAAGGTGGGGTTGGAATGAGATGATCTTTAAGGTCTCTTCCAACTCAAACCATCCCATGATGCCATGAGGTTAAGCAAAGGAGAACCATTGCTCTATATCAGCCTACAGTCTCTCAAGACTAAGTACAGCTCCAGGATCTTTGAAATCTGGTAAAAAAATCACTTCTTAAATCAGAGAATCATTAAGACTGGAAAAGACCAGCAAGATCCAATTTGTGATCGATCCTCACCTTGTCACCCAGACCAGAGCCCTGAGTGCCACATCCAGTTATTCTTGAAACACCTCTAGGGATGGGGACTCCACCACCTCCCTGGACAGCCCCTTCCAATGGTTAACAACCTTTTCCACGAAGAAATTTTTTTCCTGAAATGTAATTAATGTTGCAGCATTCCCAGCCCCCCAGCACCTGTGTTGACAATGAGTCCCCATCCCAGTATCCCAAACCTCAACGCTTCACCTCCCTGAAGGAAGGACACCAAGTTAACAGGGAAACCTGTTGTTTCCATCACCCTTATCCTGCCCTAGTCTTTAATCCATCCAATATGTTCTTTTCCCCCGCTTTTCATTTGCTTTTCCAGCACTGCACTGCATCAGGGAGGGAATTCATCTTTGACAAACATTTACCGATTATCAAATCACAACTGCAGCCGCCGACAGGGGCAATAAGTCACTTTAAGCAGCCGCCCGTATTCCAGGCTCAGGAGTTTGGGCAGCTCCTCGATGACAAATCACTCCTGTCAAAGCCGCGTGTTCGCGGCCGCTCCGGAGCCGTGTTCCCTGTTGTTCCACGCTACCTGGTGTTTAATGACAACACTGTCAGACTAAGACGAAGCCGCTGCGCCACCGACTGCCAAAGCCCCATTAGAGGGAAGATTGAGACCCTACTCTTCCCAAACTCACTCAAGCAACACAACCCACGAGTTTTTATAATTATGGCGCGAGAGCCATCGATCCCGCGCTGACATCCAACCTATCCCTATGAAATGGGAGTAGTTTGCTGGCTGACAGTTGCTATAGATTATTGTGGGTGGGTTGGTTGTTTTTTTTCCCCCCTTTTTATCCATCGCTCGACAAAGCTCAGGATGGATGGGAAGGAAGAAGAGGAAAACGTGTGCGGTCTTTTCAGCGCTATTTCTATCCCAGATCTTTCCCTTCAGAGTGACTTCAGAGAATCCCAGAATGGTTTGGGTGGGAAGAGACCTTGAAGATCACCCAGTTCCAAAGCCCTGCCATGGGCAGGGACACTTTCCACTATCCCAGGTTGTTCCAATCCCTGTCCACCCTGGCCTTGAGTGCTTCCAGGGATGGGGCAGCCAAAACTTCTCTGGGCAATCTGTGCCAGAGCCTCACCACCCTCACAGGGAAGAATTTCTTCCTTATTTCTGCTCTATATCTTCCCTCTTTCAGTTAAAACTTTCTCCCTCAAGGAGGAAGAACGTTGCTGTTGCTTTAAAGGAATGTGTTCATCTGTTTGAAGCCATTACAGGATCCGTTAAGTTCCTATAAATAAAGAATTTCACAGCCTAAGCTGTGCACGAGCATCAGGGCATGTGGTTGATTTCCTTGGATTGCCCATTTGGGTGAACCAGCTGGATGGGTTTGGCACTCATCCACTTCTCCCACCTCCCCACAGACCAGATGTACTGGAGGAGAAAGAATCCAACAGCACTCCATGTTCAGCATGGGGTTGGATGGCACCAAGAGGCACCCAAACCCTACCCACCATCCCATTCCATGAGCAGAACTTAAGGAATTGACCACTAGAGCTTAAACAGGAAGAGATTACCCAAAAACACCATTCCTGCACTAGAGATGGAATTTTCTCATAGGTCTGATCCTAAAAAACATCCTCCTCAGGATGGGGTGCCATAAGATGGAGATTAAATCATGGAAACACAATGCCAAGACTTTCACTTGGACCAAATCCACATGGGGACCAGGGTCACTGAAATTTCAGATGTGGAAAATAGGATTACAAAAGGGAAATTCCCATTGGCTACTTGGATGGCTCAGGAGAGTAATTCCTCCTTAGAAAATCCCAGGGAAGCACCACACCACAAGGCTTGGGAATAATTTTGATTCAAGATCCTCTCAGGCACATGGTAGAACTCATGGGGTGTCCTGTGCAGGGCCAGGAGTTGGACTGGATGACCTGTGTGAGTCCCTTCCTCCTCAGGATATTCCATGATTCCTTTCAGCCATGGTTCTGGAGCCCACATCACTTTTTCAGGAAAGGGAAAAGGAATCTTTGGCTCCTCAGTTCCCAAGGTCAACAACATCACAACAAGGAAAGCTCAGACCTCCAAGTCACCTGATCCCTATCAACTTTGATAAATCCAAGGCTGCTAACGAAGAAGGGAACAAAACAAAGAAAAAATTCAATTTTTGGTGGAAAGCAAAAGCTCTTTTACCCAAAATACCCATAATCCCATCTCTACCCTCTGATCCAGCACTCTACATTCAGGTTTCTATCCCTGCATTCCTGAGCATCATCCTGGAGCATGTGCTATCCCATGCTGGAGCATGAGCCTCTCCAACAGCACAGCTTGAAGGAAATGACATGTGGCCAAGGCCACAGAATTTATTTGAGCAGGATATGTGGATTTGCCCAGAGAGGTTGTGAATCCCCATCCATGGAAGTGTCCAAGGCCATGTTGGACTGGGCTTGGAGCAACCTGCACTCATGGAAGGTGGCCCTGCCTATGGCAGAGGGTTGGAATGAGATTATCTTTGAGGCCTCTTTCAACCCAAACCACTTTCCTTCAATCTTTTCCTGTTACTCCAAACCTCCAGGGCCACCTGGATTCTATTCTCCAACAAAAAATTAATTTTCCAAAGCCTGAGTGATAGGTGAGCAGAGCATTATCCTTGTCACATCCTAGGGATCACCCAGGGATGTCAGCATGGGAGAGGGAAAGAACAACAAATCTCCCTTTTCCAGCCTCCACATCTGATGAGCTGCACCAGAGGAGGGAGAATATTTGATAAATTTTCATTTCTTTTCCAAAGCTGTCAGGGAATCCTTTTATTGACAGCGCTCAGGGTTTTTCTGTAGTCTGAGGGAAAAGGGCACGTGCTCTTGCTTGTTATTAAACCAAATACATATATTGGAGGGAGAAACAGCTACAATGCACCTCCTCCTCCAAATAAATCC